>NW_026623237.1:6062934-6126134 GCF_030028575.1 Malurus melanocephalus
GAGAGGAGAGGAGAGGAGAGGAGAGGAGAGGAGAGGAGAGGAGAGGAGAGGAGAGGAGAGAAACCTGCAATAGGAAATAAAATCAGCAGTTGTGGAGAAAAGCAGCTTTGTGATTTGAAGGGAATATTTTTCTTTTTTTTCTTCCTTGAGTGTCTATTTTTTAGTTTAGGAAATGATAGTTTCTTCCATTAGTAGAACACAACATATAGTAACCTTATTAGATGGTGTTTCATTACTTTAACAACAGAGTATTCTTTGTAAAGACAGATTTTAAGCTAACTTATTAAATGCATGTGTTGTGGTTGGCATTATCTCTTCAAAGGAAATTAAACCCTATATCTGAATTTCAAGTACTTCTTTGCAAAAAGATAAAAATCAATCCAATTCCACTTTTAGAAGCACTGGACAAATCCAAACACTTGTTGTCATTGCTGATTTAAGCTTTAAGCTAACTGAACGCTCTTGATGTGAAATGATAAGAACCAGCATTTTGTTTCCATCAGGTTTTGAGGAACAAGACATTTGTACACGAGGAGATGTTTTCAATCCCACCTAAAACCTTGACAGAAAAATGCATTGAATGCTGAGGTTCTGTTTGCCTGGCATAAGGGACAAGGGGAAGCAAAGCAAGGAAAAGACAAGGACCTTTTTGGGAAGAAAGGAGCAGAGACTGTCAATCCTGCATGGTGACTCGATTTTTTGAAAAGCACTTCTTYTACAAAGCACTAGATGTATAACACCAGGGAGAGTATACAAAGATRCAGGAATCAGAGCAGCATCTTTCTCCTTTTTATTTTCTCTGAGCTGCCACAATAGAGTTTTATCTCTGGACTCTACTAAATGAAAAATCCATTTCCCCTCAGATTAATGRCACAGAAAACACTTTGGGCTGGAACCTAAAACCTAAATAGGAGTTTATTCCAGCTGAACTCAGGAAGAATAATCACACAACAGCATCAAAGCTAATAACATCCTGAACATATTGATGCTTTTGCCTATGTGAGATTTGCGTTAGTGATTCTGCTCCCATTGCTATTCTGGGACGCAGGGTGCCRCAAAGAGTGACAAAAGTGCCTTTATTTGGTTATGCTGGAGATACTTCATCTTTCATAAGCAGATGATGTCTAGAGCAAGGAAGCTTTTAGGGCAAGAATGATTCTTCTGCGGTGTCTGCGCAGGGTCTGGCACAGTGGGTCCCGAGCCCAATGAGATTGCTYGGAACTACAGGAATACTGCAGAGAGATACGTAGGATGTGTGAGTGACACCCACSATGTTCTTCAAGTGCAGATTGATCACTAAGTTTCATTAGTGYTAATGGTTGCTACCTACAGAGAATAATTTATGCCCCAATCCAAATGTCTTTTGTTTGTAKCACTGAAAAATTAAAAAAAAAAAAAATAAGTAAAGATCTGAGGTAAAATACAGTAGCAAGTATGTGACCCACGTGTGTTTTCTATCACAAACTGCTTGAGATTTTCCACACAAAATGACAGTTGTCTTGGCAGATGACAAATTCTTAAAGCTGACAAAGCCTGGTACGCCAAAAGTGGAAAATAAAAATACTTGCCTGGCTTCAAAGCTAACCACATCATATCACATTTCAGTATTTCTCCTGTGTCCATGGCTGAACAATATGTTCTATCTTCAGCTACTATGGAAAGAGTCCTGTGTTTGAATCTGGGTATTGTCATAGATGAAAAATGTGATGTCAATAATAATTTTACTTCATAATATACATGATTGGTGGCAGAAGGATCAGTATATTCTTTTATATTACCTGGTTAAGGGATTCCCACACATACCGTCATGAAACGTATCTTTTACTCAGCTGAGTATAGAGAAGTGGTRAAAAATGTCCATTGAAAGCATTCCTTGAAATCTTAAGGAAGTGAGGAAAGATAACAAAGCCTACATCCTTATCAAAGCAACACAATTAAGCACATTTGGCTTTCAGCAGCATGTCATTTTGTGGTTTGAATTATTTTTAAAGAAGATCCTCTCCTGCTTACGGTGAGCATGAGTTGATCAGTTAATGGTCATTTCATATGTATAGCATGAGAATAACAGCACAATGACACATACTTGTCAGAGAATTGCTGTATATCTTTGACAGCCTAAAGGCCTAGGAGAGATGTGTTTTCCACAGCTGGCCAAAACATCTATAAAGTGTCAGTTCTCTAGAAGGTTACATTTCGTAAACATGAGATATGCTCCTGAAAGGACTAGGACATTGTCTGATTTTTCTACTGCAATGAAATTGAAGTGTCTTCTTGCTTGTAAACTGATCAGTCAGGCTCACATTTTAATGACAGACATAAATGTATCTCTAATGATTTTCTTTCACAAGAATTACGTAGGGAGTCTCCCTGAAAGTTAGTTAAATGAGACTGTTATAAATCTGGAACATAAGCATCTCCCTGCATAAATTTACAAGCACTGATTCCAAAAGGTTAGCAATATGGCAGATGGATGTGATGATGTGTGAACTCAGAAAAGCTGAGAATTCAAGGTTTGGTTCCAAAAGCAGTTAAAAGTCTGAGCATTTCCCCAGCCCTCRAGCAGGCTGCCTTGACTGACGCAAACCACCTGCTGCTTCAGTTCAAGCCAAAAATAGTCCAAGAACAGCACTTATGTGTCTTTTGCTCTGCTTCTGCTCGTTTCATTGAGAATCCGAAAGCATGGAAATAGAGGCAAAAATGCACGAGCATGACCTACCYATTTAAACAAATAAATGTCAGCCCCTGGAAGAAGTAGGAGTAGTGTCCAATTCTCAGTTAAGGYGAAACATTTTCAGTGATCATTTTATGCTGAGATTCCTCCACTTGGAGGAATATTTTTGCAATACAAGGAAAAATGTATTTTCTATCCTCTCTGTGCAGAAGCTGTTCCTGAATCCTTATGCATCTGATTTCACACTGTGCAACTCTTCTTCCTGTGGATGCCCTCCTTTCATGTGGACAGCCTGAAGCAAGTGCAGAGAAATGGAAAAACCTCAGACTAAAGAAAAACATATACATTTTTCTCATCTGTCTGTCCTTTTTGTACATTATACTGCTCAGGCTTTATTTACTCATCAGGAAGAGCAAGGATGATCTCCCATGACCTTGGGTAAGTAACTACTGAAAATATGTGTACACAGCATAAAGTAGAGCTGTTCAGGTGCCAAGCTAGGTCTGTCTAAATGGAAATAAATGGTGTAACTATACCCTGAACATCCATTGATTGTGGTCTCTGGTGGTACATGAAGCTGAATGAGATTAACACCTCAGGCCCCACGCAGAAGGGAAGTTCCCCGGGAACAGAGCTCACCTTTCTCAGGCAGATTCACCTCTTGCATGGAGCAGGTTTGCCAATACAGGTAAGGTTTTGTGCTTTAAAGAAGCCAAACATCTTRCTCCTCCTCCTCAGCGTGGTGCTGTGTCTCCCTCTGATGGCATCTGGGCCACACTTCCAGGCTGATGAACATGATAAAATCTTGTGTAGCAAAGAGTGTCTTTTTAGCTCAGCTAATGAATTGATTTGGGTCAGAGGTCATAGGTTTAAAAACTTCTCTTCCATCAAAACGTGATTTTCTCTCTGGCTTTCTAATGAATTGAGTCCTGGGAACAATATTTCAGACTGGAGCAGTTCTCAGACACAACTGAACTCAAATCGTATTTGCAACACCACAAGAACAGAGAGATTTAACAATCAGTACTTGCTAGCAAAGCTGTAAGGACTTCAGCTATTTCAAAGTGAATTAACATCAGATCACTCGGAACATTCAGTTTGTGTGAAGGCTGTAAAACAGCTACAAGGATCTATAATTTCTCTAAGTTCCTCAGGACTTGCCAGTAGACTTGAAGCTCGAAACACTTCCTAGCAATCCGCAGCTTGTGCCTGGCACCCCGAGGACCCCGAGGAGGCTTTACAGACACCATGTGCTGCTTCACTTCACAAGCTGCATCCCACTGAGTGACTTAGGTTTGAACCCCCACGCACAAATTTGTCCCACACTAGCAATTACGGGAGCTCAACAATATTCTTAAGCCTGCTACTTTATTTAAAACACAAGCAATTGCACTCTCTTTGGTCAGCCCAGCCTGGCTAAGGACTCCTGACCCAGGTGAGTTTATCAKGAAAAATAAACTGTATGCATCTGATGGTGACTGGAAGATTTCAAAATAAGATGAGAGACCTTACAAGAAGGTCTTGCAGCTTAAGGTCCACTTAAATACTCTTCCATTTTTAATACTTTAAATCAGAACAAGACAGAAAATTGTCACTGGTAACTCAGTACTTACGAGTACTAAAAAAAAAGAATGCTGAGGACCAGATTCTTTCCTTCCTTCCTTCCCCTTACATAAGCAACAATTATCTGTTTATGGTGGGTTAAAAATGCTGTCTTCTCATTGTATTCCCGTACAGCATTTTAGCAAAGTGCTCAAGGCATTAAAAACAATAAGATCGTAAAAATCCTTCTGTAATGAAAACATTCAGCTATGTAGGATCTGGGGATGAGGATGAAGCAAACATCTTTTGTTACRAGACTCATCATCTGTACAGCCTGAAAAAAAGGAAAATAAAAAACCTATAGCAAAAATGTGGTTAAAACCAGCAGCACTGACATTGATTTCAGTAAAGTCACTCTGGTTTTTAATGTTTTAGGGTGTAACACTGAGCTTCAGAAAGAACAGCAARATCTTAAACCTACTGCCTCTAGGTTTGAAACCCTTCCATCATCTTTGAATCCATTTTATTTCTCAGAAACAGAACAACCAARAGTAATGCTATAAAGCAAAAGACTGATATTAGCAAGAGGAGATTGGAATGCTYGAAATGCCTCTGCGGGAGCCAAGACTGGTGCCTGTTGATTCTGCTGGGGGCATTGATATAGAAATTCACATGAAACTGTCTAATCAGAAGTAAATGCCCTTTCTGCAGAGCATTCTTTTTGTTTTTCTAAGCCATGTGTTCATGGAAGGGTGACTGTGTGGTGCTAATGATTAAACCCAGAGGGAGTTCAAACTCTACATTTATGTGTCTGTCCAAATYTGCTAGAGAAGCTGGAGACTCCTTTTGAAAGTTCACATTCAAGGATTACTTCAAGCATGTGCAAATCTACTTTTCTTTGACACTTTACACAGACCCYATAGAATTAGTTTTTTAATCACCTTATTGAAAAGAATTCAAGTGAGTTATGTTTTTATATTTTGCAGGTGGCATAAGCTTATTTTAGCCCCAATGTGAGGTAAAACCCTGACCTRCATGTGAACCTCGCTGCAGTGAGAGTGGAGCCAGGCCCCAGCCAGCAAGCCTTGTTGGGATCTGTGGCTCTGGGACATGCTTTGTACTGTTTTCAGGCATGAGGTCCTGACCAATTCAAAGCATGGGCAGATCAAGCCAATCTCTGCCTGCAGAATATCACAGTCAGTGGTATCACACAGTTCCTGCATCACACCCATTACTATCTGGCTTCCAGACTGGATTCAGCTACTACTATTTTCCCCTCCTGTCAGCTGAGCTCTGCGATGAGAAGCTTACATCAGCCTGAGCACCACCATCTTTCTGGCACAGGGGAGCGGTCTCTACACAACAATGGAGGCATCTTCAGATGGAATTTGTTCCATTGAAGTAAGATTTATCTCTTGGTTTGAGGTTTCCCTTAAYGAGACTGTGGGGTTTTAAGGGGAGGAATTGTTTAACCAACAAGATTTCTTAGCCCACTGGGTYCTCACCTGAGACAGTGGGATTCAGTGCTCTAGGGATAGTAACAAAGACCTGAATTCCCCTCCTGGCTGGGCTGCCAGTTTGGATGCTTCCCTAGAGAAACCTGAGACTCAGTTAATAATGGCAGTATTTATATAAGGCTGCCATTGGCAGATTTAACTGCTGRATGACTTTGTGATGACCAAATACTGATATTTGGGAATGCAAGAYATAGAAGGGATGACAGACAGGTGTAATGAACTTGTCCTGACAGGGCAATAGCAAAATTCATTTATGTCTTCCAGTTATTTGCTCTGAAAAAGGAAAAAAATATGGGAGACTTATGTAGGATAWGACTGAAGATTGTTTTTCCTTTTCATATTAGCTTTAGGAGGCTATACCTATCTGGTTCACACTCGGCATAGAAAGCCAAAGTACACATTTCAATGAAAAGAAGTACTATGAGAGTTTGTCAGCTGGGATCAGCCAGTTTGCTCAGGCTAAAGGAACAGTTCTGAAAGTCTTAGAGCAGGTGGCTTGTGAGTCATAATACAGCCATAGAATAAGGACCAGTCTGGACCAAATTCTAACACCAAATTAAAAATGGGATCCTTTGGGCAAAATTCTAGCAAATGCTTTCAGGCAGGGAAGCATGGGAAATTAGGCTGCCAAACTAGAGYTCAAACTGCTCAAACTGCTTACAACACACCACACTTCTAATTTTTAGTGGGGCCAGTTTACACCAGCATCTGAGGAGAATGTGTGTCCCTAGTGGAGACCATGGAATTCACCATTCCCTCAGAGCACGGACATATTAAAATTCATCCTGTTGCTTTTCCTGCTCTCTTTCATGCACAGGCACAAAAACACGTTTTAAGTAATGCACATAATTACCTCTGCTTTTGGAAACAGGCTGAATGATAACACAGGGTAGAAATGGCTTCTGACAAAGGCYGTCTTTAACAGCACAGCTGCTAAGAAGAATTGCTCTGTGCACAGGGGCCATTAAGCCACAAGAAGGTGTCCATATGAGTAGGACTGTGCAGGCTTACACATTTGAAAAGACAAATATGCAAAAGCTGTCTTAGATGGAAAGCATGCMCTGGAAATATAATGGGAAAACTTACTATTGGTCCTCCAGGCTGCACAGCCTAGGGGAATATGGCTGCTGTAGTGTAAGATCAGGTAATGATTTAGATAATCTCCAGGTTGGATATAAACCCTTAAGTTACTGTTCATTGTCACAGTGTCAGCGCCTTAACCAGCCCTCCCACTCRCGCTTTATAGATTGCACAAGGACAGGATTGCATCGGTCTGTTTCCACCCTCTGAGCAGTTAATCTAACTGAGGGGTTTAAGGTTTTAGCAGGTCCTTCTAAGAGCTGCCKTGCCGGCGTGCAGTTAACCTTTATTGCCGTGAGGGCCCTATTAAAAATGAGCTACGTTCAGCGCATTTAAGGCAAGAAAGATTATGCTTCCAGATGTGTTGATACACTTGACATATGCCCTGTGATTGCAGGGGCTCTCAGGCACCAAAAGAATGCTGTTTTTACAAAGCTGCAATTTTTGTTTATATAATGTATACACATGCTTGTCATGGTAATTTGTGCATGGCACTCATAACCTGAGTGATGAAAATACAGAGAGAGAGAGAGATTGAGTGAGGCAGTAAGACTGCAGTATGCATAACACTGCATGCTGAAAACCCACCCTCACCAGCGCAGCCTATGTAGAAACAGTTTTCTTTTTGGCTTGCTCCAATTAGAATATCCATAAACATTTTCTGTTGTTGCTATCATCACAACAGTTTGAACACACAGAATAGCATGATTTGTAAGGGTATGCAATTATATTTGTGAATGAAAGCATCGAATTTGGCTCATTTAGACGAGTAGATGTACATTTTGTCTTGCTGATCACCATTCARAAAGCAGAAAGACAATTGCATGACAGTAGATTTTGTAGTTGTTACCACTGATGAGTATACATCTGGAAATCCAYACCCAAGACAAGGGATTTTTCACTTGGCTTTTTAAAAAAAAACTTTTCCATCCTCTGCTCTGTGAGCAGAAGGAATGCAATGGCTCCATTTACACTGCAGCCTGAGTCTGGGAGTGACCTTAACCCCAGCTGACTTCCTGACACTTCTTGACAGCTCATTTCCATATTTCTTATAAAACCAGGAAACATGAACAAAGTGGTCTAAGGGGATCTACCTGGAAGACTATTTTTACTTTTCCACTTTACACCCCATCTCCCAACCTTACTGTTCTTGTTTCACTGCATCACTTGGGAAAACACTCGTGTCAATGTAAAATCTCTGGTTGTGGCATAGGGCAAAACCCTGTTACCTTACTATGTTTAACCTGACAACCTTTGACAGGCAAACTGGTTCAATAACATCATTCATAGACAGTAAATCCAGACTATTGTATGAACAGAGATGGTTCAAAATTCGTATGTCTCATAAATGCAAAATCTCTGATTTGTACGAAGAATAGTTACTTATGCAATAAGAGAATGAGTTTGAGAGAAAAAGACACTATCTAGGTGCAGAGTCAACTAGACAAATCCAAAACTATTTAATAATTCAAATCACCTTCTAAAATTGATGCAAAAAGCCCTTATTTCAGAGCAGCTCAACCTGGGCAGTGCAGCAGTTCTGTCCTCTTCCAGTCACACACAGGCAGCTCTCTGGGGTATGAGTTTCTGCCTGCCAGCAGCCACTCCACTCAAAGGCACGTTGCACTGGATCTCATTTCAAGAGGGGGCTGGAGCACTTTGGAGAGTCCACATTCAGGAAGAATTCAGACAAAAAGTCTAGCAGGCTTTAATGATTCTGCAACAAATCCATGGGAAGGTCACGGGCATTTGACCATTCAATGAGTGATCGATGCCTGGATTACAAATACTGATCCGGCTGGTCTAAGGAATCTCTCTGCTGATTACAAGACAGATGCAAATGATGTAGAAAAGTACTGGAGAACATGAGCTCACAAATGCTACTTGTGATCCACTTTGGATAACAACACTGAGTCATATCCTTTGCTTTATTTAAACCCTGTGACTTTTGTGGGTTTTTCCTAGTAGCCCAATATATGGAGGACAAGATCTGCATAAATATAAACCCAAGCAATCAGATGTTAAACACCAAGACACCCTGTTTGCTCAAGAAGTCCCTGAAGCAGTGAGACTGTGATCCTACTCTAYATTCACATTTTCCTGCATCTGCCCCAGACACCTGAGAGAGTCTACTGGTGCAGATACTTGGCTAAAGAGCCTTTTGGTCCAACCAAACTCTAGATGCTTTTGGAAGTTTTTGCTTGCTCAGTTTCAGTGAAAAACTAGAAACATATTTAATTCTTGTGGAACAGATTTTGGATTCTAATTTTAAACTCCAACTTTTAAGAATCTGCCCATTCTGATCTATAACACTGATGCCTTCCAGRGAGAATGGGTTCAAGTGCATGCTGYYKGTTTYCTAAAAYAACCCACATCAGCTACACGTGTGTGAYCTAGTCCTAAAACAAATGTAAGTAATTTGCTGAATAGAAACATCTAAATGTACTCCTGAGTGATGTACTGACCATCCAGGTATTCCAGATTAGGGCAAAGGATTGCACATGCACCACACACACAAACACACACACACACACACACACACACACCCTGCAAAATTTGGTTACTGAAAAAAAGAAAAAAGAAAAATCAATAAAACTGGGAAATTCCTCAGAAGTTTGGGCTAATTTACAGTATAATTCTCAGAGTTTTACCTTGAATATACTGCAAATATCATTTTAATCTCAGTGACAAATGTTTTTGTTTGTTGTTTGGTAACTATTTTTTTCCAATTACTTTAATTATTTTYGGCTTTTCAAAAATTAAGGTTCAAAATAAAAAGGAAAACAATTAATTAGAAAATGACAAAATGAAGTGTCCTATTATTYCTGTACTTGTTTTTTAATCACTAACTTGACTCAAATAATCAGAGCATTTTGGCCTCCCTGAAATCTGCCTGTGATTATTTTGGCAATTTACTGTATAGCAAAGCTTTTCAAATGTTCTTTTAATGACTCATTGTATTTGTTCTTCTTGAACACCAACAGAAGAACACTTGTGCTCATAAGAAGGTTGGAGTATCATAGGAATGTGCTATTTCTGTGGGAGCTCCCAACCACTGGTTGGGATGAAACAAGCAGCATGCAGCAAAAATGCAATATGACTGCAGTGATCACTCACCAAACAGGAACAAGCTGGTGAGAAATGCTCTGCTGAAACATCTGCACACCAACCACTGATTTGATCATTTCAAACAATGARAAAAGCCTGTCTGTAAACACACACTAAAAAGAGTGCCTAATCCATCAAATAAATTGTTAGCTGCAGATGGTCCTTCCAGCTCCGTCTATAGGTGTGTAAATAGAAGCAGATCACCGTATAATCACGACATGCAGACACACTGGGTTATCTGGTGTACCAGTTTATCTCMAATCACCCAGCCCCAGAMWCCACAAGTGGGCCAGAAGTGCTTAYAGACATCTTATTGCTCCTGGAGAGGTTTACTTCTAGCTTTTCTGCAGGGGGTTTTCTTATCCTGGGGATCTAAGATTTACTTGCAGCTTCAGGATSTGCAGCACAAAAGGATAAAGAACCAGAAAAAGGAAGTATTTYGAGATTGTGGATTCAAAGAAACAAAACAAACCAAAACCAGGCTCTGGAGATGGTATATCACTAGCTGACACTGAGCCATCAAACAATCCAGTTCTAATCTCAAGAGACAGAGAGCTAAAGACTCTGAGCCAAAGAACCACTTCAGGAAAGCATTACATGTGGTACTTCAGGTTACCTGTGACCACAAACCTCATGCAGGTGAGAACAAAGTATAAACTTAGCAATAAACCTTACAAAACCTCCTGTGTTAATCCACTTGCAATTTTGTGCACCTCCTCATGCTGAAGTGAAACAAAAGGTGGGCAGAGAAGGAGAATCGAATAATGAATATGAAGGAAAGATTGGAAAGCTGTTTTGTGCTATTACCAGCTGTGCTTAATGATGATTGGCTCTGAATTAATCACCTCAAGGTCCCACTGTGTCAGTTCTGCTGGGAATGCCCAGGAGCCACCATAAAATGACTACAAAAACGTAAAGAAAACCAACAAATGGACATTTTTCAGAATGGAAACATGTGAATGGCTACCCAAAATTTTAGATTCAGGTTTGCTATCGATAAGAAGCGAAGCCCAAATCCCTCACTTAAATCAATGAAGAACAGTCATGGCTGCAAGCTGCTCAGCCTAATGTCTGAAGCACATGTTGGAGGTTCCCTTTTTTCTGTTGTATCGACCTCACCAGAGCACCTAGGACCCCAGCTGGGGCATGCCATGAGGAATAAAAGCTTCACACAGTTTGGAACAGACTAACGAATCAAGGTGATCAGCCTCTAGCTCCAGAGCACAAGGCACTCATTGTCTCTGGGCTGTGAGAGATGTGGGAGGAAGCAGACAGTGCTGCACATCTGCCAGTGAAACAAGCGTGCATAATGGGGAGGGACACTGCTCAAAACAGGGCGCGGTCCTCCCAGAAAGCCACCGTGTGGGGTTTCCATTTCCATCTACACCCCGCTCCTGCCTGCAGTGACAGCGCCACACGGAGGATTAAATTGCTTCAGTGTGCTCTCCACGCAGGTACTCCACCCAAATGTTAGCCTGAAGCCGGCACAGCATGTTGCAGCCTGACAAACTGCACACTGGGAGCAATTTAGACCTCGCTCTCTGCATTTCTCTGACCTCTGCTAAACTCCCAGGTGGAATTCAAGGTGATGGTTTCAATCTACAAAGCCGTCACTGCTCTGAGACCTTTTAAGCTTATTAAACCTTCCCTCTCTCCCTATCAGATGCTGATGCCATCTCACAGGGAACCTGTACCCACGTGGTGTGTCAGACTCCTGTTTTTGTTATCATTCCATGCAAGCTATCAATTTTCTTCTTTCTCTACAGCTACACTGAGCAGCAGTGGGTCTATTCACAGGTACACCCCTTATTTAGCCTGTGACTTGTAAGTGATTGTTGAGGTGCTTGAGGCACAGAATGAGTATCTACAAGTACATTCTAAAAAGAGCAAAAGATGAATAAAAGAACAGTTGTCAGCTGCATTTGCAGCTAATTATCCACAAGCTTACTTTCCTCTCCCCAGCACTCACTGGAGGACTGAGCTCAAYGCCAGACGCCAGGCATCTGTGCACAGTGTGGCACTGAGGAAGWGCAGCAACACGTGTTCACCACTTGAATCCCTTCATCTACCACTCATCATGCTCCAAAATTTAACAGTAGGCATCCAATGAGGCAGAGAGACATCGACTCCCTCGACTGTCCTCTTACATATCCCCCAGCAGGCTCTTTCTGCTCATCTGCCCTCTGCATGATTTTCTGTCACTTAGTAAATTAGATTTCTCCTCAGCACTTCCTCAGAGATCTCCTACAGTCTGTACCATTTCCTTTTGGTGCCAGTTTTCCAGTGGCTCTGCCCCAGGCTCCCTGCACTCCCTCTCAGAGGGGGCCAAATGACAGCCATGGAGGTGAAGGTTACACAGACAAACCCACAGACTCAACTTATTTGCAGGCAGCTTTGTGGTGCTGTGTAAGGACCAGACCTCCTCAGCATTGAGTGAATGGATGCCTTTTGGCAGAACCAGGAGAGTATTTAGACCAGCCATTTATTTAAACACTAAACTGATAGGTGTTTTAGATAGATATAGAGAGAATGCTCTCTTTCATGACTGTTGTAAAGCCCAGTTCTCTGGATATTTTGGTTTCATAAGAATGACGGGTCAATAGCTCCCTCTCCATGCATTTGCAATTGTGGGCAGACCTGGCAGATGCCTTGTCTGCACATTAGGACACACTGCACTGGCTTTCCTGTAGATCTTACCAGAGCAATCAGTAGCCCAGAGACCTCTAACCAGCTGGTTATGCAGCTGTCTAATAACTGTCATATAACTTCCTGCTAGAGGAGAAAGGGAGCTGAGCAMGATGGAGTGAGACTAATTAAAAAGAAAAACTCAAAATATGTCGCTTTTAACTTCCCTCATCCTGGTAATTCTACTTCCTAAATTACTGCAAGATAA
This sequence comes from Malurus melanocephalus, assembly GCF_030028575.1. Lineage (NCBI taxonomy): Eukaryota > Metazoa > Chordata > Aves > Passeriformes > Maluridae > Malurus > Malurus melanocephalus. The sequence goes on from NW_026623237.1 coordinate 6,075,746, forward strand.
TGGAAAAAGCCAGAAAGCAACTGGGGGTAAACACTGAAATGGTATCAGAAATCCATCCACTGTCCAACTCTTCCATATCTTTTATTGCAGTCAACAACGTTATTATAGTATTTTCAATCCTTCATGAAGTAATTTTCCAAAAATATGTGGGTAGCAGTAAAAGACACAAAGAGCTGCTCTCCTCTCAAAGGTCCCCGAAATGCAGCACACAGAAGAGAGGAAGATTGCATTAGAGTGGAGAGTGCACTGGAGTGAAGAGAGAAGCACTTATTTCCACTTCATGTTTGGAAGGGGAGGAATTGCATTTAAGGACATGTGGGGTTGCCAAGTTTTGGGTTGTGGCTGAAATACAAAATTTAACAGCAACCACAATTTTTGTTGTTGTTGTTGGGGTTTTTTGTTTGGTTTTTTTTTTTTTTTTTTGTTTGGTTTGGTTTTTTTTTAAAGGAGGAAATTATCAGAGGTTCATTTGGGGTTCAATAGCACATTTTGTCCAAAGTGAAAATAAAGCATTTAGAAATGCTTTAATTAAGCAGAGGAATAGATTCAGAAAGTGAATGAAAGGGAGAGAGTGCAGTTGCCACTGCACATGAATGGGATAAGGAACTCTTCTAACAAATTTCAAACCAAGAATTTAAACCAAYGACTCTTACTGGGAGTTTGTTTTAACAACTGAATTGAACAATTGTTGAAGACATGCCTATCTTGCTCTTGTCCTTTGAAGATGATGCAGAGGTTCTTTAAATATACGCTGGCGCAGAGACCRGAAACCAAATAGAGAAGTCTAATGTCTTGGATAAAGTCAGTTTTTCTCTTTGTGTCTGGGAATATTTAAGTCAGATACAAAGTGTTTCTCCTTTGAACTTCAGAATCAAATCAGCTCAAATCATAATACACAATAGCCAGCAGTAGGGGGAGAGATATGTGAACAGTACTTACAACCCCAAGAGCCTACCCAAATATCTTGTTAAAGGACAAAAGAACAGTTCCTCCTACCTTCCTTGTCTGAATGACACGTACATATATAAACTGTTTATTTGTCCAATATTGTATGGTGAAGTCTGGCTGGATTTGTTTATAATATTAAATAAATTGAAATGCACTTTTAAGAAAAACAGAACAGTCGCCTTGTGTGCATGTGTCCATGTGGGTTTGTGTGTGTTTGTGTACACTTTCAAAAATGGTTGTGCACCTACAGTTACATTGAAATTCTCAGACCAGATCAGATACCATTTGCATTCAAAAGGGAAAACCCAATTCAGGCTTAATTAAATGTCAGAATAATATCTGCTACAAGGAGACTTCAGATGGTGAGGTAAGAACCAAAAAAAAAAAAAATCTGACTGAAAAAAAAAAAAAAAAGAAAAAGAAATGTAAATGAGAAAGAAAGTGCAAGTGACTTCTTTCAAAACCAGTCAATTTTAGGAAACGTCTCAAAAACCCACTGCTTGTGAAAATCCAGCTCAAACCTTGTTCTACTGAAGTCTCAGATTCCATCTCAAGCGACACGTCAGTCACAGCTGAACTTTCTCTATAAATCCTCTTCCACACACGATACCAGGGCATGCAGGCAGCTCACTAGGTCTTTGTATAAAGACAGCTCATTTGCCAGCTATTTGACAAGTGAAATCAAGGGTCAGAGAGAAAGCGTGGAGTGTAGAGAGATGACAAATAGCCATGTTTCCTCCTGAAAAGGTAAAATGACTTTGTGAAGTCTATTAATTCATTTTGTTACAAAGTGACACGAGCTGAATTAGCTTGCCTATGGTGAAGCTCACACATAAAGGATCATGAATCTGGCATTTTCATCATCATCACAGATTCTTGAAAGGAACAGGGTTTCCCAGCCCTAAGTCCTTCTACTTCGATGTTAGTAGCACTGAATAAACCCACTGAAAAACTGCTCCGAACCAAACAGGCTGCACAGACATCTGTGCTTAAAACCAGAACAGAACAAGTAGCAGGAAATGAAAAGTAAACTAATCACCTGTGCTGGGAAGGTGCAGGGAAAACCTCTCTTTTGGTGATTCTGAGGTCTTCAGAATGCCAGGAGAAATAAGGGTATCTGGAAAGAGGATAGAGGAGTAATACAAGGGACTGGACTTGAAGTCATCTTTGCTTTTACTATTACAGTCAGRATCCTGCAGAACAACATACCTCCACAACTTGGATATTTAGAAGTTAATGCTACTTAGGGGCTTGGCAAGCAGAATTTAAAAATCTTGGCAATATTTCAGTCCCAGTCAGGCACACCAAAAAAAATAAGCTTTAAAATATTTTTTTTAACTTTTCCCCTGCCTTTTGGACACACAAACTTAGATTGCATTTTCCWGTTTTTTCTACAAATGTGAATTCTAAAGAGTCATTCATTGAATTATTTATATTCTTAACTGACGACTCATATTCATGCAGTAATCTCACCTCCACTCTCTGCCCCTCTTCCCATTACTATACCACCAAATAACATGATTTCCAGATTTACTTATAATTTTCCAGGAAACCATTCATCCTTTCTCAGCATCAAGCCAGCAGCATTTGTTCTTCTGTGTGGGTTTGCCTCAAACTGCCCTAGCAGCCTCTTCTGTGTGCAATGGACTTCCTATAGTCTCCACTACTTCAAAGGCTAAATACTGAAACTAGGGTTAGAAATACAAATATTAACAGAAAATAAAAAGAATGCCTGAACAACTAGCACCTCTTGGACTATTATTTTTTCTTGCTGAGCAAGAGGTTTGTGGAAATTTTTTTTTTTCTGCTGTTAAAAATGCAAAACACGGCCACTGGGAAGTAATAATAATGAAAAGCTCCTCTCTGGATGCCAGCAAAACTTCCCTAAATTAGATCACCAAGGTCCAAATTCTCCTCCAGTGTAGATCAACCTAGCTCTTTTGAACCTGTTGGTTTGCATGCATTTACATTAGTTTTGAATCCAGCTGCCTAGCAATCTACACAGCTTGGCCAGGCAGAGAGCCTGAGCAGCAAGTTCATGATGAGGATATAAACTATCTAAACCCTCTGTTCTTCACATTTTCTTCCATGATACCAGTAGCTCTAACACCCAACTTTGAGCTGCAGATGAATGGAAGTCTCCTTTGTGGCTCCTGTTCTTCTTCCACATTATTTTATCTATTCTCCACCTACCTCCGTTGCAAGAATCTGCTTCTCCTTTCAGGACACATGGCCTGGAAAGAAACCCACGAAATCTGATGCAAGAGGACGTCGGGAGAAACAGGAAGGAAGAAAAATAACCAGTGCAGAATGATCAGTATACGCCTGGGTATTGAATATTCGACGAGGCTGCCTGTTCAAAAGAAGAGTCAGCTTTGTTTAGTTCAGCCCATGAAAGTACTTTAATAGGCAGAGAATAATATGTGCTGAAATTCTCTCTGTGTGACAATGTAGTACTGGGAAGAGRATCTGCAGTTTCTCTCTCTTCTTGCCCACCCCCTCACACATATCACTGCATAATGGCTACCATTCTTTATGCAGTACTTGTAGAAGGCTTCATTATATGCATTTTTAGAGCAGAGATAATAATTGAAAAATGTAAAAAAATGCATGGACGTTTGCAGTATTTCTCTCTCTCAAAAAAGGAAATATTCACCATGTAATTTCTTCTTGAAAGCAAGAGAGTGACCCTCATTAACATTATCACTGTAGACTTCTCCATAATCTCTGTTTTTTCTAAAGTTGCCAGGATTCCATAATCTCTGTTTTTTCTAAAGTTGCCAGGATGTAAAAATGCCCCTTGTATTTTCATCAGCAAGATCTAGTGGGGAATGCATTGTATCTGTTTCCATTTAATAGTTGTATCATTATAGAGGCTACAGAAGGTAAGGGTATAACAAACCAGTTTTGTTCCCAGTGTTAAATACAAATTCCAGGTTTTATTGCAGTATTATGGAAAAGACTTTGGGGATACTGGGGTATTTTCAAGGATAATATTCTTGTGGCTTTTTCTACAAGTGTTATGCCTAATGAATCTCTCTCTCTTTTTTTTTTTTTTTTTTTTTTTTTTTTTTTTTTTTTTTTTTTTTTTTTTTTTTTTTTTTTTTTTTTTTTAGTTGCAAACATTTGTTCATGCTCATTATTTCAGTGATTCTCAGTATTGTAAAAGAAAACTCCAGTTGCTTTAACTTCTTGTCTGGTGGTGTTGAAAATTTCAGACTGAAGAAAATCCTAATAGACTTCTTAGAAATTTTGTGACAAAGAAGAAGAACATGTTCTGAAAAAGATGGGAAGCTGATATCCCAGTGGTTTAGCRTCATATCCTAAATCTTGTCAGTGACAAATTTCACTTACTGTAACTGAGAGCCAATCCATATATGAGAAAGAGAACTGCAAACACCTGACTCATGTATCATGAGCAGAATTATTAGCTGGAATTCAACTGCAATCCCAAATTTTACCATGAGACCTGAGAAAATGAGCATTGATAGAGGACAGAGGATAGAACTTCATATTCCTAGTGAAGAAAGTGAAAAGAAAAGTTGCTTTTTCAGCTGTGATGCAGGGAGCTCCGGGGTCACTCTCTATCCAGGACACTGATCATGGAACCTCTTCATATATCATATAGGGTGAAACATAAACCAAGCATCTGCTTTCCTTTTCTCTGCAGCAAATAATGCAAAAACACTGTCATCTAATTGGGCTCTGTTGCCAGGAATATAACTGATGGCACTGGGTGATCCTTTCATTAGTTCGTGTGTCTCAGCTTTTCAGGAAGCAAATAGTAAAAAAAAAACCCAGCAGAACATATGTCCTACTTCATATTTCTCTAGAAAAATTCTGTCTGCCTGCTAACTGGCAGAAATAATAATTGTACAATAGYTATTGTTGCTGAAATAGTAGTAGAGGAGATTCTTAGTTTGGCCTCATTGTACTTTCTTTAAACAAGAAACTGCTGAGAAGCAAAATTTGAAGACAGGCACTGTCAGCAAACTTGCTACTGGAATTAGGAGAGAATTAATAAGATTTTAGTATATTTACATATATATATTGCCTCCATGCAGTGTTTGTGCCAGTCATTAAATTGTAGATATTCAATTGCAGATTCTTTACATMAAAAATAAATGTAGGAAAAGAATTGAGATTTACCTGGAAGACCCTGACTATTTTGCCAAACACAGGTGGTTAAAGAATGCAAAAGGGGGTAAGGTCATACCACCTTTGGAAGTACTGCCAARCATAAACAGTCAAAACACATCAATTTGCCATAAAAATCTCTGTTGCTCAGAAAAATACCTAGTTTGGTTCATTAAATCCTTGAAACACAAGACACTAGTGCATTGACTGACACAAAGGACAATTTAGGCATGACCTGAGGAGCCTTAGAAGAGCTGCTGAGGGGGACAAGTTGAAAGCAGAAGGTTGGACAGCACTGATTCTCCTTTGGAATAGCTGTGTGAGGCTCAGGACCAAAGCCAATGGTGAGTCCCTGCAGGAATGCACCTGGACCTCAGGGAGATAGATGCAGGCACACAAGGAATGAGGTGTATTGGCCGGGTCTGTGGCAGGACAGACTGTGTAGCATGTGTCAGCCCAGCAGTGAGATCACACACCACAGTTTAATAAACAAAGGAAACTGTTAAAATTTTTATCTTCCCTTAAGAATTGCCCTGACTCTTGTATCCACCTCATGACACATTCTGTTTTGCATCTTGTATCCCAGACTTAACGAGTGGAGGACCCTAGTGGGAGATTCTACTTAACAGGTCACCATAGGCAGTAAGGTAGTGCGATTAATTAAAACACCTTATGGTACACAGGTTTCTCAAACAAAAGCAGTGGCTGAAAGACAGAGGCTGCTGGCAAAACAAAACCTGACCCTTTGAGAAATGGATCTGAAGGAGAATGATGTGCAGAGATAAAAAAAGCTCTGGTAAACTGATCTTTACACTGAGTAAGCATGAGACTGCCAAAACTGTTTAGGTGTTTTCATGCTGCTATCACCACCCATACGGATAATCAGTGAGATACTCCTTGCACGTGGTAGTCTGTCATTCTAACCTAGGACATTCTTATTTTGTGTATCTTGATTTCACATTTCAGCAGACTGTTACTTGTTTCTCAACATATTTGGCTAAGATGATTATTTGTGTGCCTCATCTTTGTTGGCAGGAACCTTCTTCTCTTTCTGCTTCCAGATGGATTTATGGTAYCACTAGGGCAGGCTGCCCAGCCTGGTCAGGAAGTTTAACAGGCAAGACAGCACTCACAAAAAAAACAACAACCCTTATCCACTCAAGGGGGGAAAAAAAGAAAAAAGACTGCTGACAAGCCCTCTAGATCTAGATTCACTCCAATTACATGAAAATCTGCTAGGGACTTGGTGGCATATGGACTGGGTAATGGCCTACAGAACTCTCTTCTGCAGGATGTTGGGTAAAAGAGTAAGAGCATGATTCATCCTGGTTTCTACTSAAAGTCACATGCAGAAGACACAAATAGCACTCAGGATGGAAAATAGCTATTGCATACACAGCTGTTCTCACTACCAACACAACAGGGAATAAAAAGACACCATTCAACCCTAAAGTTTGAAAACGCATGAGCATTGTCTAGATTTTAACACTAGGTTTGCCAGCCAGGTAGGGACATGAAAGGAAGTGCACTAAAGAAAACAAATGCGAGAACATTGTGTGTTGTGCTACAAGGTTAAAAGGTGCTATAGTTGAAAATCTTTCCCCTGGGACATAGAAAAGGTTGCTGTATCCCTCACTGGGACATTGGGAATTTCAGATCTCCTGTCACMCCTGKGASATGAAAGAGCATCCTGYCCAAACARGATCCCATCTAATGGGTGACAAATCRGATGCTCCTCACTGGAARATGCCTGCAGGGRTTGCATAACTCAGGACYGCCTGTTTGWTTCTGGRAAAGCATYTTTCCTTRCCTTTTGCATTTGCCAAGCATGGATGTGTTCCTTGGACAATGACAGCAAGTCAGCCTTTCCACGCTTTGAGGGACTCCTCAGTGTTGGGCATGGTGCTGATTCAGCACTTGCCAAAAAACCCAAACCTGCTCCAAGGTACCTGGTGGGAAAGTGGAAGAAAATGTATTTCTCATAGCTATGACCCAAAAAACAAGTTACTAAGGAGTCTGCTTGGACAAATGACAATCATTCCTTGAAGACCACAGTCCCTCCAGGACATCAGGTGTAATCAGAGGGAAACAAGAGGTTAAATCTCCTGAGAGGCAGTGGATGGCTTTCTTGGCATTGTTAAACTCAGAGAACATGATGGAAACACATTAATCTTAAAAGTCCACATTCACTACAGATAAGCCAGTAGAAGCAGTTGCTATGCTACAAGCGTGCGTTTCATGTGTACACTTGTGACAAGGGCAAGATGCATTGATTGTTCATTAAAATTTATGAATACAAGTAATTTTTATATAATATAATTGAGTAAAAAGTCATTATGCATGAAGTTGTAKCATATATATTTCATGATTTAAGGTAAATGAGTTTTGATGATGGGCTAAAAATCAGAATACCATGTAAATCAGTAATTATTTTTCACCTATTGAATACATTTTCAGTTTRGTAAACTAGAGGAAATCACAGTGTTTGGGGAACATTGTAACAGGCAAGTAAATGTCTGACCCACTAAAAGTGCTCTCACTATGGCAATGRTCATTCATTCAGTGTGCTGAACAAGGAATAATTGTCTATACACAGAATGAAAAAAAACAAACTGTTGGTCTACACATTGCAAAATGGACAGCAGTGATAAAAGCAGGGGAAAAGTGTTAAAAGTCTCTAACAATACAGCAGCTTTTAGAAGCATATTACTGTGTAGCACAGTCAGCAGATGAAACTTCACCTTRCCTGTCAGAGTGCTTTACCCCACTTGGGCAGTGGGAAGGAATGAGCTCTTTGATGTCAAAGCTAAAAAAAGGGAAAGGTTCTGGCAAGCTTAAGCCTTTGTTGTTGTTGTGAACTATCATGGGGCTCTGATACAAGCATTATTCAAGATGATTCTACCAACATTTTCTGCAGAAATAATTCATCATTTGGGCTTGCGTGAGAGTTATCTGCTGTAASCACTGCTTACAGACAAATGCTGTCAGTAAAACATTACTCAGGGTGGGTGAGCAATTGTCTGCTGTGTGTACCATTGGGTCTGACCTCCAGCCTGCCAACCTGTGTCACCCAAGAGGTGGAAAGCTTCACTAAATCATGTCTGGGATGAATGTTAACCAAGTTCAAAAATACCTACTGTGTCTAATTCAAATATTCATAGATTCAGAGAGATTAAGGCCGTAAAGGGCAATATCTCAGCTTGCCTGACCTCGTGCATATCRCAGGCCATTCAATTTCACCCAGTCACCCCCATGTCAAGCCCAATTACTCATGTTTGATTGAAGCATGTATTTCAGGAAGGCATCAGTCTTGATCTGAATATATTGGCAGAAACTAAAAACATGTCTCCTTTTGTAATTTTTTTCAACTGGTTAATGCCCCGTACTTTCAGTTTTCCCTAATTTCTCATTTAAATTTGTCTGGTCTCTGTTTCCAGCCATTGGTTCTTGCAACACTTTTCTCGGCTAAGCTTAATAATGCCCTCTCAGACCCAGATTTCCCTCCACAAAGACATGCTGTTTAATAATTTCACATTCCTTTCTGCTTCTTAACAAGCTAAACTGATCCAACTCTTCCCCCGCAGCATTTTCTCCAGCCCTCAAGTAGCATTTGCAGCTCATTTATATGCTCTCCAAAATAGTTGCGACTGTGATTCGATCATCCATCTCATCAAGGCCACATTTGGGAGTTAATCTTCCCCCTGCTCTCTCATTCATACCACAAAGATCTCATTACTTCTTCCCTCCACAACAGCATGTTGATATTTCCATGTGATCGCAGTCCGATCTCCTTCCAGGAGTGGCCGCTGTCCATGGTGCTGCTTTCCCGACACCCAGAGCGTGAGACACTGCCACTTAGAACGACAGAATCATTTAGGTTGGAAAAAATCCATTTAGGGTCATCGAGCCCAACCACAAACTTAACACTGCTAAGTCCATCATGAAATGCTAATTTATGTGGATTTTTTCTCAGATTGATCCAATACAGTAGTACCATCATCTGTGGAAGGGAAAGAAGATGGCAAAGGCTCCACAGAGTCGCTTGTGCAACAGCAAAGGCTTTTAGTAATGACTGTATGTCAAGTTCATTCTTCTATAGAGGTGTTTTAGTGCCTCTGGATATAAAAGTCTAACCAAAAGGTGTTCGTAAAAAGAAGACTCTATTTGTTTCCTTAGAATGGAATGTGTGAGATCAAATGCATGTGTTAAGAAATGGTAGTTTCAGGGAATGCATCTGAGGACTTATATTCATATATATTGAAGACTTTATCTTGGTCTGGGAACATTACCACCTGATCCAATGGAATCTGATCTCCCTGAGTGGCTACCAAGTCATCATTTTTACTGCTCCTCTCAATATTGCATCTCTAGTGAGTTGTTTGTCTGAGGTTTTTTTTCATTATTTACTGTCACATGATTGATGAGAATGTTGAAAAGAACTRGGTTTGATATCTTGTACCCTGCTTAGAAACAATATCATTCAATGATCTTTCCTCGCTGACAGCTAGCATTTGAAATTGTCAGATGGCCAGCTTTGATCTATTCAATGTTAACTCTATAATACTGCATAGTGCTTTCATTAAAATAATTTCATGTGATACTGAATCAAATGCTATACAAAAGTCTGTTATGTCTGAGCAGTTTCTCTCATCGACTAAACTTATAATTCCATCAAAGGATGAAATTGGGTTTTCTTGACAAGATCTATTTTTCATGAAAGAACATATTGGCTAGTATTAATTCTATTACCACGCCTTATCTTGCATCAACTGATTTCCATATCAATTTCTTTTGGTCCTTTTTTTTTTTTTTTTTTTTTTTTTTTTTTTTTTTTTTTTTTTTTTTTTTTTTTTTTNTTAACCAAGGAATCTCATCAAGCTAATTGTGCAATGCTTATCTTTGCTATCATACTTGCCCTTTCCAGTCACTGAAATGGTGTTTACAAATGTCCACACTCTGTGAATTGCAGTGGCATTCTTACATTCAGCAAAAAGGTAATGYCATTGAGTCAGAAATCTCCTTGGGCAGCTCCTCTGGGATTCTTTGGTCGAATTTGACCCTATTTCTGATAATAAAGTTAATCTTCTACATCATTTTCACCCCTCCTTAGATGTTCACACACCAGATGTAAATAGTTCCTCCATAGGGACAGCCTGGCTAACTCTCAGCAGTGCCCTTTATTGCAGGTTGGCCCCACAAAAATCATCTTGGCTACATCATGAAGTGCAATGAGAAGGGTGTGTATTTTTCCATTACTCACATAGTGGTATGCTGAGAAAAACAGGGAGCAGCAATCTGTGAAAATTCTCACACAAGCTGAGACGCATTACTCTGGTAGCCAGGGTGGAAGAATGAGAGAGCCCAGGAGACTGCCACCCCTTTATGTGTAAAGACTTTGACTGAATTTTATAGCAAGGAAACCGGGCTGCAAACACCACCTGGGGTGACATGGGGTGATTTCTCGATCAAAATCTGTCCCTTTTTCATTAATTGTCTGAAAAATTACACAAGCCCTCTGGCATGGTTTAAGCCCGAAGCAGCTGTTTCCCTTTCCCCACTCCCTCAGCTGAGAGAGACAAAAGGCAGAGAGATCCCAGCTTGAGATGAGAACAGTTTACTGCAAATGAGATAAGAAAACAAACAGCRACAGCAACARTATTAATGACAAAAGTATACAAAATTAGRATAATTTACATATGAAAAATGCTCACTGATCTGATCTAGTGCCATGCAGCCTCCGAGACAAAGAACAAAATGGCTGCTGGACTCTCCAYRTGCACAYTTTCTTCYCCAAGCCTGAGACAATGAAAAACAGTGGCTGACAGACTGTTTGCACCCATGTTTTCCCCATGCCCAAGACAATGAAAAAGCCACCACTGCATAAACCCATGGTAAGCAGCAGTGTGATTCCAAYGCTCCACCTGTCGCTTGCTCCTCCAGAAAAGGAGCAAAGTGGTGGCAGAACCTCCCACGTGCCACCATTTTCTTCCATCCAAAGCCGGGTCCCTGTCTTCTCAGAAGTGAGAATCCCTTATTTCTGTCAAAAAGCGATGCTGAGGCATAGAATAACATAGACATGCCCACATTGCTCCAAGCTTTGCCCCATCATGGCGGGGGTGAAAAATTAACCGTGTCCTTGGAGTAAAGTAGGACACCCTCCTGGCACTGCAAAATTAGGATAAATTGATAGAAGACAGTTCCTAACAGTAGTTTGTATTTTTTTTTAATGGACAATTAATAAATAGATGGAAACAAATTCATTCCCAGCAGTCTTTCCTCAGAGGAGAAATTTTACTGATCTTTGTGAAGATTCCAGTCCCAGCCATGACATCTCTCATACCTCAGTGCAGAGGCWTATAATACCAGCTTTCTTCCCCCAGATGTTTTTCCAAGTATCTCCAGTTGGTGTGCCAAAATAACTTCAGACACAAGCTGGTGTGAAAATTCCAGTCTATCACCCGAAGGAGCTGGGTCTGCACTCTCTGTTTCTCCCCTTGGAACTCAGCAACCACGAATTGCATCAATTGCATCATTACTTGATTCACCAAGCCCRTGAGATGCCCAGARAACACCTTGTCAATACACAGGTCACTCTCASAGGTTCTGGGCTACTGCTGTCATAGTTCCTATGACACCTGAATCAATCAAGATATCAAGTTCTTGAATGTCTGAAGGAATTAAAATTGTGGCATCAATTATCTCTGCACCTGAACTTGTCCAGAAAGATTGATGTCCAACTGAAATCGAAGTCACAGATCATGAACACAGAAACCCATAAAAATAGCATATGCAGCATTTTCTAAATCAAATAACAAACATCCTGTCTACACAAGTAATTCACCCCAACACTGCACAAAGTCATTGAAGCCCTCAGTAAGATGAGAAATAGCTAGGGATTTGATTTCACAGATATGGAKGAGTAATAAGTGTTTGTGATGTGTGTGATGTCGCATAAGGAATTTTCTTCAGAACTCTGATCTTGATTTCCTCAGCCATGGATTACAGGAGAGTGAAGCTCTTTTCTCTAAGGCTCCGCAGACTACAGAAGCTTTGACCGAGCATCCATGTTCACATCAGTATAGTGCTTAGATCTAAGGGTTGGATTTAAGCCTTTATGAAAACAGGAACTGMCTTTTTTTCATTCAGATCTGAATTATACATGGAGTTTCAGTTATCAAATACRTATCTGTCTGAGAGTTTAGAGCAAAAAAACTTGTGCCGTACAATGAGACAACTGTGTCTCCACCTTGGGAAAACAAAGCAGATATGGGAAAGGGGATTGCAACTGAAGGAAGGCTGAAATATTTCTGTTCACAAAAATGGCAGTGAACCCAGTTTCTTCACCTGAAGCCTGACAGAAGGACTGAATGTCTAGCTGATAAGGAAGAGATTTACTTTTTTCTTCCCCTATCCTCTCAGGCTGCCAGAAGACAGCAGGTTCAGTATGGAATATGGCAGGTTTTATCTGCAATCCTACAGCTAATAGTGSAATGACCAGCACTATTATGTTCTTCAGTTTAGCTTCCTTTTCTGCTGTCATGACTCAAGCAAGAGGTCACAGCATTAGGAAAGACTGATGGCTTTTTTCCTTTTAAAATGAGTTAAAGATGACAAAATGTCACTTTCCGTTGTAAAATGCTCTGTGGGCAGCTAGGGAGAATAGGTTTATTGCTGTTTTATTGAAATATATTAAATAAATTTGGTATCCAGTCAGCTGATTGAAGCAGAGACTCCTTGCAGATATTTTGGTTGTGCATTAAGAAAGTTGTCACAAGTAATTTGGGCTGGAGCGAGGAGCTATAGACTGCCAAATGTTGATTAATTAAGCCCATGTTTGGATTAGTTCTGYTAGATTGTTTCATTAGGGAAAATGACTGAAAATATGGAATAAAGTAACCAGGGGGAATCCAGGAAGAATTTACATGTATTTGAGACCTCCAGCAAAGAGTAGGAGCTGGGGCTGAACTTTATGTGACCTATGATATTGCTCCTTCCTGRCTGGGGGAAAATAGGCACCAGGAGAGTCGACTGGTGTTTGTTGTGGCAGTGAATGATTTCATTGGAAWTACTCTCAACAGCCAGGGAATGGAGTCCCTTCCTTCTCACATGAATTTTAATCTTTAAGGCAAACTTCACATTTATTTCAGCCTAAAGGCGAGAATATATGATCATGAAAGTAATGACTGCACAATTATTGCTTATTTTAATTCAAGATTTGCTGCCATATGAGGTTTTATCTCTAAAGTGTTGTGGAAGAAAATGCCTTGATGAGGAAACCTCCTGCACTGGGAAATGCTTTACTTATTTTCTTAGGCTAGTAAATGTACTGCCATGAGATTTCATTGAACCTAGTTGCATTCCAAAACTAGTGAGATAATAGATTGGGGGAAAAAAAAAAAAAAAAAAAAGGTATGCCAAGTTAAATGAGAAAAGTTCTTTGAGTTTCAGCTGAACCAAACTGCTGCCTATTTAACGTAAATAAAAGTCTCACTTTCTGAGCAGCCTGTAAAGAGGAAAGCACCTTCCTCATCAAAGCCCATTTGGCTTTAAGTCTGAGAAGAGAGAGGTGGGAATCTAGATTGTCCCAGGCAGAAACATGGCTTGACACAGCAACCCTGAGGTGGCAGTCAGAGCACTCATCAGAAGACGGAGAACAAATTCAAATTTCAAGGAAGAAGAAAAGCCAGAGAGTCAGTAATTAAACATGGTTGTGTCTCAGCTGGATAAGGTGGCACTGAAGGTGCCCAATACACTGTGCACAYAGCTGGAAGATCTTGAAATAGAGATCACATTACTGTGCCACTGTAATTGTAATGGGAACCTGGTGCTTGTACCACAAGTGATGCTACAGGAAGTGAACAGTCCTGGTTTCAGCTGGGATGGATAAAACCTTTTTGTTAATGAGTGGTTCAGTGCTCTGTTTTGAATTTAATAAAAGAACAATTGGTAACACACTGATGTTTCAGTTTTCACTCAAGTGCTCCCTCTAAAGCACTTTCCACTTTCCACTTTCCACTTTCTCATCTCTGCCAGGAAGCACATGAACTGGAAGCCAGCAAGAAGCATGGTCAGGACAGCTCACCTGAACTGTCCAAAAGGATGTTCCATACCACAGAGCATCATGCCCAGTGTATAAACTGGGGGCAGATGGCCAGGAGGGACTGGTCACTACTTGGGGACATCACTCGGGGGTGGTGAGCAGTTGTATCGCACTTCACTTGTCTTTCTTGTGTTTATTCCTATCTCTCTTTCCTCTTCATTACTACTATATTTTTGTTGATGCTGTTGTTATTACATTTTACCTTATTTAAATTTTTTAACTGCTYTTATCTCAACCCAGAATTTTTCTGATTCTCCTCCSCATCTTACCAAGGGAAGGGGAAGGTGAGCGAGGGAAGGTGGCTGCATGGTACTTCCTTGCCAGCTGGGATTGAACCATGACATGAACTCATCACGCTTGTCATGATTCATAACATAAATCATTCTGCCTTGTTCTAAATACATTTCACAGCCCTTGTGGTCCTGCTYAGCCCTGAGACACAGTCACAGCTGAAAGGAGGCTGCTGGGTTAACTCCAACAGCACCACCAAGCAACCCAAAGAAGGCAGGCCATCCAAATTCTGGCTTGCCCCAAAGCATTGTCCACAGGCCCTGTTAATGGGTGAGATACTTCAGAGGTTCTCAGAAGTTTTAACCTTGTGAAAAATTAAGACAAAATRAATAACTAGACTGGTTATTTTTGCATCAAAATGAAGGAGAAGTAAGGCTTATAAGTTTACAAGCTGTTCACTCTCTGAAAAACACTACTCCTTTCAGGTAGTCGGTTCAGACAGCCAAAGTCTTTATTCACTCTGGAGAATTTTATAGGTCCCATTGGTTTTCCTTCCAAGCTTTTTATTTGCTGTAGTTTAGGAAATCTGGTCATTGAAGCACTAAAAGATGGCTTTGACCATAGTTTTAGCTAGTGCCAGCTCTATTTATATTTGCCTTACTAAGTCCATTGTCATCCATCCATGCATCCATCCATCCATGCATCCATCCATCCATGCATCCATCCATCCATCCATCCATCCATCCATCCATCCATCCATCCATCCATCCACCCATCCACCCATCCATCCATCCTGCAATGAAAAGAATCACGTGGAGCTCAGAAGTGTTCACAGGGGTTTGAAAAAGAAAATAAACCTATCTGCATCCTCTCCTCTGAAAAGAGAACTAAATGAGACCGAAACCAGCAAGACACTAACGTATCATTACTCTTTTTCTTGGCTAGCACAATTCTCTTCCATTTAGCATATATGGAAAATCAAAGTGAATGGACACAGAAAGTTTTTGATAGGCTCRTTTGCTCTGCTCACCTGTGTCACGTTCCTATGCTGGGCATAACCATCCAATGCTGTGCAAATTTTTCACAAAGATCCAGATTTATCTGTGGGGTTACTTAAGGAGAAATACCTCTACTGGTAAAATTGCACTAACAATTATCTCWGTTAATTCAGTTCAGCCTCTAGGTAGAATATATCTAAATGTTTCAGAAGTAACAAGGAGTGCTGCATGTCTCCATATTAATTGCTTATCCCCCGGTCACCTCTGTCCCCATCATTTCCCGCTTCTCTGAGTTTCCCTGCTCCTGCCTCCCCTTCTTTCAACTTTCAGCCCTGGGACACCCAATGTCCTCCACCTCCCTCCAGCCTGGGCTCTTCTGGATTACTTTACACTGTGGCAAGTCAGCAAAAGKGGTTCAAGACTGTAACAGGAGGTTGTCTAACACATCAGGTGATATAATTTCTCAACCTTTCTGATTTTATTTAACACCATGTAGCAACAWGGAGGCCTTTCCACAATTTCATTAATGCATTAAAATGTATTAAAAGTCCATCTTGCTTTATTTTATGCCTCATTCCTTCCCATAAATTATATTTTCTTATCTGAGTGTGTTAAAACTTGCAGTACTYGGTATTATAAATCCTTTGTCTCTAATTTTCCACTCATCATAAAGCCCTTAGGCTTTAGACGCTAAACTGTATTTATCCATCTTCTAAATAATTATAATAAAAAAGCTAGTCAAAATTGCCAAGTTTTTGTAGAACTATAACCTTTTTTTTCTTTTGCTTAATAGGTGCTGTCACATTGAATCATCTGCACAGTTACATACTTATAAACTGACAGTTTTCTATAAATACTGAAATTCTGTAATTATCACTCATGCTACTCATCAGAATTTGAAAATAGATGAAACAATGAAGAAAAGCAAGAATTTAACCCTTAATCCTACCCACTTCAAAATACCCCCTAACCACTCTTCTTAAAACACCCCCGACCATTTTTTAAGGTGGTTTGATGCCACAAGCCTGCTATATTTGTGCATAACAACAAAAATGTAGTAGGAAGCAGGTTATTTGTAGGCAAAAAAATAACCTGTGAAAAGGCAAGTGATTCTGGAGGCAAACTGCCAGCTATATATCAGAARGAATTCATTATTCTGAACAATTTTGAAAGATCTATCCAAAGAATTAATGCATCTTCTRTTAACTTGTGTCTAACATATTGTAAATTTGGCCTTTTTGGTTCCTTGCTSGTCAAACTGGAGCTACAACAGSGTAGAWAAACTCCCAGGAAAGAAGCAGAAARTGTGAAGRTCACAGCAASGGCYAAGTGCCACTGACTGCAAGAGAGACTTGTGCTTTCCAAGAGTCTTGCCTTCCCCTGTCACAGAGGTTGGCATACCTACACCTTGAGTACATGCTTTTGGGTATGGAAAATTGAAAGGTACTTTGGAAATAATGGGTCACTTGTCCTCAGGGATGGACTCACTGAATTGTTTAAGTATGGTCAGTGCAACTACTTTTCCATCTGAGATTAGCCAAAGATCTTCTGCTGACCAACCTTCTGTTACATTTACATTATCCATTCAGCCTGAGGAATTCTAAAATCCTAAATAATCCCACAAACAAGCATGRTCAGTTCTGAGCAGCAGGACATTTATCAGCCAAACTTCTTTCTAGACTGTTCCTAGACAACAGTATTGATCTCCAGACTCAGCRGTAAACCCAAAAATAGGAGCATGAAAAAAATCCCAATGGATTATCTAGTATATGGGTGACAAAGCAGCAGGAATAGTTGCCTAAAATACTGGGAAATCCTGAAGCAATGTGCCAAAACTTATCCATTCTTTTCAGGCAATATCAAAAAGTAATATGAAATCATAACCCTACAYAGGACCTCAGGCCCAATTAGTGTTATTACCTCAGTCTGAGGCGAAAGTGTGACATGGAAAAATGTCCAGGATATAGCCAATACAAGGCTTGGTTTGCCTACATGGGGCTAAGGAAWAATGGCCAATAATTTCCTCCTCACTGCACATCCAGGACTCTCCAGCCTGGCTACTTTGATCATACAAAAAGTTGTTCAGTTCCTCTTTGCCAGACATTTGCAAGAACTCAAAAGAAGTATTGATACTAATAGAGTAAGCCTCATAGGTCAGCAGCACCTTTTTCTCTTCTTCTGGCCATGCTAGTACTTTATTAACTGCAGTGCTAAAGCTGTTGAGAAGGATAGAGAAYGGTCATAAACATCTCTCACTCTGTCTTACTCCCAGCATTACCTGGGGGAACGACTCCAGTGGTGCTTCAGCACATGGTGTTGCTGYGTTGCAGTGGGGGTGGTGAGAGAAGGTTAAAAGAAGGCACCAAAGGAGACAGGAGTGGCTTCAAGTGCTTGTGGTGTAYAGGGATGAACACTGGGAAACTGAAGCTGGACATCTGGGCATGTTTCCAGCTCATGTGCCAGTGCTGTTCAGGAGAACTCATCTACAGGGACTGCAGTAGGAGACACCTGTCAAAAAATCTGGGTTGGAATTGGCTCGTAGGGAGAGTGATAGAAACCCCACTACCAGGATATTTAAAGCCAGAATAAACCAGACACTGAAAACAATACTGTGGGGTCCCTCTCCTSCTCCAGCGAGGGCAAAGAAGAATCACGGAAATCTCAAGGGTCCTTTTTTATTCTCTCTCTGTATTTCAAACCAGAAGAATGAGACATAGGCACACATTCACATTATTTCCACATTCAAGAGCTGTATATCCATGAACTGCATGTTGCATCTGTTTTTCTAAGGCTTTGGAAGTGACCTGCCCCTGAAACAAGTGTTGGCAGCAGTCAGAGGTGATGCTGGGGAATGCAAGCATTACCAAGTCCAAATAGGGCATGCAATAACAACAAAACATAGAATCCAGGGTGAAGCCTGAAGAGAGGATAAACATTTTATCCTAGTCAGGATAAACATTTTATTCCTCTTATGCACCCTGTTGCATTTCTAGGGGTAGCAAKAATGGCATCAGCAATTTTTTGCCTATCACAATATCATCCTTCACAACCGGTATAGTTAAGAGGTGTTCCGTGTGCAAAATAAATGAGGAGCAATGAGGGAYATGGAAGATTTTGTTCCACTCAGATTAATTTTTATTACAAATAGCGTAAGGTTTCACAGCTGGGATATTTTCTCACTCAATATCAGGAACTCACAGCACTCCGGAATGGAGTGATGGAAACACCATGCAGGAAACTGCAAATGCCATTTAGTAATGAATTTGATTTCTGATACTGTTGTGCAGATTCTTGGTTTTTCCTGTTTTCTGTAAATCCCAAAACATAAGGCAGTTTGCATTGCTAAGTCTGAAACATTTACTTTATTTTCATTGAACTGAAAAGCTGATCTAAGAAACTAATTAAATTCACAACCAAGTCAATGTTTTTATTTCCTTTGGAGATTTTTTTTTTAATATTTAACATAAAATATAGAAGGAAATATTAACAGTCATTCTAAATGTAAATGTCMGAAAGTTTACTTTTCAAAATATGAAAAAAAATTAAGTATTTAAATTTTGCAGAAAGGAAAAACAAGTGTTTCTATTACACAGCAAAAATTAAATAAAGTAAATTGGCAAAACCTTGCTTTAAAACAAATATAWTTGGGTAAAAGAAAAAATTCACAGCAAAAGAAGTTATCTAGTATCCATTTGATTCTCTAGCATCTGTCAAGTCTTGAAATAACAGAACCCCTTTTCTTTCAAATTGCCTCTTTTTTTTCTCAAAAGCTGCAAATTTTACTGCCAAAGATAGGCAAAATGTCAGACTGGCACCGTCTGTGTCTCTGAAACCTAGAAGACAAGGTACTTCAAACTTACAAGGACAAACCCTTGCTCCAGCACTCTGTGCCCTCAGTATTTGTGACACTATTAACACACTGGGGCGGGGGAAGTTTGAGCAGTAGGRACAGGAAAGTTACACCTTACAGGTKCTTTGCACCAAACRATTTAATTGYTATTATCACTATTACAAAGCATACCTTGTGTCAGGGATACAGATGTGCATAATTTTGGGTTCAGAAACTGGTTTTCCTGCCCAAGCCTTTCCTTCACATATTTAAGGTGATCACTTGCGTTATCAAACCCTTTTTAAGGGGCTGAATTCAGCATGGAAGAAGGCAAAATGCCCTCCTTTCCAGTGTGCTGAAGTCCCCTGACTTTTGGATTGTGCGGGAAGTGTGACAGCAGTCAAGGATGTCCCTAGATGTGGGCTCCTGCCTTGCTGCCCAAACCCACCGAGACACCCAAACCCACAGAGCTGTTCCTGGGAAAATCTGGCTCTCCCCTTGTTTATTCATTTGGTTTTCTGCTGCAGGCTCACATCCACAAAGCCCACAGAGGCTGTAGGCTCTGGCCCAGAGGATTACCAAGGTGATAAATGACCAGTTGGGGTTGTGGTAGAGCATTTGCTGCTGCTGTTCTCCCACCTCAGCTGTGGCCAGGACTTTGGCTTCTTATTTGCAAAGTATTAACTATTCTTTGCAGCTCTATCTGCAACCATCTTCATTTTGGTATAATTACCTCACAGTGCCCTGAATTCCCATGTGCTTTTAATAGAAGTTATTGTTTTCTTCCCATAATAGTTTTGTTGTTTCGTTGTGCCCCAGAGATGGCAATATGTCACTGGTGGCTGAGTGATTCCATTATAGACAATCCRCAAAGAGCTTAGAGTCCCTTTCAAGATGAAAGATGCCATCTAAATATAGGTTATATATTTTAGTAATATGCACTAAAGTGTAAATTTGCTTTGCAAGGAACACTTAGAGTTTCCAGCAAACTACATGGAGTTAATAAATAGACAGTCAGCASTGGCAATCTCATACCACGCTTGTATTCAGAGCCTCCAAGTTCTCCCAGGAAACTGCACTTTATCAGACAAAAAGCCTCGCTTGCTGCAGTGCCTCACTGTTATTGTAATGCTATTGACATCCTGCCTCTCCTGTTGCACTCAAACCTTATTATCAGCAGCGGAGTTTTAACATTCCCCAACCGCAGCAGAGAAAATTAGTCCTTGTTCACGAATCGATCATTCCTTCAGAGCTGGACACCACCACTGCCACCACGCTGGGCTGGGGGAAAGAGGTCAGCATCAATATATGTATTTAACTAATAAATATATACAGCTATATAATAATAATAGTAAATATAATAATATATTTAAYTATAGTTCTATTTAACTGCTTGCAGTAATCCAAACAAGCTTTTGCTTCTTTGCTTCATAGACTTTTTCTCAGTATTTGAAAGCAAAAGACCTCCTGACCTGACAAGGTGCCTGAGGGGYTTGTGCTAATAATCCCATGGTGACGTGGTGGCTCTGAAGGGTCCCTTAACTGGCTCATTCTCCTGCTCCCCTCACCTCTCTTTTGTCAGTGTCCTACCCTTGCCCTTGCTCAGAGACCTGGGGTCCTTCCAAAGCCTGTTTAGAAGATCCACAAYAGTGGGATAAAACCTGGCTGCTGCCAGACCCTGGATAGCAAAACTGAAAACTGGAAGAGAACAAAATTAAAAGCACTTCATCCTCTCAAGCCAGACGGCTGCTCAGTCAGCACACTGGAGGTGGCTTCTAGGCTGAATTGCAAGCTTAACATCTCAGATTCCAAGCCTTGGAGAGCAGAAGAAATGACAGTGGTGGTGGCAGTGAGGGAAATCTGTTCTAATCTCATGGTGTGATGTMGAGAGGGCCATTAATGCCTGATTTAGTGGCCAGGCAAAGGCACTGGACAGATGGTGAGTTCATTTAAGGGAGAGAGAAGTTTGCTGGAGATTTAAATGTGCAGCTCTGGGAATAGCAGTGGATAARGAAAATCTTTGGGGTTTTAAAATKTATTTATTGTTGGTGTGGAATTTAAGTGTAAGGTATTYAGTCTTCACCTGAGAATCTCACCTTCTCCAGTGTAGCTAGCATCAGGTYATATTTCTGACAATTTTTTTAATCTTTAGCAGGGATTTTTAGAGCATTTCTTCTTTTAGGAAGAAGRCAGCTTGTTTTGTTTTCCTTGCATGTATTTTAACACGTATTTCCCAACACACCAGCAAACTCATTGCTCCCTGCTGTAAGTGTGCACAGACCTCTTAACTGCACATGAGCTTCTGCGTAAGTTTGGGCTGAAATGTGTCTATCTGAAGTATTTTTTGTGTGTTCCAGCTAGCAGTAGGGGGACTGTAACACCTGTAGCAGAGTAACTCCTCTTCCTCGAGCAGGAGAGATGGATCCCCTTGCCCAGGGTTGGTTCTTTGGTTGCAAAGAGCGGAGATTGCCAATCCAATGAAACTGTTCAGGCAAGCAGAGCAATGGTCTGCTTTCAGCCAAGGGGCTCTTAGCCAAAATGTGTGCCTTACACAGAGCCTGCCCAGCAGCACAGTGACTGCTGAACACGCTTTGCTGCACTGCTGAGGAGCTGATCAAAAGSYCTYTGRATTTAGTGTCCATGRCTTCAGTGGTGTCAGTGCCTTCGGWCTAAGTCTGTGCTTGATATTGTCTCATGTACCGGGCTGCTCAGGGAGCTCCTCGCTGCAGCAGTGCTGTCAAACCCCCAGKGCCTGGCTATCCCAACTGTGTTACTGGAATTGCCCCGGAAAGAGCCATCACTAGCCTGAGAACAAAAGCAAGGTACACACTAGGGCAGCCTTCTCCAGCTGAGATAGTCCTGAGACTGTGACTGTTTGCCATCTTGTGGTGAATGATTTCTCAGCCCTTACTTCATTTTCCACTGCAATGCTTCACTGGTATTAAACTAYAAAACAAGTTTTTCTCATCCTTCTCCTCCTTTTACAAAATCCCCATCTGTTCTCAGGCCTTTGTTCTAAAGTCCTTTTTCCTCCTCATTGATTGAATAATGTCCTTTAACTCTTCTCCAAGTCCAGGCTTAATGAGATRAGCCTTCTGTTCATTCACCACTGTTAACTAACAGGGCTTTCAGCCAGGGCATGGACAGCAGCATGAAGCAAGGTGCTGCACCTGCTACTGCCTCAGTGTAGTCTTGTTTATAATGCTCCCTAAATTTTCATCCCCAAATCTTATTTTCCTTTTACACAACTAGGGTACTGAGGATATCTGCCCTGACTTGGATTACTGAATATGTAAAGGAAAAAAACATCRTTTCTTTCCTGAGTGAAAATGCCATGCTTTCCTTTAAGATCTAGAATGCTTTCCTTTAATTGTTCCTCTGAATCTTTGCTTTCTGCATTGCTAGGCCAGCCTTGCTCTTGTAGCTGTAGCATAACAGATGTTTGTGGTCACAAGTTGGCACTTTTATTATTACAGTCTTTTCAGCAAGCTCCTGACAAAATGTCCAACCAGAGGTACATTGAAATGATGCTGCATGGAGCTGGAGAGAGCACTGACACAGGCATACAAGGATGTGTGTACAGGAGTGTCCTTCCTCTCTGAGCTRATGGAGTCACACAGTTACTCTGATTCTTCTCAAATAACCTAGACACTAACCTTTTTTCTGCAAGAGCAGGAACAAAAATAAAAGCAGATAAAAACAGCAGTACAAACCAGCCCTCATATGTAACAACCAGAAGAATAAGGAGGTAGTCTTCATCTTGTATTTTCCAAGTCTGGGGCACAATTTAAGGCMGTGACTATGTCCATATTGCTAATAATAAAGCAGTCCTGAGGCCAAATAACCTAGGCTGTGTGCATTTATCCACATTTCATGTGGATAAATTCACTCGACATGGGGTCTCCTAAGGCCACAGAGCATCACATGGGATCCATAAGACACAATTATTGTGTAATTTGCCTTTTTTCCCATTTAAAAGAATCTGAAATGCAGGCAAGTCTGTGTCGCAACCCATCAGAAGAAYTGAACATGAAAGCATTTCTTACAGTATACAAGAGTTATGTTTTACACAGCCATGTGACACCATGAGGGCTGAAGGCACAGAGCTGTCTGAGATCAGRTTGGAGTTCTGTGGAGGATCCCAAGCTGACAGAATTGAGGCCACACTGGTGAAATGACACTTGGCACAGTCTGGATCAGCAAACTGTGCCTGGGTATTATCATGGACACTGCAGATCTGCTCAAGCCACAACTTACAGGGTACATATTAACAGTGAAACAAACTGGACAATTCACATGCCATCATTCAAGCAATGCTTGTGGAAAAAAAATAAAATAAAGAAAAAAAAAAATAAAAAATTTCAAAGAATACTGTTATACTATTAAATAAACATATTAAGAATCCTCAGCATGTTTCCCACTCATATACACAGGTGTCCTAAGCACAGTCATGGTCACTGTCTCACCCTGCTTGTGCGCCCCTGCTCACTACCCAGTGGCTAATGAGAGACAGAAAATAATATTTTGCTGCAGCTTGGTTTACTCTCATCTGAAAATATCCATCTAATACTCCAAGCAAATGGACATTGAGGGACCRCAAGGGGCTGGACTCACTCAGAAGAATCACCACTGCTTCAAAAACCCCGGAACCTTTTCCATTTAGAAGAAAATGTATTTAGAGAATGAATTTCCACCCTACCACAGCTCATTTCTGTAGGGGTTTTGTGCTGCTTTTCTCTGCCTTATGGAATCTGTATGATGACTCCCTTTGCCCTTTCCCCTATCCTAGTTCTTGACTCCTTGGCATTTAAAGTCCAAGACCAGTTATTTCAAATGATCATTCAGCTGCAGCCTCTTCAAYAGGATTTGTGTTGAAGCAGTGAAAAAAGTTACCCAACGTTAATTATTCATCAAATGCAGAAATAAACAGCTAGAGTGGAATTAATTCAACACACGTGAAGCAAATATCCACAAGTAGGAGTAGCATAAAGCTGTGTAAAAAAGTGATAAAGCTGGAGCACTGATATGAGGAGAGATAAAATCTATAATAAGAGAAGGAACGCAAAGCACTATTTTAGAGAYGACGACACTAAACAATTAATTCCATTTCAAAAGGTGGAACATGAAGCAGGATATCACTGGTGGAGGCTGCAAATTTATGCAACTCAGGAAGATCAGCGTTCTATTCAAAGACTATGAAATATATAAAGATATACACCTACTAAACTAAGAAATTTGGCTGTAYGCTAGGAGAATCTGTTACTTTCTATTAAAGAACTAAATCCATGCAAAACATCTAATCATTCATGGGCACCCAGCCAGCCTTTCCTCTGAATTTACACTAATTTATAATAAAGTACTTTGAGAAGCATTTAATCCTATCTTTTCAAAAGGTRTTGCCTCCTCAAAGAGAAGAGAGCTGAAATCTTTAGTTAACTGRAATTTGTGTCACTTCATTGCAATCTGTGGGGCTGTGCTGATCTGAAAAATTGGAATAAATTATTCTCCTTAGATCATTAGTTGGCTTTTCTTAAATAAATTCAATATACATATTAAAAACAAACGAACAAAAACCCCAACTACAACAAATCAGCTGTCAGCACCCTGATACTGCCACTGACACCAGTGATTTATTTTGTTCACTAAGATCGATTACTGTSCCTGATGTATAGGCATCCAAGGGCAGAGACTATCATTTTTGCATAGTGGAAAGCCATCCACTGCRACAAAGTCCCAGTTGCTCTCACTGTACTAATATTCCTTGCAGTTCTGAATACATTAAAGAAAAAAAAAATTAGAAAGAAAGAAAAGAAAAAAGTGTCCAGAAAGGGCAGAGAGAAAAGCTGCTCTGTTTTCTAGGTAGCAAGTCTGAACAGAGGCCTCAAAAGACCAACAGGCAGGAAGTACTGTATAAAAAAATTTTGCAGTCATTGCTTTAGCTCTCAGGTTATTTAAATGGCATAATAGGGGCTCATTTGGTTGTTTGGTTTTATATTAGGGTTTTTTGGTGTGGTTTTTTGATTTTGTTTTTTTTTGTTCTTTCTAAGGGACATAATAAATTCTCCAACATTTGAAATCTAGTTTGGATGCATTTCCTGAGAGAAGCAATCATTCTGACACAGGCTATAATTTTTTTCTTCATTTAAACTGGATAACCTGTGCTAAACATGCCAAACCAATCTCTTCCTGGCTTTCAAATGCATGAACTTGTAAGTTCAGCAAGACAGCCTGAAAAGCATTATCTATCTGGATACCCAATGTGCACTGAAGAGCAGCCYTAAATCTGACTAATGAAAGGGAAAAATCTCTTCCTTAGGAACATTAGGATGAAAAGGCTGTTGGTTCTGAAGGTGTTAAAGTGCTATTCACACCTTTCTTTGCTCCTGTAACATTAAACAGTTAATAATGGTTCAAGGTTTATGTGACAGGACATAGGTCTGCTTTTACCATAGCAACCACATTCTAGAAATCCTGTCTGATATTATTAAGCACAGATGAAAAGCAAGCAAAATAGAAAGATTAAAATACCTGGAATTCAAAAGTGATTTTTTTTTTCTCCAGTTTGGAAAATCTCCCTTTCCTTTCACTTGCATCCAGTAAAGTCCTACAGAGAGAATAGTGCTTAAAAAGTCACTGCATGGTACCAGCAGCTTTTCTTGTAAAAAGTAAAATAACATATTCMCATTTACGAGGAAACCTTTTTAACCTGCTTTGTAAGTAGAAGAGGCTTTCATAAGGCACAAAATGTGTGAAGGTCATTTTAAGGCCCAATTAAACAATTCTGGTTTTTTAAGTGTTTTAATGTACCTTTGTCTCAGGTGGAAACAATTTATTAGTTGCTGGATTTTTGGCTCAAGATTAATTTTTAATGAAGTAACTCCCATTTTTGAAGCAAACACAGGAAATGCATGTGAGGGAAAACGTGGTGAGCCCTATCTCACCAGACAAGTCAACATTTGCAAACACACAAACTTGTGATAAATGAGCCCCCCATCCCCTCACTGTTCCCGGTGCTTTTTCACTTTGAGATGATCCTTTCTGAGCACGATGTGTGCCCYTTTTTGTTCCTCCTTCTTGCAGGGCATAGCCTCAGACCTCCCCGGGCTCTGACTGCTCATGGAGCTCAGCTGACACCAAACTTGCCTCCTCTCACAATCCACCGGGCACCAAACACTGTGCAAAGCAGGAGCTCGTAGACACAGAAGGTGGTTATCAGTCAGTTCATCCAGGAGGGAATAAATTCCCAGAGGGGCATCCACAGATTCAGCATTCAGCAAGAGATCCCTGCACTGGGTGAGGTGGAGGCACCTGAATGAATGCTGAGGGCTTGAAGGCCCTTGGACCTTTGCTTCTTTTCTTTGTAGAAAATTTATAATTCCTGTCATCTTTATCTACTAACCTAAAATCAAAGCAATCTGAGAAATAAGCATTTCTTTCTGTTCCATTCTATGTTGAGACTCCATTTATGACAATCTCTGACCTAAGAATATTCTGGGAACAACATTTTGGACTAAATGAAGTCAGTTCACTCAGCCCTCATGTCTCAAGTTTAGGCTGTAAAACTGCAAGGCTTACATCCACCCTGATGATTCTCTAGTCTGATTTATGCAAGCCATAAAATTTTATCAAGTGGTTCTACTTAAGGGCTTATAACTTTTATTTAATTACATATATTTTAGAAATCTTTTCATGTAAAGACATCAAGACATACTGATCACATCACAGAACTGAACAAATTCTTCCAGTAGTTAATTWACCTTTCTGCAAAATGAAAACCATTTGTAGTTTGGATTTGATTTATCTTTTAGGCAGTAAATATCCATATAACTCGCTATGTTAGATAAAAATAATCCTCTACTGCCATTTTCATGTCACTTTCTAAACTTATCTTAACCTCCTTAATACTACAAAAGGTAGTAAAGCTAAGGTCTCTCTTCTGTTTATGGTTCCACTGCCYATAGATAAATTATATTTGTTTTGTGATTCCTCAGCTAATCACACAGCTAGCTGTCTGCTATGACCCACTTTTTAAAATCAGTCTTATCAAAAGTGTGCTTGATAGCCTTTATTTTAATTTAAAAAAAATTATTTGCTTATGGACAAAGCTAGATCTAGTCACTCTTATTTTTCACTCAAACCACATGCCAACAGTTCAAGGTAAGCAAGGTTAAATGCAATTTTTTCCATCACATTTTTCTGAAAGAAAATTCTAACAACAGCAGTTCCACAGAGTCCCTTCTAAATCACTGGTATATGCTAAGCATAATTTTTTTCAGTTCTTCCCTACCCAAAAGAAAACAGACTGGTGAKAAAGTAATACAGATTGTTAGCAGAACTTTTCACCAAATACAGTCTGTTCTTAGCTCTTGATGAATTGCAAAAGTTGTCAGTCATTAGCATAAACTAAACCCAGGAGCTTATGGGCTAGCAGATGAGAATATCAATCARCTTTAAAAGAAATATATAAGTGGCCATGTAAAACCAAGAAATACCTGCCAAAAGACCTTTGTCTTCTTTAACTGTGCATTTGCAACTCGATAGATGCAAAGCTTAAAGCAGCAAACCTGCTCCTGATAAAATCAGATAAGGAAAACATAAGGCAATGGGATTTGTAGTTACTAAATGAAGCTTAGTATACCTACACCACGGAAAGACTGGAGGGAGTGATGAGGTTCCCAAAAATCTTAAGCTGTAGTTGCTAAATGGCTTAAGCTCTGCCACTGTAGATGGAAAAGATGAGGCTGTGGTTCCTGCCCCTGYCCAGCCAGGCAGCCAAACACATCATGGGGCTAAGGCAGCTGAAAACACGYTTGGTGAAACCATTTTCCTATGGGATCTGCCGGCTGACTTGGCTGCTCCCTCTGCTGCACAATTCCAGGGTGTTGGCACAAGGGCTACCACAGCAGCACAAGTCCATAAAGTCATAATCCCCTTGTGAACAAAGGAAAGAGGACAMTGGAGTCTTGTACAGGTAATCCAAGAATAAACTGTCTTCCAGGTAAGGAATATGAGGAAAGAGGAACACTTCTTGTAAGGAAGAGGTRTCTGGCAGGGACCCTTAAATTCCCTCTATTCTTTCAGATTGTTTACAAGGAATAAAAAACAAATATATGAGGGCAAGTAAGCTGAAGGTTCATAGAGCAAGAAAATGCTTTYCTAACCAGTAGACCAAGAGGTACACAGAAAGAAAGCAAATTAGCTTTTAAGGCTAAAGCTATTTTCCTTGCTCTAAGTCCTTGCTGGGTGTAAGATGAGTGACTTTCTGTGATGTATACAAGGCCCTTTTCAATTTCAGAAAGATTAAGTAGGAAGCTGCATTTTTGTACAGAGTAGAGAGAAGGTGTATTTTGAAAGAAGATACTGAATATATATGAGCAACTGCCGTAGAAACCCCTGACAAATTGACTGGAGACTCTTTCACCACTTAACTTTCTGTGGCCATCACCCTAAATAGATGCATTGTTTATTTCTGAATCAATTGCATTTCAGCTCCATTTCATTCTAATCAGATAGTCAATAACCCCTGGATAGTATTTAGCATCTGGCAGCTGGGAAACCACTAGCTCTCAATACTTTTTTCTTCTTAATTGCTGTTTGGAAACTTGTGTTTGGATTTCCTTAGTACAGATCTCTAGGTTTTTTTCTTCTAAAACAGGGTACAACTGTCACATCAAATGTAGCAGAGAGGGTTCATACAATGCTCTCCTTTTAAAATCTTCCTGGAATTTTGAAAATTGAAAATCTGCAAGTCTGATATCCTTTAATGTTTATTATACAAGAACAGATCAGGACAGCTATCTRTGTCTTGCAAGTTGTCTCCCATGATGACAGCCAGCCATTTAAGCAGGGGGGCTGTAAATGGGAATGCTGCTGCCAGGCATGTGCCTTGGCAAAAGACAAAGCTGCAGCTAGGTCTGTTGGAGGACTGATCCAGTAGGATACACAGTCTCTGGGAAAAGCCAAAAATACTTATCTCCAAATTTCAGCTCTTATGGTCCACTTTYGATTTTAATTCATGGAGAAGTCCTTCTTAAAGAATTAGGGGTAACTCCTTGTCCTAGATCCAGGCATGATAAGATTAATTTCTGCTGTAGTTAGGAAGAGGCATGGCTAGGACCAGAGGTTATTCTATRCCAACCATGACATTGCCAAGGAAGAGGGGAAGGTCGTCTCTCCAGTCGGGCATCGTATGGCACCGATTTGCATATCATGGTTCCCATGCTGACCTTTTTTTTTGTGTGTAAAATCTCTGCCTTCCTTGTACATCCTTTCCTTAATATTGTTGCCATACTGTTTGTTCCTTATGTCATTGCTGTTTCCAGTGAATTGTTCTWATCTCAGCCTGTAATCTTTACCTTTTGTGCTTCCAGCTCTCCTCTCCAGCCCACTGCTGGGGGAGGCAGGGAGTGTTTTAGTGGGAACACTAAACTGGGGAACATCGTTCCTAAGCCATGACACTTCCATTACCTTTGCTCACATCGGCWGTGCTTACTCAAGCGAGTGACCACAATAACGCTCAAGAGCTGGCTCCTCTTACTCTGCACCAGCAGAGTCTCTGAGAAGTCTCAGAGAGTTGGAACAGACAGACAGAAACTGCATTCAAGCAGGGAAATCCCTGCAGAGCAGAAAAGCAAATTCCCTGCTTTGGAGAGAAAGGGTAAGGTAAAAATGCCAGACAGCTGCCTGCACCTGGGATTTCTAAAGCCAATGGCTATGCATCCACATAACTAAACAACATTTTCAGATCCTTATTAACCCTTCCCATACAAGGAAAATGTCCTGATTTACATTAGAGGACCAGGCTGTTTGTCTCAGTGCCTCTAATTGGATTTCAACYGTTGTACCTCACTGATGCAAGGGAGAGGAGAATAAGCCCTGGAGGACTGTTATTTTCCGTAAAAATCACATTCAGTGACCTACCCATTGGAATAAGGCTGGAACTGGGGGCCAAAGGCAAGGTGGAGCAATCTCAATGCTGAGAATAAATTTGTGTCGTGGACCAGAGGTGGGGGTCTTTGAGCTAGAAGTCAGTGTTAGGGCTGGAGACAGAACCTAAGAGAGCCGYAACTGCCCCAGGGGATGGGTAGTTGTGCACCTCATCTGCCCAAGGTTGCTCTCTCCACCCCAGGCAACAACCTCTTTCTCGCTTACAGCCAAGCCTCAGACAGCTGCTTTAACTAACTTTAGCACAATCTCAGTCACATATGCTGCCAGCTTCTGAGARGTGCCAGTCTTTCTCCTCAGACCACACAAGAAGTCTAAATGCCCAAATTATGTTGATATGGGGSAGACAAGACTTRAAAGTGCTGAAAACCTCAGAGTAGAAATCAGTCCAACACCTGGGCTTTCACCATCATTTGAGAAACAGCAAGATTTTCTTTTGCCTAGTTAGAGCTTGGAATTCCAAACAGATGGAAAACTGTCACAGATCCTAGCCCAGCAGGGCAAAAATTCAGATTCACAAAGCTAAATGCACCCAAACCCAGAATTCAGGCTCTTTGCCTGCAGGGTTAGCACTATTACATGAGGACAAGGGTGTCACCTGYCACCTCGYTGTCAAGGCTGAGTTCAGTTTCACWCATTAACAGAGGTTTGGCATCTGTGCACTGTACMCTGCCCCGAAGTAYAGCATTTACACTTGGAATTTAAAATCAGTAGAGTCCAGCTGTCAAATTAATATCTTGCCTTAGCTTGTGTTGGAACATCAAACTCTGCTAATTTTCTATGACTGTTCACTTGGTAAGTTTCAAAAGGCTCTTGTAAAAAAAAAAATAATAACACAGACATCTGACTAGAATGTACCCGAAAAAGATCTGTACTGGAAAAGATCACCCAGGGGGAAAAAAAAACCCAACAAGTCTGCAAACAGCCATGGGCTCATCTCCCTGCCCTCTACACCATAACTATTCCCAGAGGGGTCATTTCACACACCTTGGCCTTCCCCACCAGCTGTGGTTCTCCAGTTTTGGGGTGGGTGACCCTTTCTGGATGCCAGGTACTAACCAAAGCTGTCCTGTCACTCTTCTCTGAACAGGAGGGAGATTATAAAAGGCTTGTGGGTCAAGATAAGCACAGAGAGATAACCCTCACCAATTACTGTCATGGGCAAAACTTACCYGACTTGAGGAAATTGGGTTAATTYATTACCAATCAAAYCAGAGTCRGRTAACAAGAAATAAAAACTAAATCTTAAAAAGGCTTTCACCCACCTCTCTCTTCTTCCCAGGCTTAACTGTTTTCAAAACTTCCTGCACCTCCTCCCCCTCAGTGGCTCAGGGGGACAGGGAATATGTGCCTGTTTCACTGCCTTGGTGTCTGCAGGACACTTTCTCTCACATATTCTGATTCCTCTCTCCAGMTGCAGTTGCACAGTATTTAAGAAGGGTTTTCCCCCTTTTTAAATGCACTGTCCCAAAGGCACTGCCACCATCGCTGGAGGGCTCATCCTTGGCCAGCAGTGGGTCTGTCTGGGAGCCAGCTAAGATTGGCTCTGTTGGACATGGGGGAAACTTCCAGCAGCTTCTCACTGAACCAAAACCCAGTCCTGCCCTCTACCCGTCACTTCCACCTCCCTTTGGCACTACAGCCTGGAAGTCCATGGGATGCAGAGTTCTCCTGCTCTCTCATTATAACTTCCTAAATGTGCTGCTGGGCCTGCAATGAAGTGATGGTAGTGACCTGCCCCTTCTGCAGTGCTGCAAACATCAGCTGATAAAGCCTCTCAGTATCCTTCTGATCAGAAAACGTCTGTCTTCATACATGAGAGCCAGTAAAACTTGGCTTCTGAGGAGGCAAGAAGAGGTTCTGTGAAAAAGAACCAACAGAAAGACGGAGACATTTTTCTGTTCTCATCCTTTCCCAGTGACCAGTATCTTACTCGTGTGCTGAAAGCATGATTTTTATTTCAGGAAATTGCCTATTCAAGCACTTTTTTCTTTTCTTTTTTTTTTCCCCCCTCTGTGTTCTATATAACCACAGCATGGACATTGATGGAGATATCTGCATGCTCTTTTATTTAGCCAGCCTAAACAGCATGAAATAATCTATACAAGCACAGAAGATGCAGACTGGTACCTATGTCCCAAATGCACTCATCTTCATTTATTTAAATTTTAAATTAAGCTATATTTTCTTTRAAAGTAAAAGCCTGGAGTTGGTTCAAGAAATTATTTTGAATGTAATAAAAAAGCATCATCACATTAGGTGTTGGTTTAATCTTCATGCTGTCTAAAGCTCACCTGCCCACAGGAACTACACAGGAGTCTCTGAGCTGCTGGATTGCTTTCTGGCAGATTTCACTAAATGGAGAACYTCCTCCAGGGCACACATTTAGAAACAGACTAAACACTTCCAATTTGAATTCTCATTTTTCAGCTGGGTGAATAATAGTCTAAGTATGAACTTGCAGCTTGCAAAGAAGAATGCATCTGTCTGCAAAATGTCACATGGAAAGAAAAATCTTTTCTCCTTTCTGGATGGGAGACAATGGGGTCTAGAGTCAGCTGTGGTGCATCAGTTATCAATGGAGTAAGGAGGAGCAGCAGAATTTTTTAATAGTACAGATGAACTGAAAGGTTGTTGAAGGCTCTTAATATCTGAAATCCATTCACACAAAGCAGCCAGGTGGTTTGTTCAGTCTTTCCTTGGAGAAAAGCTGTTTATTCCACTACAAAGAGTCTCGGAGTGGAGCCAGGATTTGTCTCGGGCATGGAAACAGATGGGCAGATGCTGCTCATTCCATTATCCCTTGAGCCATGCTTGTTCCGTCAGCATCACTGACATCTTATCTTCAGAGCTGTGCTGCTGTGGGCCCCTGGAATCACATGTTGCCACCTACCACCAGTTTTTCTCTATAAAGAACAGAATGGAAATGACAGCTTTGTCYATGGCTGAAGTCTACCCAGCTATGTGTTACACAGTGTTTTTAAACAGTAACATGGAATCAGCTGTGCCCATTACACCCAGGTTTTAACCAGAGATAGACAAGCATCTCAGTGGTATAAATTGGATTCTGATAAAAGTCAAAGCCATGGTGCTGATTCATGTCTTTTGAGATAGAAAACTGGCTAGGTATGTGAACTTGTTCTTTCAAGGAATTCTGGGCACTTATTGAATTTTCATGTCTCAAAAATACCTAAGCTTGCATTTTCTTCTTGATATTTCCAACTGAATTAAATTAGGAAGAAATTTGCTTCAGAACCAAGGAAACCTCCACTGAGTTTTGAGACTTTAGAAACATTTCAGATTTGTCTAGAGAGAGGGCCAAATTCCTGTTTATTTTGTCTCAAGCTGTCTTCATCTTTCTGCTGCAATTTATCTTAAAAGACATTAATATTTCAAGTGAGCAGGAGGCTTTGATTAATATGCAAAAAGGCCAGAGTGGCCTCATCATTTGTCTGACTATAAACAGAGCTCCAGACACAGGGAACTTTCAGTCCCATTCCTCCCTGCAGGGCACAGGTGCACCTTTCTGTGGTCTCATTCAGCACCAGAGCTCTGCCCTTTTTACTGAGTAACAGAGAGGAACACTCAGGAGATGGTAACTTATCTTCAAACTGAAAGAGAGTAGGTTTAGATTAGGTCAGGAAGAAGTTCTTTACTGAGGGGCACTGGAACAGGTTGCCCAGAGGAGCTGTGGATGCCTCATCCCTGAAGTGTTCAAGGCCAGGCTGGATGGAGCTCTGAGMAGCCTGGTGTAGTCAGAGGCATCCCTGCCCAAGGCATGGGGTTGGAAAAGGTGCCTTTTAAGGTCCCTTCCAACTCAAACCATTCCATGAATCTATGATTTTAATAAGGCCACCAGAGGACAAGACAACAAGAAGACCTTCCACATGTCTCCACCTTTGCCTCCCACTCTGCCAGACCAATGGATTTCCCTTGTGCAGAGTTGGCTTCAGACACTGCCAATCGACTATGCTACATGCCCTGTACAACGAGTGGCTTCCACTTCCAACATCCTGATGGGACCATGACTTAGTGCAGCTCATGTATCCTGCACTGTACAAATCAGATTGCCTCAACAACACAGGAATGAGCCCAGCATTCACCCTAAGCCCCATATGTGCTTCTAGATGTTCCAGACATGAAAATCTCTCCCTACACCACACACCTGCTCCCCCTTAGGAGCGAGAGAGGGCTTATGTGACAGGTTAAGCTTCCAGCTAATGGTCCTGTTCCAGCCCAAGTGAGTCTGATTGCTTTGTGGTGCACAGGATGCACAATACCTGCAAGGTGCCAGTTTTGGGATATGTGGCAGCTGAAAAAGGGAATATGACACTATTTCATATGCACCATCTCCTTCTGATATAGGTCACCCCYTGTTTCTCTTTCTAACCACATGGTTATGAAAAACCTGATTGATTCCCACGGTTTCCACCATCTAACACAAGGCAAGTGAAGCAAGAGCCATGGGCTGTAAGTTTCATCATGTTGCAAGACGGTAAAAATAACTGAGAAGTTGTTACAGCAGGAGTTGATTTGGCATACTACATCACAGACAGCAGGTGTCTGAAATATGTGGCACCGAATCTAAAATGTATGATAATATTATAAAATATAAAAGGATATTACAAAATTGTACAGTTTAGATGACAGATAAAATACAGGATTTGACACGCCATATATTTTCATTTTCTTTCTTTCCAGGAAAATTTTAATCTGAATACATTATTTCTAAGCGGTATTTCAAATACTCCGTGGTAGAGTCATATGGTCTAGGGAAATGAAAGGGAGGGGAAGGGACAAGAGTTAAAAAAAACCCAAAAATGAAGGCATGATTTTGAGCTCACAAGTGAGAAATTTCCCTTGTAACAAACTGAATTATTTCAATTTTTTTTCCACTCTGATTAGTGAGAGAAATACCTGATGTATTTTTCTAACTGCTCATGAGATCCTTTACACACTCACGGTACAATACTGGAGCACAGCTACTGAGCACACAGGTAGCTGCAGACCACTGCTTTTGCAAGCTCATGAGCCACAAAACTCAGAGAAACACAGGCTCTGGGGTTTGAAGGGTAAGGTGCTGGCTGGAATATGAAATTTAGGCTTAGAAGAGGAGCTGGCATGCAGTTAAAGGATTAGAAATACAGACAGTAAGAGTCTCCCGTGTATCCTTCTCCATAAAYGTTTTTAGTTTCTGCCTTCACTTCCATCCCACAACAAAGTGACAAGCCTCTGAAGAGAGTGGCAGGGTCCTGTGACACATTTAAGTCACCTAAAGTCTCAGAGGGGCATTAGATATGACAGCATAGCACCTCTGGGAAGCCAGAGCCATCACTTCAAGCAGTTTTATGTTCTCTKGAAGTTTGATTGCAAAATTAAAATGAATGGAATGACATTTCCAGAAGTCTCTCCAAGAGAGAAGTATGTGAGGTTTGTCTGTGAACTCATAGAGGGTCACAGCAAGTCCCTAAGACCCASTTCATCTTGAAGAACACACAGTTCTCTCATCCCAGAAACAGTGGCAGGATAAAAAAAATGGCTCAAGAAAAATACTTTTTCTGTTTACTGGTGTTTACTTTGGTACCTCCTCATTGTATGGGCTTAGCTCTTCTGATGGGTATCTTTAGGAGMCATACACTCCATCAAACACCTACTCTGAGCAGTGCACAAGTGTTTGCCTTCCCTTAACACTGACCATGCCCATGGGRACAAAATGTCCCAGGTATTATGACCTTTCCTTGCAGGCAAGAGCATGACATTGTGTGGGTCCACCATCATTCAGAAAAACATGGGTGACCAATGCTGGGTGCAGACAGAACCCCCTCCCCTGGGTCCATCCCAGCTGATGTGCAGCATAAGGAGGAGAGTCTATGGGATCACTCCCTCTGTCAGCAGACATTGCAGAGAAAGATAGAAAGAGTTCTCATGGCATGATTACACCTTGTTGTGTGACCATACCCAGTTGTGTTGAATCTTCTCTGGAGATCCTTCTATTTTTCTCTGATGCTTGAGGGAGCTTAGAGCAAGAAAATTCCCAAAGGACATGTCTTGGATAAGTGATTGTAGTTAGGTGAAATGCATCTTTTCCTGACTCTTCTGTTTCAGAGGAGGCATTTGTCTTTTTTGAAATGTCTATGCCTAACTTCTTAAATGCTACCATGGAAATAAAGTGTTATTTATTAACACTCATTAAACACATGCCTTTCTTTTTGTTATTATGGGTGAACGTGCAGAACAGAGTTTCTTCGTATAATTTTCAAAGGCTTAGGAGCAACAAAGATTGATTTGATTCCAAACTAWAACTCTCTTTGGGAATCTGCAGCACAGAAAGAGCGAGAGGTTGTAAGGGAACCTCAGCTCATTAATTTCTCCAGTGCAGCCACCCCCACCGAAGTGACCACAGCCCCAGAGCACACCTTTCACCACTTTAGCCCTCAGAACTGACTCCTGGCACTATTTCAGGTGCTGGAAGACTCCTTTCCCTATCTCCTCTTCCTACTGCATGCTGCAACAGCATAGGTGTGAGTGGGTTTCCTGAGGCACCAACACACAGCTTTGCTTCTCTGTCATTTTATTTTCCATTTGTGCCAAGGAGATATTTGTATCTCAATAATGTGGGTGCTGTGATAGAATTCAGCRTTTGGAAGGTGTTTCCAGCTCCTTGTGAGGGGAGTGTGTCTGCATACCAAATGAGGAATTGTTGGGAAGATTGTGTGAAAAAGTGACCCACAGAGCCTAAAAATGCAGACAAGGCAGGGCAATGGTGCAGTAGGAGTGAGCCACAGCAGGCAGGGCTAGAACAGCAAAGACAGAGAAGGCAAAGCATGCTTAAAAAAGGAAGAAAGAAGCTTCTAAGTACTTTACATCCTGCCAGAGAAGATTAGCTCCAAATGAGGGGGTCAGGGAAGACCTTTGAATGTGATCATTTAAGGAAATTTTTCTGTTTATATATTTGATTGCCCTTATAGTTTGCTTCTTCTGAGTGTTTTCTTCCCAAGGACCTGCAAATAACCCCTAKACTCATGCTACATAAATTGAACAGTGTCAATAGAGATCTCTGGCTGGTCTCCCAGTTAAACATTAAATATGAAAATGTARGTTCCAAATGCAGGCAGCCACACAAAAATACAAGGTATCTGTGTGACAATGAGGTTGCCTTTCATTTTAAGTCCCCTTTTAGAATATATTTTTTTTAGTCAATCCCCAAGTAAGCAGAAGGCTGAGGGAGGTCAAAGAAAACAGTTTGACCTCTAGTGGATAAGTGAGAGGGAATCCCAAACACCAACACCGAGAGCTCTCAGCAGAAAGGAGTCATTTCCCTGCCTTCTCCCAGGTGAGCAGCAGCACAYGCCCATAAAACTGCAGAAATGGAGCACAGATCCTGCTCCAGCATTCCCCTGTGTCCTCTCACTGCCAGAGCAGCACTGAGACCTGGCCAGCCCCTAGGCTGGGCTCTGTTTTTGAAGCAGGAAGGGCACAATCTGGTGGCACTAACCTCGGTTTGGGCTAGCAGCTCGCAGCTGAGCATCAGCCCTTTCAGCTTAACATGCAACACCACCTGCAGCAGGTTTCAGCATGGGTTGATCAATAAAGTTATTGAGCCCTTGTTTTCTTTCAAGCTTTGTCAAACCCACGAGCACAATCTTCTCCCGGAGCCAGGTTCTTTTTAAATGGGGGGGAGGGTGTTGTGTTATTTTTACTTCTCCAGACCTTTCTTTTCTCACAGCCAGTAGAGACAATTTCTCAACACTTCACAGGATATTTTACTGTTGCAGGTAGGATGTACACAGGTAGCTCTTACCTATTAATTCTGTGCTTGCCATGGCTTCTCACATCCCAGTCCCTGCCCATCCCAGCTCCATGGGAAACTCCAATACTCACCCTTTGTATCCAACCCCCACCATGTCCTKTCTCCTCCCTTTCCATCACCACATCTCCTTACATACCCCCATTCATCAGTGGATGTCCTTCATGCACACAAAGCTCCCTTCCTCTTACAGAATGCTTCACTCCCAGGTATCCCTCATACATTTTTCTTTCCTTAAAAAAMCCTTTTGTAATTCACCCCTACTTTCTTCTGCTGATGTGCCTTTATTTTCTCACCCCTGCTGGATTCTCCAGTGTCCCTTTTGCATTGACTCCCTTCAACCTAGAGAGCTGAGCATGCTTCCCTTTTACTTTTCCTCTTAACATGAGAAGCTGGTGGASTGAGGAACAGGAAGCTGAGATGCTCAGGAGGACAATTGCAGGGAAAACAAGTTTTCCCAAAAGCACATTTTGTACTGTTCCTTGCAGAAATGTGGCTTCCTGTGGTGAACATTGAGAGGTGGAGGTGTCCTGTGTAGCAGGATGTGTCCTGTGTTTTTCCAGTCAGTCCCCACTGCTCCCATCTGTGGGGAGATCTGAGAGACATTCGCATTTTCTTCCTGCACTTTCATAGTTGCTAATAAAGACCTAGAAATACCAGCAATGATCAGTTAAGCCACAGGTCCCAAAGAAGAACTGAATGTCTTTCTCTTCCTGCCTTTCATTATAGTTATTCAGCACAGCAATTGTTAACATGGGCCAGGACAAAYATGTTTGCTAAGCAGAGCAGGAGGAAGACACAGAAATCTTCATAAAGCAGGCRGTTGGCTGGCAGGAGGGATATGAAAGAGATAGATATTTGCAGACAATGCAAAAGTTATTGTGACAGCTGCAGATTGCAAACCTTCTGTGGTAAACTCAGAGCCCAGCTGAGAGCATAGGRAAAGAAGAGGAAAGGAAAGGCATGGGAAAACTCTGCTAGGCACAAGGGAGTCCACACTGCTGAAAGGTGCTTCAGGGTATTTAAGCTGCAGCTGTAATAGGCTCAACAGCTCAAGGACTTCATGAACATTGGCAGATACAGATAATTTCAGTAACTTGCACCCTGTGTCAAAGAACAATGATGGCAAAACAGCAGCTTTTCCTTTCCCTGTCTCATCTGCCTTGCCTAATGTCAGGTCTAATTCTCAAAGCAGGGCCTACCTCATACTACATGTAAGCAGGGAGCCAAGCAGCAAACTAATGAGGGCATCTGCAGCTGGCCCCAACAAACACAGTCTATGATTTAATTGTGCACTGCTCTATCAGCTCAGAAAGAAAAGAGTCAATTTTTGAGCTCAAGTTCAGGCTCCCATTTCTTTTGATGATTTACAGTATCCATGGATATGTTAGCTTAACTTGTCATGGTGAAAGCTGTCAGTGGTTACCAACATAGAGGGTGTTGCACAGCTTGGGATATATGGGGCACAAAAACTTGGCCAGTGTTACATTTTTCTATATTTTGTCTGATAGTTTTACAAATGTTGTGAGGGTCTGACTGCAGACCCTTCAACAGCTTTGCCAGCAAGGATTGCTCAGGCTGTACCCATATCACAGGTCAAATATCATAGAGGAGTCCCTTGCCTTTTCAATAACTCTGCTAGATCTATCAATTTAGCACTCGCAATGGTTCAAGTTTAATAGCAAAATCATGTTTGCAGCAGATGCACCGAGTTTTAAGATGTCTTTGAAACCAATCTCATCTTACCACAGGAGTTTTAACTCCTAGTGAGTGCATGGCAAACTCACCAGCGGCAATTTTGTTTTCCCACCTGATGGCTTTATTTAGACACCATCTCAATTGAACTGATGTCAGTATCTTCAGCTTTGTGTAGAGAACTTATGGATCGCTACAAACTCTCAGCCTGGAAGCAGCTCAGGCACACAGGGCCCCCATGGTCTGGAAATGAAGCAGAAACCTGTGCCCCATATGCATCTATCACTAAATCATTAGCCATGCACTAAACCAGCTGCAGTTCCAAAGTGCCTACAGGAGAGCATTTCATTATCAGCATATTCCTGGTAACAATTAATACCTGCAGTAGCAACTTAGTCTTGGGAACTAACAGACTGCAAAAACTTATCCAGATGACAAGGATATAGAAACACCAGGGGCAGACAATTGTCCCTGTCCATTTCTTGTTTTAATGTGTACCATTTATGGTCCTCACTGCTCAAGCAAGGACCTTYTGAAGAGCTCTCAGGTTCCAAAATKAAATGCTAACAAGCCCACGGATGGGGGACAGCAGGAAGCTGGCACTCACTGCAGACTGGCAGKCTGTCTCTAATGAGCAGGGAAGATAATGCAGATCAGCATCTTCTCATGCTCAGTGCCCCAGGCAGCCTGTARCTCCAGAAGGGAGGAAGAAAACACCACAGCATCCTGGAAGCTGTTGGRGCAGCAGCAGCTGTTTGCTGGGAGCATCCTGTTTCATCATGCTCATTAAGGGGCAGGTGCAATACAGTGCAGATGACAAATTTAGTTCCATACCCAGTGCCTAAAACTTTGATTTTAGAGAMCCCTCCACTTTAGTCCTGACTCCCTTTCTCCTGAGCACCGTGTTTGCATKTCTCTGAGAAGTCAGTGAGACAGACAATAGTTTTGCTATTTCTCTTAACTTCCTCAATTACCCCCTCTTGTTGCAAATCCCAGATGATGATTACTTCCCTTTTGCTCTTTACTATAATCWCTTTTTTGTTCTCTCCATTCCAATACCATCTATTCCTTTAGTTCTGCCCATACTTGGAGGGAGGAGAGTCTCAGCAGGATGGAGGAATGTTCTACAAGATGAAGCTGTCTTAGGTCATATTGTTATAACAAACAGGTCCCTGCATGCCAAGTGTCATGACCCAAAGGTTATTTGGAGAAGGATAGTGGGAGAAGATYGGGAAATAATTTCTTAGTAAATCTGGCTGAATAATTTCTGGTAAATAATTTGACTGATGGTTTTCTCTCTGTGTCTTGTAGAGATAGCCACTGGCAGATTGCGATTGCTTCAAAACAGTTTTTTACATGAAATATTTGATGCTATTTTGGCAAGACAGTTTTTATCAGCAGTTCACTATTTACAAAAGAGCCAAGCAGTTACACCATGATTAGTGACAGCATTTCTATTCCTCAACTGCAGAAGTGAAAGCTTTAGTTATCAGTGAAAGTGCTTCACTTTCCCCAGGTACAGAAGMTCAAGACCTTCAAACCTGTTTTCTGTCAATGACTGTACAATTAAAACTCTACCTTATTGCTATTAGCTGGTAATAATCCAGAAAGGGCTATGTGWGCAATCTGTGTTAATTCATTTATGAAGTAAAAAAGAACCAACAGAGAATTTCTCCAGTTCCTGTTAATCACATCACTTCTCTTTACAGAGGGGTATCAGCCGTCAGTATAGAGTCCCCAATTAAAATGGTAAAAAACCATAGCAGAAAAACTGTTCAAACTATCAGTGTTGTAAATTATCATCATTTTTATTAAGGAAAACTCTGCTTTGTAGGAGGAAACAGAGACCAAGAGGTGAYGTGATCAAGAGTGCTCAAAGTCTATGACAGAACCAATAATGCAGCAGAGTTCTCTGAAGGGGAAATGAAATTGGCTCCTTGTTCTTCTCTGCTCTCCATTTTGGGAACATTCAGCTCTACAGAGCTTTTTCTGCCTCTTATTCTGTCTCTGCTGACGTCTTCAGTAATAATGTTGTGTTCAGAAGGAATGAACATAAACTGAGAGACATTCAGTCTCTCTGATGTGATGAATGAGTCATGGTGGGGATGAGGGAAAAAGGGACCAGCTACGTGTGCTACCTGGTTGAGCATAATCCCAGCAGGGAAATGTTGTGTTCTTCARCCTCAAAAGAGCTGTTATAGATTGTCAGAGGTAAGAAAAAGAAATTAAAATCTATAGAAAGCCCTTGACAGCAGCTCCTTTAACATCGCTGTCGATGCCTTCCAACCCTGATAGAGTTCACTAATCTTGGAGAGTTATAAACACCTAGTCTGCAATAAAAGATTGTTCTTTCTTAAACAGACTTTGAATATATAATTTGGCTTTAACTTTCCTTTTCAAGGCACTTCTATTTTCACATATTAAAATGATGCAGATCTAAAGTCATTAATATTTTCATTTCTAAGAGCGCTTTCCTATGAATACTGTAATATTATATTATTCTATTAATCACTAAGCTTTTTCATTCAGACTGTTCTTTTTTCTCTCTTTCTTCTTGTTTTCATTTTCAGTTCCCAACTTTGATGCCACACCATGTTCATCTGTCAGAACAAAATAAAAGGAGAGGCTGTCAAATACAACACAGGCTATCCTTTTTGAGAAAATTTGCAYTGTCCTCCTGGTGGTCTTCTCTTGAGCTTTTAGTATTTTCATTGCCAGCCTGAAGGGTAAAACTGTGTGTACCGTGGGTATATTTGTAAGAAAGGAAACGGGGGAGGAAAGGTAAAAGGGTGAAAGGTTGCTGAAAAGAGAATGCAGACAGCTATGGATATGACTGTATATTTAA
Organism: Malurus melanocephalus; assembly: GCF_030028575.1. Taxonomy (NCBI): domain Eukaryota; kingdom Metazoa; phylum Chordata; class Aves; order Passeriformes; family Maluridae; genus Malurus; species Malurus melanocephalus. The sequence goes on from NW_026623237.1 coordinate 6,118,280, forward strand.
TTCTKCTGTTTATACAGGACAATAACACAGTCTGACAGAGTTAACATTGAACTGAAGTAGCTGCAGCATCAGTATGCAGAGTTTTCACCTTTCTCTTTCCCTCTCGTCCATACAGTTTGTGACATTTAGCCATCCAAAAAAAAAAAAATAAAAAAAAAGTGGTTTGGGACCAATACCATGGTTATGTGTAATAGAAAGTTTCAGGTTCCAGTAAATCTRATTCATTCCTCCCATCTGAGTAAAGGCTAGATATTATACAAGTAAAGATGGAATGTGATGAAACRGTGAGATGAACCACATCCTAGTCCTTTAAATGAAGAAAGTAACGGTGAAATAGTCTCCATCAGGCCCTTAGGAGAGATTTCTCTCTCCAAATTTGAGCTATCCAAATGTTATACATCTCATGTAATCTCAAAGTTTTCCCTATAGTCAAAAGATCAAGGCAGGTACCACAATTCAGTGTCCATCTTTGTAAAATGTCTAACAGAGARAGGATGACTTGTGGCTGGTTAAATTCTCTCTCTCTCTGGGTGCCTGAAGATTCTCTAATCAAGTTACCCCAGATTCAGAGGGTAAAACACAAGCAAGATGAATCCCACCTGAACTAGGAAATTGCTCCCAGTGTTGTTTGTTCTGGAATACTCTATTCCCCTCTCCTTCTCAGAACCCACTCACCAGGTAATGATRTTCAGGAACTTCTGATCTCTTTGCTCTTGCTTAGCCCAAGCAGCCAAAAGAGGGAAAAACAAGTTTCAGTGTGCTAAATAAATTGTCAGCAGAAGACAATTGTCTGCTCCACTCTCAGAGCCTATTACTGACAGTAATGTTGGAGCCTGAGAGAATCCAGCTTGCTCATCCAGATGAAATTTTATTGTATTTGTTGAATACTTCAGTACTACTTATAAACAGAGTGCATTTGATAGACAAATCATCAAAGGTCAACAAACACAGAGTGCAATAAACACAGACTTCAACAACATTACATTTATGGAAAATTTCCATAGTAAGTCTGGGTTACTTCAGTTTTCTCAACTAAAATTAGTCCTTTGTCAAACGACTGTCTCCCTCCTCAAAATTTTAGGAATCTGGAGTGCTGCTACTGTACAAGTTGTGTTTTGTAATCCCTTTCAGCACTGAAAGGGTGAAACACAGTGCTTCATAACTGTAGCATGGGCACTGACTGTTATTGTTAAATTTTGTCACTGCACATAAATTTAGAGTCTCACTTTACCAGAGTGAACATTAACTATTTTTGAAACACTGAAATATGAAAGTGGTGGGAACCCTTAAAGACAGACAGATGTTCCCATTTGTACCCATGTTTGACTGGCACACGGCATCTGGAAGGCTGATCCTACCACTGACTCACGAGGGGAAAGGAGGGTATGGATGGATAACTCAGCAAGAAAACACTGACTGCACTGCAGGGGCTTGGAAAAAAAAAACAAGGTGTGGCTGGAAACTAAAGACTTTATGATGTGTGTTCCCCAGAAAGGCCAACTAAGATTGCTTAAACATTTCTGATGCTGGCATTTTGTAATTTCTCGATGCAACTTTGTGACTTTGCAGCTTTCCTGTTATTCYTTAGTTGTAGATCTATTTACTTCTATCTACATAAGAGAATATTTCATGATCATGAAACTCTCCTTTCCCTGCTGAAGAGCACAGAGAGGGTGAGAAGGTGCAGTTTTGTCCTGCAGATGGATGGTGGTACATGCAGCCTGGATGTCCAGCCCGTGCCTGTGAAGACAAGTGGGACAGAACTGAACTGCTGCACCACAAACATCAGAYGAGAACTGCTGCTCCATGGATATCAGAGCAGTGCACTAAGATGGACATTAAAGGGTAAAATAACAACACCAAAGATGTAAGAAGTGCAATGAAATACTGCAAAGTCCAAGCAGGTTGTCAGCTGCCAGGTTCCCTTAATCTCACTCCAGTGACAGTTACTTCCAGCATGGAGTGCGGAGATAGTCAAGGAAAACACTGGGTGGATGTGCTTCTTTGTTTATTATTTCACAGAGGGCTCTGCATGACTGTTTCCAGCAGACTCTGGTGGCTGGTTTTACAGAGAAAAGCCTGCTCTAGACCAGAAAACAGACGCAGTTTCCTCATGGAACTGCTTTCAAGGTAAAGGACACACTCTAAATACTCTTAACAAAGATGCAGGCAAYTGTCTCAGACCATGGACCCTACTCCTGCTCTGAACTGAATGAAAAGGACTTCTCCATGGATATATAGGGACTTTCCTGGTATTCACATGAGGCTGTCAACATCATAAGTGTAGTGTTCACCCTAATTCTTTCATTTAAAGGGCATGCCTCTGAAGGTAGGAGCAAAATGAAGGAGGGAAACAGCCTGGCACAAACTGTCATGTGGCTATGGGACCACAGAAGCCAAAAGCCAGGCCTTCACTGTGCTCCCCAGTGTGAATGCCAGTTTGGACAGGTGCAAACTCTCTTTCAGCCACACTTGCCTTGTTTCCCTGAGCTGCTCTGAGCTCCGTGCATTGCACTACTAAGGATCCGGATAGAACATGTCAAATATAAAATGTTGATTACTGTTGATTGTAGAAAATTCTGGGTCATATCTTCAAGTTCAGGGACATTAAAATGAGCATGATACAGTGACAGAAGAGTATATAGCCTTGTTTCCCAGATATCTTGTCTTCTGGGAGTTATGCTCTGCTTCCTGTATTCCCTCTAATACAGAAAAATAAAACTCCATGAGRATCTCTGGTGGGCACAAGGGATGTCTTCTTATGTTTGCACTTCACTGAGTATGAACGATGAAGGCAGCATTGCAGCTCTTTGCACTRTGCTGTGTGCTTGTTTAATTAAAATCACAGGAGTATGTAAAAATCCAGCCTTTTGTTGAGCTTGAAATTATTTCAAAGCCAGCTGCTGCTTTACTACTAATCTAGCCATCCACTCATCTGCAGGCGGAGATCTTTGCTGGCTAGAGCTTTGAAGTTACTCTCRTCCATACAAAAACACACCAAGCCATGAATGAGAAAAGAAAATGCCTCTAAGGAATGGTTGCCTCCAAAATTTGGACCACTTGCTAGATGGCATCARGTTCAGCCTTGGCTGCATGTGGCAGGATTGTGCCACTGAACAAGAAAATTCTATGGGCCGGTTTTAAAATTATCAGACCTTCAGGCTGCATGACACAGGAGTCATCACACCACCASCATTCCTCTTTTCCTCACCTGCTGAGATGTGTTATGATGCAGTTTTGTTGACCCACATATGAGGTGTGTAGCCYTTAGCATTAGTGCAGGTTTGTAACCCAACTGTTCTAACCCTGAGAAGGATCACTCTTTGACCACAAAAAATTACGTTTAAATTACGTTTAAATTACATTTAAGCTGAATCAGCCTCTAAGTTTTTATTCCTTCTTCAGTTTCTTACTGAAATATCAGCCATTGGAGCAGCATGGCAGCAGSTCTATGAATAATAAATTGATAGCAGCACAACAAATTGAGGTCAAAAAGGTGATGATGTGTCAGGATGGAAGTAAAGGCTTAGTTATTCCCTGCAAGMACAGGGAATAAAGCACARCTATTATACTCCTGGYCAGAATATGGARACAGACTGACACTACAGAGWAAAAAACAAAGGAAAAGGAAATGAGAGAAAGTAAACAGAATTATTAGAAAGAAATACTAGTCTACACAAATACTCTTATGGTCTTCCCATGGTAAAAGTGCTCATCGGAGAAAATTTCCAAAAGCTTCTAAGTCACTGTAAATCCATTTTTCATGTGAGAACTAGCTCTGAGAAGCCTACATTTTGTTTGTTTTCTACAGTACTATTTTTCTAACTTATTATGGTGAATGCAGTCTGATGGTTACAGACTGACAAAATCTAGACAGGCTGAGGAATCAGCTCASCATCCCTGAAGCTGCCCCGAGTTTATGATGAGCTGCAATATTCAGAGTGAATAAAGACCTAACAATGAGCTAAGGCAAAGCTCTGTGCTGCTCTGCTAATGCTGGGGAAAATGACCAACTGCTAGCTCAGGTATAGGATTCCAACATCACTTTTGAATATGATTTTAAGTCAAAAACTTCTCAGATCAGGGAGGGAGGGATTCCTGAAACAGAGCCCTCAGAGAAGTGGTCTGCACAATACATCACATGATAGGTCAGGTCCTGCAAGCAGCCTGGTCACTCTGGGGAAGTCCTGCCAATTGGCTCAAAAACCTGGCTTCCATCCCCTTAGGAACTCAATGGAGTTACAAACCATCAAATCAGGAATCCCCATGCCCTTCTGTAGCAGAGATGTGATCTCCTGACACGTTAGGAGGTTCTGTCCATTTACATTACACCACTGCTGTAGTCAGTGAATGGTCACCGTGGTCCCTGGAACTCCTTGGCAAGGGGCAATAGTGTTTTGCTCCTATAGAAGGTTGTATCTCACTGACTTCAGCCATGACTTTCCAGGAGGYCTCCAAGCAGGAAACTTTCCTGTGCTGCTGCACACCCTGGAGTGAAGCAGACCTGCAACATTGTCCCACAGGGACACGGTTTCTTTTGCGTTTGCTGAGCCTTTAAATAATGCATATGTATATCCTGACAGCTGGTTTAGGGGAAAGTTACTGCATCTGTAAGGTTCCTTATTGCCTTTGTTTTCTTACGTAGGTAAAGGGTTTCCAGCTTTAGTCCTACTGTATGGTCTCCAGCTTCTGGGGAGAAATCTAATCCATTAGGTTATTTTATCGACAGATTTCATATTGGTGGTGTCTTAGCACATTCAGAAAATTCCTTTCCTTTTTAAAAATCAATGTTTTTATTACTTTACCTTGATAAAGAGCCTCCACTAAATAAATTTACTGCTCTTCCTTACATCTGCAACCATTCAATACCTGCGGAATGTGGCCACATTCTGTCCTTTACCCCAGGTTTGTTGGCAGTGAGTGCAGATATCCATGTTTACCTGTCTTTTAGCTCATTTCAGAAAATACTAAGATTGATATATATCARCTTTGGGATCAGGCCATGATCTCTCAGCAACCAAACCCTCTAAAATTCACCTTTCTGTTCCTCAGTTTCCCTCTTTTCTTTCTTCTAGACCTCAGTTATGCCTCCTGAAGAGCCATGTCTGCCTCTCAGGCTGAGTTTTCTATAACCATTTGACTTCAACTGGTTCATTTCCTGCTAGACAAAGAAGGAAAAGCAGGAAGGTGTCTCAACACAAAACTCCACATATCTGAGTTATGCAGATTAGGAAAAAACTGATGCTTCATATACAACATCTGCAAAGGGTGAAATGAGGTGAATATAAGAGATATGTAATCCTTGTAATTCCTTTTGAAGGGCTTACTGTGTGGATCTGCTGTTCAATTACCKATAGGCCAGCAAGAAGATTATAAAGGGAAAGAAACTCCTGTGATATACAAAGAGACTTAAACCTGAAGTGCAGCTGAAAAGATTTGGTAGGCTGAAAACTGTCTTTTATTAAAAGAGGAACGATGGACTTTTTACCCTAAAGATCCACAGGTTAGCTCAGTCTCCCATGTTTTCTTATATTAAGTGGGCAGTGACCATCTCACTCCTATCCTCTCTCCTCTTTCATGTGAATCGTGAGCACAAACTTTTTCTACATCCATTGCAAAGGCAGATCCGTTATTAGCGCTTGCTCAGGGCTCAGTTTCAGAAGCTGGGCTGGAATAGGAGACAGAATTCTTTTTCACATTGTTAAGGAATGACACCACCTCAAAGGAATTTTGTGATCTCACATCAGAGGAAGAGAAACTTCAGATTTTACTAGATCAAATCAAAACCTCGATTCTTTCATGACACATAAACATGGAGCTTTGATGCTTCCTGTAGGACACACCTTATGTTTGACACTCAGAAATGGACAGCAATGATCATCAATCTGGCCCTTGCTCAAACCACATTCATTCTGGTGGTGCAAGGCTCCCCTAAATCTGTGAATGTCCTAACTTTCCACTCAGCCGCCACAGCGATAGCAAGGAGCATGTGAGCACTGCAGTGGACTGCAACACTTGGCTTCTGCTTTGCCAGCGTTTAGTAATTCCGGAGTAAAATTCATCCTTGTGGAGTGAACCACAACTTAGCAATAATAATAATTTCTCTGTAAGGAAGTTTTCATCCAGAGCAGTGATAGATAATCTTGTCCCTGTGTTACAAGTCCTCATAGTGCCATTCCTACTGCTTTCTGTGACAAGGATGACACGTTAGTCTGTTCTTCAAAGAGGTCTTTGCCCTTCCCAGGGTCTGCAGACATTCCCCTGCTCTCCCAGAGCAGCATCCACGGCCACGCTGCACACTGGCAGGRCTCMAGCMCTGTCTCTTCAKCTGACTCCAGCTCCTTTACACTCARCTCCCTCTGGGTTTRTTTYAATATCTCACCTGTTTGAGCATCATTAAAATGGTTCTGACTRGAGCCTGTGATAAGATAGCAATTAGAATATGAACCAAAGTGACTCACTCCACAAATAATATTTGCCTGTATTGTTATGAGAATAATGAAGCTGCTTCTGAGGAGCCAGGTGACCAGGAGAGGGTAGATGGAACGGAAATTGTTATCACTCTTCCTAGAAAGACAGATGGAAAGGGCCTTTGCAGGATTCACAGTCTGACATGCTTTCCTCTCRTTCAGTTTTGGGTACCCATACACAKTGCATTCCTCAAGWAAAMGTTGCATGAATGACAATCCCATGAAGGGGAGTCAAAGGCAGGGTATGRGGGCAGTGGGTGTGTCTAAGCTTTGCTGGAGATTCTGGTTCACACGACTGTGCATAGTGAACATTTGGGATTATTTACTCAAAAGACTGTGGATCTTGGTCCAGCAGAGGGTCTGGGTTTTGGAAGACAATGTGCACATAGCACAGACGTTTCTCTGACAAGACAAGAGACTTTGTTATTCACAAATTCTCCAGCATAGCTGACTTTCTGTAGTTCCAAATAACTTGGCACATGGTTCTCAATTTACTGTGGGACTAATTGTAGCTTACTTTGAACTGAAAATACCACYACAGACCAATGGTACAATTCAACTGCACAGACACTGAGGGCAGGTCACATCAGCATTCATTTACCTGTGCAGAGCAGGGCTGAAATGCCAGGGCACAGCTGCATGGGCCAAGCCTGCCTGGCATTTTTGCTGTACTGTCTGGCTCTGTTTGCTGCTCCTTTTCATTTATATCAAATATAAGTTTAAAGAAATTATCAAACAGCAGAGGCTCTCTCAGTCTCCTAAAGAGTCACTTCTAACCTTTCAACAGACTTCAAAGAAAATAGTGGTGTTTCCTTCCTTCTGACAGTCACCTACCTCCTCCCAGCACACTTGTAATTGATCCTTATCAAATGCTCAAGTTTTATAGCAGAGTTCAGAAAAATATTATCCGGACAGAATTTTCCAACAGAAAGCCCAATTTTTGCTTGTACAGATTTTTTTTTTCACATGCTCCTCACTCAACCCTCTCACCTCTCACCCCACCACAACCATGATGTTTATTGTTTTAAAAATTCTCTGCAAACAAGTATTTGAATGTGCGGACATTTCCTGAAAAACTCCAGTGCTGATGCTACTGAGTCTGTGCCTGCTGATCCTGGACTTCTTAGCATGTTGGGTGGGGTACCCAGCCATCGCTGACTCCTTTGACTTTACTCAGCATCATCATGCTAGGAGCACTGATGCTATGTGGTTCTTGCTTTGAACCCAGGGGCACATTTATCTTTTCCAAATTTCCACCTCCRAGACAGAACTTATGTCAGCTACTTGCCTTATTCTCTCCTCTTTCTTTCCCTACCAAAAATTGTAACCTCTTTCTCTGTGCTTCCTCTTGCTACTGGCTTCAGTTTGTTCTGTCTTCTTGTTTT
>NW_026623237.1:6126212-6182175 GCF_030028575.1 Malurus melanocephalus
GTTTTTTTTTTACTGCAACGGGTTTTTTTTTTACTGCAACGGGAGCTGCAGCAATAGCATCAAAAATACACCACAGATATTCTAGGACCAGGTTTGTGTAAGTATCTGGGTAGGCTGCAGCTCAGGATATGTTAGACTTTAAATAAATTAATTCTGCTCAGAACTGAAAAAGAAACTGAGGACTTGAAGTGGAATGTAGGAAGATTCTGCAACACTCAAAAACTGCAGCTTGTCCAATGCCTCATGTTAGAGGTTTCTTCAGTTTTTGGTATTCAAAYCCCCTTCTCATTCCAAGTCCCGCTTCTGACCATGGCCAGAGGTGTTATGGTCTTGCCAGGGCTTTTGTTGATGCCTCACAGGGATCCACCAGCTCACCTATCTTCTGTGTGCCTGGCCAAAGCTATTGATGTGTTGCAAAAACATTTACCAGGCAGTCTTTGCAAAAGGAAAAGCAATTCCCTTCCTTCCAGCCAGCAGCAGGCAAGCTCTGCAGCAAACACTCACCCAGCAAGAGGAGTGTCTGTGAATGTGTCAGTCATCTCTCCCCAGCTCTAGGGCAGTACCCAAAACACATATCTGAGCTCTCTACAAGATCATTATTGAGGCAGCTCCTTCTGGCATTAATTAATAAAAGGTTCACTGGGCCAGAAGAGGCAGTGACAAGGAAAGTGCCTTTTAGGCTCATGGTTCTCATGAGAAATGAGAGTCCTGTGTTTAGGTCCTTCTTCCAAGAGCAGTTTCTGCCTTCCTCACTGTCACAAACCCATAGAATCAGTTTGAAGTGCAGCTGAAACATTTTGTCATGAGTATCCTGACAACTGGGTATAAGCTCCACAGAGGAGAGAAAAATAAAGATATTTCCTTGTTCTCCCTGTTTCTTTATTGGCTGCCTCACTTGGATCCTTGCTGASGCTGCTGATTGTCCCCAGTCTCATCCAGAGACTTTGTGCTCCTCTCTGCTGGGCTGAGCTTGGCCAGCAGGGAGTCACCCAGCCAGCTCCTCACTCAGGCTGTATGGAAACACCCGCTCTCCATGGAGTATACCATATATCCAATTTGGAAATTCCAAAGTCCTGTCCTTGTTCTGGAGGGGAGCTTCAGCTCTATCACCAGAGCCATCCAACAGCCCCTGCCCTGTGGAGACACCAGTGCTGTCACACAGAGGAAACAAACTCAGCGTAGGCCCAGTCTTGTGGGTYCTGCAATTTAAAATAGGAATTTAAATTATCCTATTATTTAGAGGTTCCATTTTAAACAATTTTATTACTGCCTGTGAAGTGTTTGGGTAGGAATTGCCTTCTACTCTGTACATGGATAATACACATCTAGCTTTGTGAATTCATTACTTATGTTGGAGTCCTAAAGTGCACCGTGATATAAATAGCAAGAATACATGAATTCACCTCCTTTTCTTTCCCACCTGTTGCTCACAAGCAACTTCAGAGACAAGATCACTGGAGCACACAAAAAAATGTTCATGCGTGTCAGAAAAGCATAGCATAGCAATGCATGACATCTGCTCAACTAAAACCAGCATTTAGTTGAATTTTTGTATATTCTTAGCAAACTGATCAGAGAATTATGCAGATTAAGGATTATTTACAGAAATTATTCACCAGCAAACAAAAAAAGAAAAAAAATGCTGTCTGTGGGCAGTTCAGGAACAGTAGATGAAAAAAAGTCAAATCCTAGATGTTGTTCATCTAATGAATTATTCACTGTGAATTAACTAAAAACCAGTTTGTATTTATATAGCATTAGTAACACAAAGTGATGTGCAAGCATTGTCTTTGTCTACAAAGAAAAGCTGGGTGGTTTAAATTAAATCAGAGCTCAAAGATATGAGCAAAACGCATCAGCTGACACACATAAAATTGGAATTGTTTCTTATTTTTCATTTTAAACCTGGATGCTGAGCACTTTTGAAAATTACATCAGTATACTGTTTTCCAGTGCAGATGAAAAGGGAAGTTATTGATGCAGAGTTTGTGCATCCTTTGTAGGCTGCTATTAGAGTTTCATGTGCCGCTGACTGCAGAGCTCCCTGCAYTGTTCAGACACTGAGTGCTAACAGAGTCAGGTTCAACAGTACCCACTACTGAAGGGAATAATACCTACCTCAATTACTGACTGCTGGTCTCCAGAGGCTGCAACAGGAGCGGCAGGAATAAAAATCCTGAGATTCTGCTCCTGGACTTGTGGGTCACAGTTCTGATAGTTCAAGTGAAAAAGAAATGAGTAATGGCACATTATTATTCATTATATTTGCTCATCTAACAGTCATGTAGTCTTATTCCMCAGATTTTGCTCTCAAAAATTCTTTTGCAGCCACTAGACACATCCCTGAAAGTACAGTAAGAGGCTTGCCAGCAGCTTGGCAAAGCAGTTAGAGTACGCAGCTGCGAGATGAGAATGGCCATTGCACAAGCAACCATATTTTGTSATGTGTGCCAGAGCCTGCACATCTTTTCTTTTTATAAGGAGCTAGAAGTTAAAAAAATGCTAGAGGCAGAAATGTGTTTTCCCCTTYCTTTTAAGCTCCAAGGTGTGATAGAGGATGCTTCTTAGATCCATTTCTCTCCTCTCTTGCTTGGCCCCACTGAATTTTCTACCAGATCCTGTCATGGTTTCCAGTCGGCAGCTGAGCTCATCCCATCATGCTCCTCAGTGTGGTGCCCACAGTGGGCTGGAAACAACCAGGGGAGCCAGTTTTCCTGCAAGCTTTTGTGTCTCCTTGAGTCCAGCAAGCACTTGAGCCCCTGTCCTGCCTGGCACCATCAGGGCTGCACWGCCATGGTCTCTGCACAAAGAAGGCAAAGCCAACTCTGCCCAGCAGCATTTATAAATGAATTGTGTAAGGCAGGGAAAGCAGGAGCAAAGGGAGGTGACTTACTGATGGCRAACAGAAAGAGATTACTAAATCAGCCTCTTCAGACCCTCTGCAACATGCAAGCCCCACAGTAGCCCTTTCAATTTGTGATAAAGCTAGAAAATTCTAGRAAGGAGAGTAGCTGATTGATGGATCCTCCAGGACAAAATTARTGCTGAATTATTTTACTTTCAGCAGCTTCCAGAAAATAAAAATTWAAAAAAAAAWTTTAAAAAAGGAGGTGGAGAAATGTCTGTGAATAAAAGTTACAGTATTTTCTGGAGTGATTTCATGGGGAAAAAAATGCTCCTACTTCCATGTACTCCCAGCTCAGTAGAATTCAGCCACCTCCTGAATGCAAGAAAACATTTTCCAACCCCAACTGTCTGTCACTCCTCCTCATTCTTAAGCATTTTCTTGGTCTTATCCTTAGATGCCACAGAGATGTTACATTTGTCTTATTTTTGTAATCACTAACTTCTACCCACTGCCTCAGAGTGTGAGAAGTCTCTGATTACACGAGTGCAAGTGAGGTATGGGCACAGATTGAGTTTATTCCAGGAGAAAAAAAAAAAGATGAAATGGGAGCTGAGATTCAGAGCTGGAAGTCTCAGTTGCCACAATCCTTGAGGCACTGTATGAAACTCTGGAGAGCATAAGCCAGCTGAACACACGGATGCCTTGGAGGCTGAGCCTGCGACCAGGAAAGCGTGTTTGTGGAGCRCCGGAGATCTCAGCCTAATGCAAGAGCCTAAGTCAGGTGAAACAGGAATGTTCCCTTCTCTCCACTGCCAGTATAAAAGTGGCTCATGCAGAGGAAAGTYTCCRCACAGGAGAGGCMCCCAGAACCAGGGRCATAAATCCAGCCCTGGCCTGGCAGCACCAGGAAGATATCCATCCTTACAAGGCTGGATACAAACACTGCTCCCTCACCATCCCTGGGGAGATGGTGCTCGGTGAGACTGTGGAGGTGGAATGAATCTTTTGGCATTACCCTGAACTTTGGGGAAAGGGAAGGAGTGTGTCCTCATGGGAAAAACCCAAGCATCTTCTTTGGTGAACTAAGTAATCCGAGTTTGGTCCTGAGGTATTTGTTCAGGTTAYAGAGGGAGTCCCTGCCAGAGACAAACTCCTCCAGACCCATGGAATTTTCTGTTAGTCAGCACTGAGTGAAGGACTTCTCTCCTGCCATTGCCTRGTTAGTCCATACAAAGAGTGAACATTTTGGAATAAAGTGTTTTTAGCACACTCTGTGCTCAATGCAGGTAAACAGGTGGAGGAAGAGGAGCCAATTCAGCAGGGTCAGCTGGAGCTTTGGTGCTAAGAAATTGTAAAAATGGACAAAAMCAACCATCTAAACCTGCACACCACAGAAATATTTGAAAGTTGTATCTACATCTTTTTGTTTCAGTATCATGACCACACAGGTGTCTGAAGGGCTACTAGCAGTATCCACTGGAAATAGTCCATGACAAACAATGGAGACTGACAGCCCACTGGCATTATGAGTTTCACTGAGTTAATCAGATTCCTCACAATGAGGAAACTGACAGTGCATCCACAAAGAGGAACATCAGTGTCCTGCAGGCAGCTTTAAGGAGGATTTGGTTATGTGTTTCAATGAGAGATTTAAAATTGCACTCATCAGTTTTCAGAAATCTCACTTATTTACATTGTCACAGCTCAGTAGCCCTGGCATTTAAAGCAGGGCTTTAAAAACTCCTTACTAATCTATTAGAAAACAGAAAAAGAACAAATTTTTAGTGAAAAAAGTCTTTCTTTTGTATTAGATCTTAGATGCCAAGCAAAAAGACACACTGGTGCGGCTGCTGCTAACTCTGGCAGGCTGACACAAAGAAGTCAGATTATCTGCTGTTGACCTTTTGTGCTGGTGAAAGCAGGGGAGGACAGGGTTAGGCAAGGGGGAAAGGATAGCTCAGAGGACAAATATTCAAACTGGCTTTAATTCAGGTTACTCTGGTCAGCTGTAACCCAGCTCCTGCACTGGAGCTCTTCTGAAGGGTGAAAGGCAGATTCAGGAGCAAATCTCTCTAAAAAGCACAGTGTGTAGATTTTTTTTCCATGTCTTTGTGGTTTCAGCCCCATGCTAAGAGATGAATCCAGCCTCACAAGTGTTGGTGTCTCTGTCAGGGAAGTAGCTRTACATCTCCATAATTCTCTGCGAACAAATTGTGCCTCCTGCATTGGTGACCAGTGCTTTCTCAGGCAGATAGTCCTTGCTTTGTCCTCGTGGCACTTCAGTCTCAGACACCTTCTCACATTATTTCTACCAGACATGGAAGTCTGGTAAACATCACTAGCACAACCCAACCCCAGGCCCTGCTCTATAAACATGCTTATCATATGATACAAGTCAAATTGTAGTCTTATTAGAAACTTCAAGAGTTTGTCARCTTGGGAATTATTTCATTCTTACTTTCCTTTGTAAAGGGAGATGACCAGATAGATTTTTCKTCTCTGGATGGGAGGCAGGAGGGAAGAGAGATGAGATGCATGAGAAAATAAATATATAACTTYCTAATGCAAGTGTCTTGAGAATTGCACAGGTGAAGGACAACTTTACAGTATGATGTGTGASATCAGCTATGTTCAAACCTCTGAAATGCATCACAAGTACACATGAAGAGAGGAAAGCTCTTTCCCACAYTCATGGAAATGCCATTGCATCACTACCTAAGGGGAGAGAAATATTGGGCACTGAATGAAAACTGACAACTCCCCAGTTTACAGTAGGCAGGAGTTAGCTCCACCTGGAAACAGGCAGCTTTTCAGTAAAGTGAGGAAAACACAGGCAGAAAGCAAGCTGGCCCTTCCAGGACAGGCTGTAGAGAGACTCGCAGCTTTAGGGGAAGGAACTGATACTTCCACAGCCCTGCTGCACCAGCCCCATGGATAAATAAGAKCTGCCTTCTGGCTTGCTCAGAAGAGACAGTCTAATGCTTGGTAAAAGCACTTTACAAGAAGGAGGCCTGGGAGCAGAATGAGAATTTCTAACACTGGTGAGATGGTTGAGCATAAAGCTGCAGGAGAACCCTGGGCAGCAGCGTGGCTCCTGCTCACCCACCCCATGGGCGCTGGCAGAAATGACCCCATGCTGCTGGGAAGGACTGCAGAGGAAGGGATACATAAGATTAGGAGGAAACCTTTTGTCTCTGGCATTCATATTTCCATTCTTCACAATTTGAAATGGGAATGCATAAAAGAGACTTAGTGGTGAAGCCGCTTTTGGGGTACCTACCCTTCACACATCTGGGAGCCCCACAGACCATGAGAAATCACAGCTGTGCCCAAAGAAGATAGATCTAGATTTATATTAGGAATTAGAAGAAGTTCTTCACTATGAGGGTGCTGAGGCACTGGAACAGGGTGCCCAGAAAAGCTGTGGAGCCCCAACCCTGCTCGTAGCCAGGTTGGACGGGCTTTGAGCAACCTGGTCTGCTGAAATGTGTGGGTGATGCCACCCCATGGCAGTGGGTTTGGAACTAAATGATTTTTAGAGCCCTTTTTAAAGCAAACCATTTCATGATTTTATGATATTCCTTAATTCCAGTTTGAAGAGGTCGGGATTTTTTTGTGTTCTCAAAGCTACTGATTTTTTTCCAATTGCTGCCATTTTTAGGAATAAAGAACAAGCTATAGCATCTCTGCTCAGCTCCCTAGCAGTGCCTCTCAGACTGACTATGCAGCTCACTGGTTTGCACTCCATAAACACCCCCTGAGTGTGCTGCATAGCAGGCAGACTTGACTGCCCAGACTGAGTATGGTCAACACAATCTGCAAGGATGGTTTTGTGCTGGCACAGTCTCAACTGTAAAGATGTCTAAAATTCATATAAACCTTTACAGAGCTGCCAGAAAGAAAAAAAAAAAGAAGGGTGAAATATCTAATGGGTAAGTGAAATAAACAAGTAATTCTTCTGCATAATTTGCCTGTTTAGCAACTAGTTTGTTTCAATTATTCAGGGAATACTTTATGAAAAACTAATGCAATCATGATTTTTGCATAGACAATTCATGCACAGAAAAAAAGAAAGGTTAAACTAAACAGTTTATTCATATGTAACAACTGCTTCAAAAAGCTTCGGTAACTTTTACAGATAGTAGCTCAATTTAATAGCCTTTATCAATGAATGGGCTGAAGAGAGCTGCTGAAAGCCACAATGGGAATTGACACCAGAGACAGAAAATTAGGAAAACCCTGGCTTGTGGTCCAGCAGTCAGATTATCTGGATATCTGGGTTTTGGTTTTAAGCTTCTTAAGTTTGATTTCTGAAATAGCTCAAAGTTTTCCAAAAGTATCAAATCTGCAAAATGAGGATTCACCAGTGTTTCCCCAATCCCACCTCTGACTAACAAGTACCACAACAATGGCTCTTCTGAAACAAAGTTAGAAGCATTTTTCCTGGCCATGATAGGAACTGAGCTGCTCTGCTGACATTGGCAGTCCCAGGGCTTGGCTGCCTGCACAGCAGCTGACAGTGGCCAAATCCTTCACCCGGAGCTTGGGAGTTTCTGTAATAAATTTATTSTCTTCTGACCCCAAGAGCAGACCAAAACATTTTTCAAGAAGGAAAAGCTTTTGAGGTCAGTAATATAACTGAGGTAGAAAAATTTAGGAGATACTGTGTTCTTTGTGTTACTGTGGAAAAGCTGTAAATAAAACTGAAACAAGTTCTGGTTCTGCCATTTGGAAAGCAAACACAGCCTCAGAGTATGTCCTGAAATAATGCTTACCAGGCAGCTCTCAAACCTGCCACAGATGTTCCATAGACCATCTGTTCAGATGAGATTCCATAGAAAAACTTCCTTTTTTGTGCACGCAAGTAACTTGAGTCTTTTCTGCAGTTTCTTTTCCAAGCCACTTCTCTGTTCTCTCCTCATAAACAGTTTTCTCAACGTCTTCTCATCACACCTAATCTCCTATAAGAAGATAATTTTCTTTCTCAAATTCACAGCTATTGAGCAGCATGCATCTACCACTTCCCAGACAAGACACTCAGGGACCAGCTTCTGTTCCTAGAAGGGCTCTTTTTTATCCTGCTCTGAAAAGTGAAAAAAAAAAGCAGGTGTTTCTACCCATTTCAGACTAAGGAGACATTTTTGGCAGGAAAATGAAGGATCTTGATGGAAATGAAATGAGGCCTATTAGATTATTTTCACTGAGGTAAGGTTGTGTAGAGGTYTCAGTCCGAGGTTGTGGCAGCATTCACACATGTAATGAAAAGGTTTCACAAGTGCATGGTGTCGTAATTGGCCTCCGAAGGCTGGATATTTATGTCTGCACCAAATCCCAGTGAAATGAGGTGAATGCACATGCCCACACAGCTCCAACAATTACAGCAAAGTTAAACTCAGAATGAGGCAAAAATGYCATTTGAAAGAATAAATGCATATAGAGGACCTGGGAAATAAATACSACAGCATCAGGAGAGTAATATTCTCAGATTGTATTCAGATCTGACCATTATGTCTAAACTGAGTAAAAATCCTCTGATAGTACTGCATATTAGCTAAGCAAATATTTTTACAGTTGTATTAGGGGGAAAAGAAGGATTTATTTGAATGGGCTATTGAAA
The DNA here is from genome assembly GCF_030028575.1 of Malurus melanocephalus. Lineage (NCBI taxonomy): Eukaryota > Metazoa > Chordata > Aves > Passeriformes > Maluridae > Malurus > Malurus melanocephalus. The sequence goes on from NW_026623237.1 coordinate 6,134,678, forward strand.
TATAGAAGAGATTTATGAATTTAATATTCTCTTTAATAATATCAATATTTCAAGAAATGCAAGGAAACCACCATCAAGAATCAATAGGATTGTCAGACACTGAGTTAAAAACAGAGATCTCCACCAAAGGAATGGCTAGCATCTGCTAATTCACCTTTAATGAGTGCTGCTGCAATACCTTTTTCTTTTGGCCTTAAACATGTCTTGCAGTCATGTGTAAATGTGGCTTTGACAACGCAAAACCTTCTGTGATGATTAAAAAAAAAACACCCTCATGCTGCAAATTGCTGCAATAAAAGACCACATTTTCTGCCAGTTCCAGAAAGCTCTATCACTCCTTTTGTGAAAATATCTCAGCACCTGAAGGTTTTCAGTGCATTATCCCCATATTACCTCCAAAAGTCAGAAAGGCACTGTGAATTCCATTTCACAGGTGAAGACAGAAAATTGGAAAAAGAAGACAGAGAAGAGAAAAGAGAAGACAGAAAAGTGGAAAGAGGACTTCTGACCAGCTGGTCTCTCCCCCACATGAAATGCGTGAGCAAAGGCAGATTATCAGACCTGAGAATTTAAAAAAGAGCTGCTTAGGGTTTGAAGGTCAGCTGCAGTCAGGCAGTGAAGAGATCTAAAAAGCTTTCTTTGGAAACAAAATCAGAAATTCAGGTGAGGAATTCAAACATGTGACACAAAACATCATACAGCAGCCTAACCCTGGAAACACATGGGAAAGASAGCATTCACCTTCAGGACTACAAAAGGTATATTTAAAGTGTATAATGCATTGAGAAAGAATTTCAGAGTGGAGAACAACCACCTGTGTGTATCTGTTCCCTGTACCTACCCACAGAGCAGTCACAAGAGCCACCGCTGGGAAACAGCCTATTGTGGGATCACATTCCACAAAATACCAAATCCAGCTGTCCCTTGTCTCAGCAGCACCTCGGCTGGAGAGAAGAGGCAGCTGTCCAGAAAGGATGGCTTTGCTCAAAGGAGGACTTCAGGACCACTCATCCAAAGCAATACCCCTCGTGCAGCTCTTCACTGCAGGATGAGGAAATTCAGAGAGGCTTTGTGCCCAGAATTTTGTATCAAACACCAAATGCAATTCAGGGGCTACTTGACTTTCCATAGAGGAGGTCCACGTGTGCAAATGCCCCTCATCTTCTTCAACCTTTCAGGAACTCGCCCAGGATTATAGAGGAGTTTTGTAAAAGAGAATAGACTGGAAGTTGAGTTATGCAAGCCACAAACCACCTCGCTTCMTACACAGGACCTGCCTCTTCCTACACACAAAAACAGGCCCCAAATATCAGACACACAGTAGGATTCACCTGAAGCATTTCTAAGACAGGTAGGAATTTACCTAGTCCATGTCAATGCAAATGGAAATGTGCCTGAATACACCAGGCCACTGGAAAATATTGCCCTGATTCTTACCTTCATATGTTCTTGATTTCAGTTGGAAAAAATACAAAATGAACAAACTATTGTAACCTGGAGTCCTTGACCTGATGTAGAAACATGAAAATTTCATACAYAGTTCTTCATCTGTGATGTATTTTTTTCCCTCTCCTTTCCCTTCCCTTCTCCCTCTCACTAGCATTTTAAAATATACCTGCTTTGTTCATAGTCTGTTCTTATTTAGAACAATAAGAAAGAGAAATCTGATAGTGCCTTGAGTGATCGATTTTTTCCTGAAATGGAAGTGGATTTTTTAGYGGAATTTGAGATCAATATTGTATTTATTTATTCAGTTCTGTCTTTGGTTGGGTGTAATCTTATAGTCCTCAGCACTTAGACCATTTGTTAAGAAGGCTGTTGAAGATGTTACAGTGGGATTTATTATGCACTTCTGCAGATTTATTTCCTGTTAGATAATTTGGTGGATGTTTCATGTACTGTATGCTGGATAATAATATAAAAGGACACCATGCCTGTAAAATTGCACGGAGTTTTTATTAGTAGAATAATTTACAGAGACATTGCAGCCGCAGTTGGCACTCTCACCCTGCATATCCTCACTGACTTCCCAACACCTTTTCAGAGCTGTCCTCCTGGCTCTTTCCTCCACATTTCATGCATTGACCAYTCACCCTTTCCTCCTCTATGTACTGTCATGGGTTTTCTGGGGACAGGAGAAAGCGCTGCTTATATCAGTGTCCAAAATAGTGAGTGATATGGACTAATAACAAATAGTAAATTAAAAACCGTGGCAGTAATTAAAGCTAAAGGGCCAGRTGGGGTCAGTTACAGCTCCTGCTCACCCCAGCATCAATTGAAATATGCACAGAAACACCTCAAGCCTATGGCAATAGAAAAAAAAACAGATGAAGCAGCAACACTTCTTTTAGTTGTACTTACTCCTTCCCCTGCTCCCTCTGGCCCCTCTCCCCTCCTCCTTTCTGAKGGTGTGTGGCAGCTGGAGCTGAGAGCAGCGCAGCTGTGTCTGCCAACTGGCAACTGACAGAGTGACAGAAAAGGGATAAAGGGTTACAACCAGTCAGTAAAGGTCACCTTGTCTGCTTACATGTGAACTTTAGGAGGTCTTGAAGGTCCACCATCTCCTCCTCACCACCTCAACACCAGTCAGGACCAATTATCAGCACTGCTAACAGCAGGGGCCCCAATAGGGTCAGCACCACAGCTGAGAGCAGGTCTGGCACATCCCAGAGGTGCATTCAGGGCAAAAACAACGAATAAGTTGCCATACAGGATGAATGCTGTACAACCTGCCTAAATCTGGCATATTTCAGAGCATGAGGAAAAATTGTCAATGTCAATTGTCCTGTCAATTCATATCTCTCCTCTCCTCCTAAACCACTTGATCGCTGCAGCATTGGTTGCCCTGTTGTTAAAGGGTTACAGTCTTGCTTTATCCTGCACATCCCAACTTCTCCCCAAGCTCCCAGTGTTGCTTCATTACAGCAAGATTCATCCTGGTCAGTGCAGACCTACTGCTGCTCCCAACAGGAATGGTGTTTGGCATGATCTGGCCTAGCACTGCTTTCATCAAAGTGCAAATTGCTTTCCCCTTTCACTCAGTAATTCCTCAGACTTTCTCCCCCTCTCCACAGTGTGACTCTTTTCTTCTTYCTGGCACACACAGGGCAAGATAGGCACACAACAGATAAGGCAAAAGCTAATTGCAAGGCATGTTCAACACAATAGATGTGCTGGGAATCTATATCAATACCGACGGGCATCCTTATGTGCACTGCATGGCTAAGCACCTCTGATAAGAGGCTGGGCTGGGAATACACTGCACAGACAATAATGGATTACTRGTTACAACCCCCAAACTAACTAAATAAAGGAGACAGACTTCTGGGTCTGTTCATTATTCTTATAATCCTAAGTTAACAAAAACTCAGGGCTGTGGTGGGGATAAGGCACTCTCCCAATGTCCCCTCCTACCTCGCAATTACAGTTTTGGATTAGTGCACTGAGCTGCCTACGGTGGTTTGGCCAGGACCCAGACTCCAAAGTCACTCATCCCTGACAACGGCTGAAGTCTGAACTGCAGCAGCTGGGAAATCTTGGAACTGAGCTGGCAGCCTGCCTGRACAGCAGAGGCTGTTTCTATATCCTACTCCTGTAAGAGTTGGGGGCTCTGCTGCCTTCTGTCCTTCCCCACTGCCTTGTGCCCACAGCAAGGGAAGTAAAAAGGACTGAGGGAAAAGAATGGATGAAACAAAGGATGTTGGGAAGACCCCATGGAGAGTTGTAAGATATCTGCACTCCTATAGCTCCAGCCCTACAATGGAGGCCAACAGTATATGGACATGGAAGGACACAGAATGAACAACTCCTCAGCATTGTCTCAAGAGGAAACTGGGAAAAMAAGAAGGAAAAAAGAATCTTACAGGAAGAGAACAGTGTGTGCAAGTGTTTGTCTGTGCTGTTGCTGTAGATAAATGTAAAGCAGCAGCTACTCTTAAAGACAATCCAGTTTTTACATTCAGATATTGTAGGAACAGCTTCACCACTCACAGGYATTACCTCTTAAAACCCTGCACTCTTCTACAAAGTTGGCAAATGTTTTTTACTCACATTTGCTCACTACATTCAGCAACAGAGTTTTCAGGGAAAATATGGACAAGACAGTAAACTAGAAGGAGCAAACKGAAAGTGGATTTTTATCAGATTGTTTTCTTGAAGGATCCCTTATGTGGCCATAATATCACGTGGCATCTCCCAGCACCTCCCCAACAAGAGGCAAACTCAGCCCGCCTGGGGCTGACAGACCCAGTSCAGGCATTGCTCCCAGCCAGAACTCTCAAGTCCTTCAGCATGGTCACTGCCACTTCAACTCACAGCTCTTCCCYGTTCTGATTAAGAYAGATAWWTTTGTGACTTCAGMCAGCCTGCTCTTTTCCTTTACAGTRTCTTGAAATTCMCTTTAATGAGAGAAGAGATGGTTCTCCTTAAGGGGCTTCTGAGACCTTTTAAAAAGTTCCAGCTTGACAAACATTGAAAAGRGATTTTTATCTGGTTTGGTGACTTCCTTTTAATTGTGTGGTCCTGTTACTCCTGATGTGATCTGTCTGTTAATTGGTGCACCAGTAATGATGAAGGCTTCTGTCATGCTGAGTCCTGACAAGTCAGACAGRAAAATAATGCCCATCTTTTTAGATCTATACACTGTGCCCTTTGCATTAAAACAAATGGCAAGCACTTTGAGTGTGCTTGTAAGATAAATGTTGGGGAAAACAGACRGATGATACAGAAGCTGAATATAATGAGCCAGGCTGATCTCAGCTTTCACTACTCTAGTTTTATTGGTATATATAGGTGCTCTCCATGTCCRACACCTTGAGCACCTTCACAGCATTTTCATAGATCATGTTAGGATCTTAAATTAAATCAGAGCTGTAACACAGATATATCTCTGTRATCGTAAGGGCACCATAACCATCCTGGAAAAGTTTCTTTTTATAATCTGACAGCATATTGACTGAGTAATTGTGAAGCAGAACTTGTTAACARTGAAGGGGCTTGCTCTTATTACACAGTTTATGTATTTCTTCTTATAGGTCCATTATTGACATATTCTTTAACAAAAAAAAATCACAAATATAATCTACCTTTGCAGCAAAACTGTTGTGAAACACAGATCTTATTCTACACAAGGACTGAAGCTGGGGTGGAGGCAGGTTCTAGTCTTTCCTGTAGACCYTTTTTTATCCTTCTCTTTTCAAGTGGTGGCATCTGCCTAAGCCTGCACAGTACTGGGCTTCATAAAATAGGTTTTTACCTTGGGAGWAGGGACCAAGGTCTCGCTCTGCCTGCAGCTGGGCCCCCATACATCACAGTGAACACACGGTGAAAGACAACAGCTATTCTGTGAGATGCACAGGTGAAACCTGAAACCAAATAGGTCCATAGGGACCTGAGATACAAGGCAGATGGAGTAATTTATCGGGATGCCTCACATGGGAACCCACACTGAACATGGTACAGCAAAACACCTGAAGGGAATTCCTTCCTTGTCTTCCCTACATTAGTGTGCACATGCATTTCCAGGCTATGTTTTGCTTTGATTAGAAATGTTCCAATGATCCTGGTAGCAGCAGTTTTTCATTAAATAACTTTATCAGGAAATCTRAWGCACTTTCTCCCTTTGTCTGCASAGGTTATAATCTGCACAGGTAATKYTAASTCTCCAAGCTTTGTTTTGTCTTCTRCCACAGGGMAYAGTTTTYACTTGTCRTGCCAAGGCACTCTCCAGGGAATCYTTTYCTCCCGCAGTAACTGGAGATAGTCAGGCCTTATTCCTGCCCATTGAGATGTGCATTGACCACCCCTGTGGAGAAGCAGACTGTTCCTGGCTTTTTTCACAAGGGAAGACATCTTCTTTTCTTCCTCTTCACATGCAAAGGGRCAGCACTTAAGGAAACCTAAAGACTGATTTTATCCAGCTTTGAACTCCTGGCTCCTTTTACTGTTTGCAATCACAAGATTGTAAAGAATCACAAGACTYCTGRCCATACCCTCAGAGACAGCAGACARTCAATGCTTCTGAAAATAAGGCCACTCATTTCTTTTGACATGAATTTCACCTTCAAGTGATAACTCCTCAGGGTCACACAAGGGAGCAGCAAGACCTCATCAGTGCTTGGAAGARCCCTGGGTGAAAAGGGCAGCCTTATGCTTATCCAGGAACAGGGAGAGCGAGGAAGAGGGGAAGGSAATTCAGAAATTCCCTTTGCTAACGCAATGCCMAAACAAAAAATAATCTCTGTGAGCRTACTGTACCRGGGACTTCTGTCTGACAAGCCAAATGAAATATGAGAAGCTTGGAAGCAGGATGGCAGGCTTTATCGGAGAGGAAATGAGAGGAGTGTATATCTGACTGTCACCAGGAGAGGAAGAAGGTGCCAAGCCCATATCTGCTCCCAGCACAAGGAGCCGATGAGCTGCCCTGAATGACAATAGTTCTCATCAGAGGAGGATTCAAAGTGCCTGGGAAGTGATAAAAAAGCAGCCAAGCATTTCATTATCCTAAGTGCATCCCCTCATTATATTTTCTTTTAAAAATGTATTTTGACCAATTTTAATGCAGATGAGAAGTTGCYGGATTGACAGCCCTGGAGACTGAAGCCCTTCCTCATTATCTGCAGTGTAGACAAGGGCAATAAAGCATCCCTCAAGCTCTCTCTGCTCTGGCAATATCTTCTGGCCAGCAGGATTTGGAATGAAGGAAGGGAGCTCTTGACACATGCTCAGTTCTTCATCCCTGTTGTGGGGCTAGCTAGTAGCCAGCTCAGGCTGTATCCTGTAAGGAATGTCTGGAGGACATTATTTCAATTTTATAATACAAGAAGTCCTCAAGCAAYCTGCAGTACATGGTGGTCTGTATTTTACAAGCACGGTGCCAAGAGAATAAGCACTGTGTAAGCTGACATCTCAAAGTGAGCTGGATTCTTATCATCAGGCCACGAGCATTTGAGGGGGGAAACCAGGTCCCTGCTGTGCCCAGGGTAACACATTGCCAAGCAGATGGTGGGTGACTTCTTGACTCTGARCAGAGCAGGACCCACTAGGGAGGAGCTGACTATATGCAAAGCTGAGATTTTCCCTTTGTGGGAACAGAGACTTTCTCTATGCTTTACCTTCCTCTGCCCCTGCTGAGTTTTGAACTGGTRTGGAAATGAGAGACAGCCCATTGTCTTTCAGCTGGAGAATGCAGAKGGAGCTGGGAAATGGTGCTTGGTACCAAGACAACCTCACTTCAGCCTGGCCACAGAGTTCACACCATCGTACAAAGCAGCAGCCCCCAGCTCCTGGTGAGTTAGGAACCACATGTGCAACTATGCTTCTGTTTCTCATCAAGTCCTGAAAAAGACCTTTATTTCTTTCATATTTCTCTTTCTTCTTTTCTTTTCCTTTTTCTTTTCTTTTCTTTTTGTTTACAATCCAAAGACCTTCATACTCAAGATGGAATCATCAGAGAGCTGTCTTCAATGGGTCTTTCCCTGCTAAAAAATTACATTATTTTTGAAGGGCTTATTTGAGRAAAGGAGAGGAGAGAGGAAGGGGAGGTTAGACTCACTAAGTCACCACTTTCTGTGACAGTAATGGTTATTATTACTATATCTGTTGCCATAGACATTATTAATGCTGTTATAATAGTAGTTGCTATTGTACTTAATATAATAGTATTAGAGTAATACTATTATAGGATATAGGAGTATTATAGTAATAATTAATATTATAGTAGAGGCAGCTGTGGAGTTCTTAGCCAGCTTTGTTCTTCATAGCTGGCTGTATCTCCACCTGTGTGTTCAAAGGCAATCCCTAGCTCAAAAAGTAAGCTTCTTTTAAAGTAATAAAGAATGGTTGGAGTAGGCTTAAAGTACTGTCTACTCTCTCAACAGAGAGTGATTTGGAAAAACCTTCACTATGAGTGCAGGATGGAGACTTGTGGATCAGATAAGAAGATGCTTTTCAAGTCAGCTCCCCTCTAAGTGCTGTACAAACACCTGTGACTTGTGTGACTGGTTTCAACATGATTTGGAGACCTTRCTCTTCATTTACAGGCTTTGATCTCAATGGCACAGCACAATCCCYTCTTCCCCTGCAGGAGTATCTTTTTGTCTGCTCTGAGCTCTTATTACAAGTCCCAGGAGATCTGATGCATTTTTAATGCTTGCCTCCAAGAATGTTGAGCAAAGGATAAGCCAGGAATTTTCCCTGGGAATAGTTTTTCAACAGAGAGTATGGTTTCCACCATTTATTTTCCTGGTCATCATTATTTTTATTGTCATAATAGACAGGTTTATGAATAAAATATGTTTCCCCAGACCAGGAGATACCTCGGAGTTTATATGAAATGTTTYGTGTGCTTTAATTCAGAGCTAGAGTACTTTCTGTCTGTCATGGTTTTACTTGGTCCAATTTTTGGTGGTGGGGGGATGGGACCAAGAAACCACAAAGATGGCTCCTGTGAGGAAGTTCTAGAAGCTTTCTCCTTCTTCTCCAGCAAAAGGAGYCCTACCCCCTGTGTTTTAGAGCCAATCCATTATGGCTCGATCTATCTTGTCTCTGGTCTGAAGCACCACGGGAGGCTCAAGTGCCAAAGACTGTCAGGGCAGCACCCCTGAGGAGACCTGAAATGCAGCTTCCTCCCCTGTCACACTCTCTGATTTTGCACAAATGTAAAAATTACATCTTAAACAGCTTAGGGGCAGGGGGAGATTATTGCTTTTCTTTGGCTATTTGAGCAGTTGTGAACCCCATGAATGTTATGAGAAAGGGAGCATAGTCAGGGTTTAAAAGACTGTTTAAAGCAGGAACCAAGGACCCTGTCTGAACTCTGAAGTTTAGCTTTGCCAGTGATTTTCTGTACTTTGTGCATATCACATTTTTCTTTATGCCAGCAAACCTATCTATGATTCCTTCCATATGTAGAAAAATTGTAATTATTCTCTTTGGGAGAAAACACAGATGGGATCTCAATATTTTTTTTCATAGTGTTGGCACTCCTTTGTCTCAGCAAACCGGATTTCTCTTCTTTTTAATCTGCTTTAAATCTCACTTTCAAGCAGTATATATGAGAACAAGTTATCTCTGTAGCATCCAGAAGCTACATAATTGCTTTTATGTTCAGCTCAGACCACTCAAAAAGTGACATTCTGAAGGAAAAGTTTCACTTGACAAATTCTTCTTACACTAGCAAGAACTTCTAAAAGGAGCTGCTTTTCAGGTGTACAATGTTTCTACAAAAAAAAAAAAATAGGGGTTTTTAGGATGATGCCTGGTTTTATTTTTTTCTGCTCCCTAGCCACAAATTATTACCAAGTTTTCAAACTTCTGCAGAATGTGTTTTGTGCCTGTTGGGAGACAGAGGGTATTTTAGTTTTGATTATCCTGTACTTTTATACAAATCAAACCTCTCAGTTACCCTTTTTTCACAAATAAATGTCTCCTCATTAGTTTTTCAGCCCACATATGCTTTSTACACCATGCTATATAGAACTGCATTTGATAAGATTGCAAGAAAGATGTCATTTTCTGATGTGGAGGTATCTTATCTCCCTTCCTAGTTGTCATGGGATTTTTAAAAAAAAAAAATCTAACAAAACATTTGACTTCCCCAAAAGATCTCACAGGGCTGGGACAAGATAAAACAGGTAACATTTCATTAACCTGCTGAAATTACTGAATTCTATAGGTGCGCTGGCATGTTGCCAGATATTAATTCTTTACTTAAAGGGAAAATGAARTAAAAGGTCTTCATGGCACCAATACTATTAAGCTGTGATGAACATGTCACTTCTCGTCATTTTGACTGGGTTCCTGGGTCCCACCTGGAGCCTCTAAGTCTGAGAGTTGTGCTCTGAGAGGCAGAATAAGCCTTACATTGACAAACAGATAAAGTTTAGCTAGGGAATGGTTATTTGATTGTCATCCCAGAGTGAGTCTCCAGAAGCTCTGAAAGCTCCAGTCCTGGTTGGCATCTCATCATCCAGCATCTTGCTTTTATCCRTTTTGCTTTGCCAGGGCCTTAATAGAATCCATTCCAGGAGGCACTTTGGGAGGGCTATTTAAAGCCTGCTGGGGATTTCTGTCACTGAGTCAGATCCTCAGCTGCTTTGCTGTGATTTGCCTCCATCAGCACTGGCAGGAGCAGGCTGCTTCGCACACAAAGACAATGGTCCTGTGAGTGTTGTAGCAAACCCAGATGTGATTTCTGCCTGTCCTTTGAAATTCTGTGGCTTCACTGCATCTTTTTTTTTGTCTCTTCTAGACATCCCTTGCCCTTTCTAAATTATATCCTTCAGAAGACTCCCTCATTCTCATTTATTGACTCCATTTGCTTTTAGTTGTAATTTTCCTTTCTAAACCTCTTCTCTAAGCAGCTTGTGCTAACAGTGTCCAAGCTGCTTTCTTTGCTATCTGCCCAATTACATGGGCTCAATCTTGTGGGATTTATGGCATTTTGTGTGCTTGTAGAGGCAGATGCCAAGTAAGCCCTCTCATTTACTGCAATAAAAACATCATCGTTTTAAATTTCTCCTCTGAACTGGCTTCACTTTTTTAACTCATTGCTTGTWTCAAGATATCCTGTGCTTCACTGCTCTGTTTGTAGCCTTTCTCACTCCAAGGTCTACTTTTTCAAACTGCTCCTTCTGTGGATTATGTATGAACAGGACCCAAACACAAATCTTCTGGGTCAGCTACCAAAGTGTATCCCTGAGATATATTTTTTCCCTCTCTCCCAATTAAATGGAAACATTTCTGGTTCATTTATCAGCTGCTGCCTATGACCATCATTGAAGTTAGCAGGGGTGTACTGATTTATGTTCATTGGGAATTTGGCACATGCACCAAGCTTAGTAGCTTCTCCATCAAAAGCTCTTTCACTGTAACTCTTTGTAGCTGTGCCTTTCTTGATGGTAGAATATTTGGAACTACTATTGCTCTAACAACAGAACAGCACCATCTTTTTTCTTCTGCTTTCCTCCTAGGGTCATGATTTAGTACAGTATAAAACATCACTGTCAATCTCACACGTMAGTCTGACAGCTTCTTATGTTGACTTTGCAATTGTATAACTCATCTCACACATAGCAAGGTTATGGAAAATAAGGGGTCCAAGGCCAGAGTCTCCTAGACTTATCCTCTGGGGTGTAAATACCAGAAGATTTGGCTGCTTCTCCCTGTGTACATGAAGTTTGCACTGGCTGGGTTGGTCTGATCTCAGTGTTGGGTGCACTGGTGAATCACAAAGAYTCAGGGCTGCAGTCGGTAATTTTACTGCCTTCAAAACATGAGATGTCCTTCTTGCTCCTGGCTCCAGGGCCACTTTGGCCAAGTCCTGTCTCTGTGCTGGGGCATRTGCTTGGTTCTCTTCAGAATGTGCYTATGGTAGGATAAAGTGAAAATTTGAATTCAAGACCAATGCCAGGAAAGTCCTGGATGGGAAAGGAGCAGCCTTGAATACCTTGGCAGCAGAGTTGGCCTGCCTTTGCCCACCACATGCAGACAAAATCCTGTTCTGACTCACGGCTGCGATACTGCTGCTTTATGACAGTATAGTTCCAATCTGATTCCTTTTTCACCTGCTTTTCTGACATTACTTGCAGAAAATGCTACAGTTCTCTTTCCCCATCTCACTTCAGTTTAATCTTTCTGTATTATCTCTTTCCACATGTACTGTCATTTTTCCTTGTGAGAAATAGCAACTAAAATAGTTCTCTACTTTTCTTTGCTATTTAGTAGACACTCAGCTAGGCTGTTTCCTTGGGGTATTTCTCTCTTAGGAGACAGAAAGAAGTAATTTATTGACTTACTCATCCAAGCTGTTCAAAGGTTTCTTTTCTTCACCCATCCCTCTCTCCAGTCTGAGTTTCAGCTGAGTGCATAGCAAGGCAATGTCTCTGACTCTCCAAGGATTTCTGTTAAGTCTTTCATAAGAACCTCACCTTCAAATCCTTGCCTGCTGGACTGTTTATTGTCATCTGACTGAATGAAAAGACTGAGAGATAACTTCTGTTATGAATTTCCTAGGGCTGACCCCTGTATTTTTMACACCACTCTAACACACATCCATCTTCCCAGACCAAATTCCAGCCCTGAGATGTGTAACTGCTACATTCATAGACCAAAAATACAATTCCTGACCTGAAAAGCTTCCAAAATCAATGCAAGACCTGTAAGGGAAATTAAAGAGAAGAATAGACTGAAGTGGACCAGAGCCAAAATTGCTACAGGCTGCAGCAAGKCTTGGAAAACCTCTTCGGATTTGAAATCTTTTCGAGGTTTCAGAGCCAAGGGAAGCATGCAGGAGGATTATGACGGCAAAAAAAAACCACAAAAAGGATAGCTGTGGAGGGTTATCACTTCTCTCACATGTGTGGGGCAGAGGGCAAAACCCTGAAGGTGTCCAGGGGAGTAGTTAAAAGCCAGGCACTGAGAGCTGACACTTTGTGCCAGCTGGATTCATGGGAATTTTTATGTTGTACTTCTGCACACGGTAACTTCCACTAGCAGGAGGYTGATGGTCACTTTTCCCCATCACTTCTGCCAGTTGTAAGCCTTTTGCTTTGATCTAGAAAGCAGGTGAAAATGTCACTTCAGATTAAAGGTCTGGGAAGACATTTTTCTACCTACTCTATGTTCTTAGCAATCATATTTACTGTGTTTGAGCTGCTGAGATTGCACAATGAGAAACCACAAAGAGCCAGMGCTGTTGCTGTTTCCCAAGCTGTGGTACAGAAAAAATCTGTTGCCAGAACAGGCTAGTTAGCTGTGCTTAGAGATTTGTTTGGGCATCTGCTGCTAATATTGCAGAGCCACAGTGATCCTTCATTCCTGGTCCATGTGCAAACTAATCATCTGTGTCACAGTTTGTCTTTTAATTGACTTCCAGAGGGGCTTCTCACTGAGATGCAGATTATGAACTGRACCTCTGACAGAGAATTGAGGACGAGCATGCTCACTTCCAGTGCCAGGATACATTGACCACTGCGCCCATGAGTCCAAGAAATAGGGGAAGATTTTCAGGTTTTTTATCCCTTGCACATATGATCTTGCAAAAAAAGGTAAAGCCTGCCAACAATCCAAAGTGCTATCCAAAGAGCCAGAAGCTGACCAGGTACTGGGTGGAAGAATTACTTTGGGTTTTYTTGTGTAGCAGGCACTATTGGCTTTCCATAGGGACAGGGTACAAGGCTAAATGGACTGAGTTCTACCACTAAACTTCCTCAAAATGACTTATTCTCTCCTATGGAATAAAGCTGTTGAGCACTTGGACAGAATTAAAAATGGCATCCAGTCCTGWGACTTAGGAAGGATCCGCTGCTCTTGTGTGCCCAGGCGTGCTGTGACAGAGGAGCTCGTGCAGAGCAGCCGGGGGAGGTGGCTGGGCAGTCTGCCTGCTGCCAAATTGCAGGCACACCCACCTCCAAGGGTCTCCCCTAGCAAAGCAAAACACCAGAACAGAAAGCAAAACAACAGAAATTTATCAGAATTGTGCCGGGTCAGCCTGGACATCTTGCCCTCGGTGATAACCCAGGCCAGGTTAGGAAGAGTGTGTGCATATGGGGCAGGGTGGCTCCTCTGAGGGCTGCTCAAACTCTTCACAGTGGCTCATCTTTTCCAGGATGAAAGAGGTGGTTTATGGGGGCACAGCCTGCCTGTTCTGACCCTGTTTGTACCCACAAGAGCTTAGGCTGTTGTCACCACTCCCAGTCACCAGATCCCTCTGGCTGGTAAGTGATCCACGTGTCCCTGCTGGAGGGAGCACAGCCATGCATTTCCTTGTGACACAGTGTGGCTGAGGTGAGCGCAACAGGTACAGGACAAGGTGAGCAAGCAGGGTCCCCAAATCAATTYAGCTACAGAATAGGTGCCATTCCACTTGCAAGAAGCAGACAGGTGATTTACTGGCCTGACATAGGAAGGATCCAGGATCTGTCACTGCTGTCCTGATCCTAGTACTGCGCTGATGGGAGCAAAAATGGGTGGAAAGAATTTTGTCTCTGCAAAACCACCTGCAGAGGTAAATCCTTACCTGAGGACTTCACCTCTCCATCTTAACTGATGGTCTCTGTGTGTGGGTTTCAGGTTACTTTAACCATCAGTGTGAGGTATGAGAAGGTCTATGGTAGTCAGGATGGCAGGGAGATGGTGGCTTTTCCCAAGAGGAGCTTACCCTGGGTGGGGCAAGTGGAATGAGATGTTCTCTGAAGGTGCCCATTACTCTCCATCGATTTTTGGGGGACCTTCAGCATAGACTGAGCCCTCTTTGAAGCTAAAAAARATGAAACCCTAGCTCAGAACAAGTATTTCCCACAAAGATGTTGGAAAACATTTGTTCTTCAGTGTATGTTTGATGTCCTAAATTGCAAACCTTCTTTTCCAGAAGAAAATGTCAATCTAAGCTTCATAGAAAAAGCAGAGACACCTGTTTAACCTTAGTCCTGTCATGGCTCTCTATCCTCCCACCAGCACCCCAGGGGACAGGGCACTGGCTGCCCCATGGCTCTGCTTCCCTGCAACAYGCCACTTGTCATCAGATGGAGTTATTGCTCCTCAATTCTAACTAAGAGAAATTGAAGCAGAAGAAAGACCTGAGTAAGACAAAGAAGATGARAAAAAGGTAAGAAAGGTGGAAAAGGAAAAACAGGAAAAGAGGATACAAAAGGTGACAGAGAGGAGAATGCAGTGCAACAGTACTTGGGGGATGTTTCATATTGGGGGGAARGTATCGGCTCCTGCATTTTGGGGGAAAGACTTTGTTTTGGTGAAACAAGGACAGCAGAAAGGAGGCCTTCAGAAAGACAAGGGWGTGTTTTCCAAATGTATCCCACAACATGAATAGCCCTGGGCTGCTGGTTAAACCTGAGGTGAGCAATCCCGGGATTCTGTTGCTGCAATGCTTCTGCATTAGCAAGACACCACCTTTAGGTCTCTCCTGACAGGTGGGAAAACCAGAGATCGGCAAGAAAGTTACAGTGAAATCAGAAATGACAAAAAATTTCTTTTTGCACAAAAACTTGAACTTGAACTGAGCCTGTGGGAATATTCAAGAAAATGGTTGAATTTTTTTAAACTGTGTAGTCCTAATGAAGAAGATACTGCTGTGGGTGATGCAGCTTTAAAATATCCTCACAAAACAGCACAAGCCTGTTGCTTTTCTTGGGAAGCAAATCATAATAGTGGCAGTTCTTACAGTTATCTTCTCAGAGCATCAGGGATAAAGCAGGACCTTAACACACCAGCTGCTGCCTACTGTAACTTTTGCTCTTTTATCATCAGGAAAGGAATGCTAATTTAGAAAGGGCAAAAGTGTTCTAGGATTACACGGAACTATGTTTTATCCATGCATCTTTGAGCTTCCATATGTTGTACAGAAGATTTAGTCCTGTCAGCTGATAACACTCAGATTCCTAGGGAAACTAAATCTTTCCTTTGACCCTCTGCCAGATTACTACTACAAATCTACTTGTTTGGTTGTTTGGTCAGTTTTGTTGTTTTTTTGTTTGTTTGTTTGTTTGTTTTTTTTAATTTATGAGGTAAGATAGAATTTAAATAGTAGAAATCAAAGTTATATTGATCTACCAAAACAACACAGAAGATATGGCTACATTGTCTGAGACTGTGAGAAAACCTTATGCTCCTTTCTAACACAGTGATGCCCAGGAGATGCCCGCAGACAGGTTTAAAACAGAAAAAAGAATGCTTTTCTGAAAGTGTGTGGTACAACTCTGGAACTCGTTGCCATGTCTCCAACACTTGTGGAGAATAAAGGTGTAAAATGACTGGAAAAAGGAGAGACAAATGCACAGAAGGTTGATACCCCAAACAACTATTAAAATTAGTGTTCCCCATGCTCTGCATCTGCAGCACAGCAGATGAGGAGGAGATGAGGGTCTGTCCTCAGACTAAAGAATTTATGCTTGCCCTTTTTTGTCTTCTTTTTGGTCTTCTTTTTTTTTTTTAACATCCACATTATTGATTTCTGTCAGAGACAGGATGTGGGTCTCAATGATTCTTTGATCTGTGTTTGCACAGATACATTTGTGGTTTTTTAATTTTGCCTCTGCCAGCAGACCAATACYCCTGTGAGCTCAACTAGTGTTATTTGAGGAGGCAATAGGGATGCACAAAACTGGTTATACAAGCAGATGTAACATGAGCAGACCCTTAAAGATTACATTATATTCATGGAGAAAAGCCTTTTTYCTTGATGCTATATTGAAAAGAATAATGAGTTAATTCTTTATGCAGTTTCAGGTAATGAGCATCATTGTGAGGCTTATGAGAATAGCTGCAAATTATAATTATACATGTAAACAGATCAAATCCAAGATAAAAACATAAAAAAGCTGAATTTTTAACTCCTGGAAGCAAAGAAGGAAGAGTTTATGAATGAGAGGTACATGTGGTTCTTCACACTTAAGAAACATACACTAAATTTTCAAAGAACTGTGATAAGATTAATCAAGTTGTTTGGCTCTATCATAAATTGCTTGAATGCAAACTTCAGCAGAAATTTCAAGTATTTTGGTATATTTTCTGAATGCATATAAGGGTTGCTGTTCAAAACCAGCATGGATCCTATGAGACATTCAGGAATTCTTTCCCCTCACTCTTTAAGCTGAATAGGATGAGTTGAATTTTAGCTATAGATGAATGAAAAGATGACTTAGATTTATATATATATCAGTTTTGTGGACAGTTTAAGCCACTCAAGGTTAAGCTCATCAACAGACACTTGGGAGTGCTTGCCTTTCCAGGCAGTGGATTTTAATCACCGACACAAATACCTAGGGGAGCTCTGGATTTACTGCTTGAGCCAGGGTGACCYACCCTGACCTTCACCTTACAGACTAATGAGGCAAGGCAAGGTGATCATTTGTTTTTCAGGCTCTGTGGTTAGCCTGAGACACGGCATTCCTAAAGAAGTATTTCCACATCGGAATATTTCCAGTATCATTTAAATTAATGCTCCTGGGTATACCATGAAAAACTGGAGAAACCATTAGGTTTACAGAATGAAGATGCCGTCTCCCTGAGCTTAAATGATGTAAGCAGTAGGTCATGGGCTGGGTCATGGGCTTTCTGCAGAGCCCTGCTTAAGGGTGAGTTTCAGCCATCGCCACACAGGTATCATTRCTCTGCTGAAAATCTGCCAGAAGTGTTTCTCAGTAGTTGCTGAGCTTTGATTGTGAGGGCACAGGGAGAAGATACCCTTACTGACCTTTTCCATTTCTTGTTTGTATCATTTTGTAAACAAAGTTGTTTATTTTGCTCTAGTAATTCATGTAAAAAGCTATYTCTCTTGACTTTTTTGCAACATCATGAGCATTTAAGATAATTCATTTTCTCTCTTCTTCTCCTCAGAATTAAATTAAATTTGATAAGAAAACCACAGGCCAGTGGTACCAAATGTATAGCTTTTAATAGGAGATCCCTCAAGGAAAATATTCTGGTTTTATTGAATTTAGCAACAAATACCTTTAAAATAAAAGAATGCTTTAAAACCTTGGCAGTTTGAAAGACAAAGCCAAACAAATCAATAAGAAGGCATAGCTAGTATGTTGTTTAGGAACATCTTTTCTCACAACAGACGATATAAAAGCAAATATYGATTTACCCTCATTGGATTTTGATGGCTACAAGGAGCTATCAAGGAACTATTAAAAGTTTGAAAGTCAAGTATAACACAAGTAGTAATTAGCTACTGAGTTAGAGAACGTACAGCATCTGCAAATCTATAAGGGAAATAAAAACTAAAAAGAAGCCAAACAAGGGAAAATATGTATAGTCTGATGCCCTCACTTTGGTCTGAGACATGCTTGATAGCTCTCATGGAATCTCACATGAGCAATCCTCCCTGAAAATCAGCATAGTCACAGAGCAGGGCACTGGCCTGGCATTGGACACACCTGCCTTTCTAGGGATGGCATCTTTTGTGGCAGTGCAAAACCAAAGTCCTGACTGCTCCTTCCATTGCCACTGTCCCTATAAACCACCCGGCTYCTGTGTTTGTGCACATTTGTGAGAGCAAATACAGTCAACTGCTGAACACACAACAAAGCAGCACTTGCTTCTGAACATGTTTCCCATCCCTTTCTGAGTACAACACACACCAGAGTCTCTCCCCAAGCAGACTTTTGGTTCCACAAGGGCAAAAAGTGCCAGACTTGGCTTCTCCTTWGGAACACCACTCCAGTCATTGATTTTAGATGGAAGGTTTGCTGCGTAAGACAGTGATGGGTGGCAGATGGCTACGTAGAAACTGTGAGACCTATCTGAGACAGGGTTTCCCAGCCAAATTTCAGGATACTTCATCACATTGTCTGCAGTCTCAGCTAAATTTTAGAGACTGTTTCTCCKGCTTCCTTAAACAGTCAGGCAGCTCCTCTCAGCAATGAGGAGTAACCAAAAATGGTTTCCAATACAGACCTGAGTGAAATAAATTAGTGACAAGCTTTCAGCTTCGAGGTTAGCACTATTGGCATGCATCTCYGAGTAAAGAAATATATTTAACTACAAATCATGAGTGTAGGCTAAACCGTAATCAGAAAGAAAAAAAAAATGACAGTACAAAAACCCTTCATTCTATTTGTCTTTGCATTTGTATTTTAGGATTTGACATTCAAAACTGTTACCAGCACTGCATAGCTAGCAAATTTTCTCAAAAGGTGAGGAAATCAGGCATTAGCATGCCTCCACCTGCTTGAGCTCTGAGGAAGACAGCTGATCACAAGACAGATATGGACATGCTGGGTGTGGACTAATAGCTAGAAATTAGTGCAGCCCCACTCAACCCAGCAATATTCCACCACTGAAGACTCAGCCAAACATCCTGACAGGTGAGAAYAGTAAGAACAAAACTGGATCCATCCTAGGTATCAAAACCTGTTTTTGTTTCCTGTGCATTTCCATGAGGTCTGCAGTTTGCTCCATCACCTCTTACCAGGTGGAGAATCACACCAAGCTTGTCTCAGTGGAGGCATTTCTGCATGAATTACTAAAAGCAGARCAGATATATATGACTGGTTTGGGTTTGGTTTGCTTTGGGGTTTTCTTTATGGTCATAACAACTAAATGAAGGGAATGAATTGTCTTTTGCTGCAAATTGAAAAAGCTGACCCGAGTTATGAATGTGCACAAACACAAAGAGGGACTTGGAGCAGGGGCTGCCTTCCTCTGTGCAATTGGCAAGGGGTGGCTCTAACTCTTCCTTCCTCCCCTCCCCTCTGTGGATCAGCCTAGAAGGAAGCAAACATGAAGCCTCTGAAGGATGAGCTGTTTGTCCTCAGCAAAACCTCCCTGTTGTATTTCACATCATTTAAGGTAACAAAATCATAGGTGCCCCACACGGAGCAGGKCTGGGAAGAAAAGGGACAGTGACAGCTGTAGTGGTGTTCCTACATTAAGTCAAAGTACATGCCAAAGTTCAGCACCTTCAAGCAATGAGGCTCAGAGATAATGGGCCATGTCTCGAGCCCGCTGGCCCCACAGGACCCTGCACACCGACAGACTCCTTTGGMTCATAAACTTGCCACAGTGTGACATGATAATTGGGAAGGGAGCAGACACATGTCACCCTGAATTAACCAAGTGACTGTTATTTGTCCAACACGGCAGAATACTTTTAAGGAAAAGCTTTCTTGATTCTTGGCAGTGATAGCTGAAGCACAGGAAAACATAGATATTGCTTTGGTATTTGGTCATAMTCTGCTGCTTCAGAGAAGTGGAGTGCAGAGAGCTGTAAAATGGTTTTTCAACTATTTTAGTGGTCCTCCTGAAAGTATCAAGTGGTGGTGAAAAACCTTACATTCATACCTCGGTAAGATGAGGTCCKCTGCACAAAATGACTGTCCCTTTAGCTGCTGGGAAAACCCTTCTTTGGCTGAGGGCTCAAACTGCATTTCCCATCATGATGCTTTTTCACTGCAGAAGGGTTTCTTCAGCCTTCCTTTTGGCCTTACCCAGAATTCTGGCTTGAACACTTTTTGATTACCTGCTTAGTCCCATCCACAGTTCAGATAAAGTCTCACCCTTTGAGTCCCACTGTACAACTCAGCAGTCACTTGCCACACTACTGCTAGGGCCAGTCACGACCAGCAGTGGAAAARTGGAAAGGGTCAAAACACAGTGTTTCTGGCTCACAAAGCCCAGAACAGTTCTTAGCCAGGAAAGTGTCCAGGAGAAAGCCCTTTTGTCTGTGTATGGTTCTTGTGCAGGTTCTCTATATAGGRCTGGCATCAGCGCAGTGGGATAGAGGCACTTCAATGTGATTCTGGCAAGGAATTTTACATTTGCAGCTGCCATCTTCCCAGACTGAAAAAAAAACTCTGTTTCCTCCTGCTCAACAGGCTATTTTCCTGTTTCYCCCTGAAAGCACTTCACCAAAATCGCATAAAAATTAAACAGCACAGCATGTTTCATAAGAGGGGCATTTTTGTGAACAAATTTATCTGGAGATAAACCAAGCAGAACTGTTGCAAAAATATCCCTCAGCAGCTCCCTCTGTGCCTGGAGGCCAGCTCCCACCTCGAGGGCAGCTGAGCAGACATGGCTGTCTGTCTTCCATGACCCCATCAGAGCAACAATCCTTGACAAAGAGAAAAATGCTCTGTCCAAATGATTATGAATTGCCAAAAGACATGCTCATGACTGAACCATCTCTCTATGTCCCCAGAGATTAGCAGGAACTCTTTGGTGTGCTGTTTCTTACCTCTGAACTTCAGACTTTGTCCTTTCTGATGATGGTTTTGGGATTTGCMGTGACCCCTGTGCGCTAATAACGATTCCCAGCTCCTGGAGCCATTCCACTTGGCCTTGAAGTTACACTGGAGGGGACAACAAACACAGGGGTGAGTTCATGGGGAAWGGCATGGCTTGAGCCACACACACAGCCATGCAGCACTGCTGCTCACCATCCATCGCTGTGACAGCAGGTACGAGCTGAGAGCTGTCAGCAAGGCTGGTCCTCGCCGGCTGCCGGCGGCACAAATCCGCCACATCCTCCTTTGTCTCCATAGAAACTCCCCTGCTGTCTGCAAGAGGCCAGCAAAGAGCTTCGTTTCTCTGTGGCTCTCCCTWAGCATAATGCACACAGAAAAAGGAAAAGAGGGAGGAGATCAGCAGAACTTTCACACAGCAGCATCACTGGGGTCGTGACAGTGCTGGTGAKGCAAAAGTAGCTTCATCCTGATATTTAAGCTGGGATGCGTCCCTACTTCTCTTGGCTGCAAGTTTCAAATCCACTTAAGGGACTTGAAGACTCAGCTCCCATTAAATTTCAATGGAAAGGGACCACCGAAGTTCTCCAGGCAGCTGAGGAGTTACAGCAATTGAAACGCCAAAGCATGGGCTACAGGTCTTCTGAGGATAACATCCATCTTGAGATTTGTGGCACCTTGGGTGAAGCTGGAAATCATAAGATATAAAGCCAAGTGTCCTTCCAGACAGGAATGCAAAGACTAAAAAAGGACAAAACTTCTGGGAAAAAAAAAGCTCTTTTAAACCCTTTTCTGAACTTATGTAAAATCTGTCAAGCTTAGGGTGGGAGGACAAGTCGTTCTGCTTTTTAATCCAAAGCAGTTCTCAAACATACAGCAAAACTAATCAGAATTTTTGCAAGGCAACAGTTTTTCATTGGTAGATAGCTTTTTTATTTAAACACACTGAAAACAAAATATGATATTAAAGTGTCTGTTTCTTATGAAGTGTTGAATGACATTCTTAGCACACTCTCAGAATTACTGAAATTACTGAAGTTAAATGAATTGAGTTAAATTAATTAAACTGAAGTCGAATTCAGATTTACTGAAATTATCATCAAGGATTTTTATTTCTTGGTTCTTTCATATTTCTTGCTAGATTTTTAAAAATCTTTTTGTAAATGCAACACAAAGAATTTCTACATCAGGTTCTAAAAAATTGTAGTGCACGCTAAACACAACAAAAACAAATCCAAAACTCTTTAAAATAGAAACAATTTCCAAGTTTCCACATTATATATATATATATATATATATATATATATATATATATATATATATATTTTTAATTTCTCTCACCAGCCTTCTCCAAGAAAAGTTTTCTGTATGCTTGGGAACAGTTTTTCACAATACCATGAAATAAATTATAGCACCATTATAGCAGAAGCTGAGTGCCTTTTGTTGAGTTCACTCATTTTTATATTCCTWGTGCACCCAGTACTATGACATCTAGGCTGTGGGAGAAACTGGGCTGAACAGAAAGGTCTGAGCTCAGCTTTTCTCTGTGGTCTGTCCCCGACATCATCTGCCTAAAGACTTACAACCTCTCAAAGACTTATAAGCTGTGCCGGAGAGAGAAACATGAAAGGCGAGCTAATGAAGGAAGGAAGAAATATCCGTACCCAAAATGTGATGAGAGAGTTAGGGCAAAGAATATTTCATAGGGATATTAATATTTCCACTTACACTGTTCTGTGTGTGGCAGACAGATAACAGAGGGAGAAATACTTTACAAGAGACAGAAAGGTAAGACAGATTGGCCAAAATGGAAATAGTTTTAAAAATTTACTACTCCAAGGYTCCAGCACGTAACAAGGATTTACCATCCCTGTCAACCTCAGCTTCCTTCTGAGACCTGAGCAYACAACATCGCTCATCTCTAGGCAAACTGCTTCAGACAAAGAGGTAGGGCCTTTATACAGCTATTGTTCTCAGAGGTAATTAAAACTTCCATCAGATCTCACAAAGGACCAAGGAAGTATTTAAAGCAAATGGAGGAAAAATAATATTAAAAGAACCTCTTGYCTCATCTTCAATTAGCCATGCTGTCTCCAGCAAGTTAACTCCATGGTTCATTACTGATGAATAACTACCATTAAAGTAATGGGCTCAAACTGGAGAGACTGGGATCACTCATTTGGGGAGTGTTTAGTACCAAACCATTTGGCAGATCCTTCCCCAAAACATAAAAAGGGGGAAAGAGGGAAGTGGACTCTCCTCAGACTGGGTATCAGCTGTACATAAGTGGAGTGCACTCATCCCAGTCTTCATAAACCCTCTTCTCACGAAAAGGCACTGAGAAAAATTGTAACTGTCTTGGTTTTCTTTTGTTTAAGAAAGAGTRACAATAAAACTGATCCTTCAAATTAAGAGGAATATAAAAAAGTTCATAGCCTTCTCCCTCATTCTACCTAAAATCCTGGGAAGGGGAGGGYTCAACAGGATGTATGTGCCAGCATCAGTTCACTTTYACACCACATAAATTTGCTCCACTTYAAAGCCTCTGAATCTGKGAGGCTGAAATCTGGTTTCAGAGCAAATCTGCTAAAGAAACACTGAGCTTTGCTCCTCATTAACCTCACATATGTCTAGACGTATTCCATAAGTTCCATGATCTGTAGCTCCAGCCTGAGCCTCCTGTCCTTTGTCCCAGGTCCCAGACAGTGTGATCTCTGCCAGCCACCAGAAGTGACTCGGGCTGGAGTTCTGCCACACTCAGAGCAAGGAGGTAGGCAGGGCACTGCAGAATTGCTCCTGGAGACGGGAGTTTTATTGAAAGCATCATCCAAGATGCAGAAGGTTTAAAACATTTAAAATATTGTGAAAGAGACTAAGTCTCCCMGTGAGAAATCCTAGGAGTCCTTGCAGAATCACGCACATCCTTGGCATGCCAAAGAAAGAAATGGGAGCCAGGCCCACTCATTAGGTGACCTCCTATACCATCTCCCCACGACAAAGAGGAATAAAGTCCTGTGGAATAAGCAAGAGGATGCAAGAGAGACTACAGTAGCACTATATAGAGTTTCTTTATCAGGCTATGCTTGTCTTTACGAGAACATTAGTTGCTTTGTATATTCCCCTTATATATTCCCTTTATGTATTCCCTTTATATAAGAGAATTCGGAATACATCCGCTGCTAGGATAAATCACTTTAAGTCTCCTGACTTCCTTAGAGCCCTGCATATGCTGAGAAGATGGGAATCATTATTATTTTATTTATCCAGTTTTTACTCAACAGGATGATGGGGATTTTTTAGTGTGGTTCTGCGCCTCTCTGCCTGCTGCAACACAGAGCTCTCTTCCTTCAGGAAACCCCAAGCCCAGGTTTGCTCTGTAGAGAGGAGATAAAAAGTCATCTGTTAGAGTGCCAGGTAAGTGCTATYCTTTCACACTGCACAGAAGAGAAAGAGCTGGTAACAGGCACTGTAGGGTGTCTGAGGGGCAATGAAGAGGGCATTAGCACACAGGATCATGACAGCTATTGCTGCCTGGGAACTGCGTGATACTCACCCTTATGCCTCCCTGAAGCCGAGGAGTGGAGTGACAGAGGAAGCAGCAGGGTCGGAAGAATCCCTGGAAGCTCAGCTCTCAGCCTCCTGAGCTCAGGAAAATGGGAAGAGCAGACTGAAGCACATCAGTGGCTCATCTATTCCCGTCCAGGATCAGGCTGTGGTGTGTGTGAGCTCCTGTGSCTCGGTTCCTTCCCTGGCCATACAATTTAGCTCTCCCTACACAGAGCTGTCTATAGAACTTTTACAGTCCCAGAAACAATAAGATTTTTTTAACATGTTTGCCCTGCCAGTGTCTGGCACTTTTTATTCTGCCAGGAGTTAAGCCTTGACACCTCTGCTGAATTTTAAGAGGAAAATCTTTCTTCTCGTTTCACCTGAACAGAAAGGCTGTGACAGAAAGGCTGCAAGAAGGGAATGGGATCACTGTGAAAGAGAGGGAGTGGGAAAGAGGTTGACTAATTTAAATATTGAAGTGGGCTTTCTCATGCTTTTAGAGGACTTGTCTGCACTCTTACCATACCAATCCTTTTTTCACTCTAGGTATAGAAAGTACTYTAGGTATCAGCACATCCAGAGACCAAACTTGCCTCTCCTAAGCTGTTCTAACTTTCTGCTTCTCAGTGCCTTGTTCTGCCTTGATTCACAGCTCCTCAGAACCTGCCCCAGAACCTACAGGGTATGAGAAGTGGAAGGAGCAGCAGATGCCAGATTAGTCCATGACATATTGCCAACCAGTTCAGCAGTGCTGACACAAAATTCTCATGGTATAAAGAAGTCAAAATCTCCAASAGCAGCTGCAATGCAAGTAACCATCATGCTGCTACTGTCTGCTCTACCCCCTGGGAGTCCTTGGARTGGTTATTAAAGGAGTCCTTTTAGTCTGTCTSCTTTCATTGTCTATMTTAATGTTACAGGATGATACTGGARCAAGGCCAGTGCAAGAACAAGACTGGGAAGGAGAGTCTTTGGGGGGAAATTATTTTCTTAGCCTCTCCTATCCAGCTCTGGGATAGGCAGCTCTCTGTCTTGATGTTTCCTTTCCAATCGGCTGCTCAGAACTGGCAGGCCATTTCAGTGAGCGATGTTGTGTTGTTCCCTTGCTTTCCTGGAAGAAAGTTTCAGTGCAGAAGCCTTGATTCAGCAGATAAGTTTTTGCCTGTCAGCAAGGAGTTAGAGACCATCATGGAATTTATGGAGCAAGAATGGCAAAAWCTTTGACATACAGACCCAGGATGAATGGGAATGAAGTTTGGTGTGCTGCTTCCCCTCTTCCTGAACTGAAAACACAAAGTTTTATCATRAGGAACCAGATCAGCCCTCACTTCYMTGACAGGGAAATATCCTARCCCTYAGATATGACTCACATCATCCTGTTGAAGAATCCCTCCTGATCCTGCATTTCTCTGCTGTCTGCAAGAGCCCAGGGCCACAGTTGACTCCTGCCATGGTGATCACCCGTATCAGCTGCCCCAAACAACCCCAAACCTGCCCCTATTCTCTGCCACAGCCTGAGGCAGTGCCCATGGCCCTGGCACACATGCCCTGCTCCAACTGTTGTTTGTGGCCCTCATATTCCAGAGAGCTGCTCAACCCCCACCCCATTGGACACCAAGTTTGCAAACAAGAAGGACACATTATTCCTGATGTCACAATCACAAATATCCAAGTGCTGACACTCAAAACAGCCTCCATCTGTTTTATTAAAGAACAGAGCTGGGGGTCAGGCTGTTTATTAGGTAATAAAATTTTAATGGAAGCAGTTTTTGAAGAACAAACTTTCCCAATGAGGTATAAATGTGCTTGAATACCCAAAAAATCGCTTCAGATTTAGAACCCATCTAAGATTTTATTTGATTATTTATTTATGGTATTGTTCTTTTCATGACAACAGCAGTTTATCTTGTGTGTTGGTTTCACTTGGCTGGGAGGATAGAGACCAACCCACAAACACACTCACCAGCCTCAGAAACAGCAAAGGACATCATGTTTTTCCAAAGAGACAGTATGTTAAAACCCATGTGCAAAAATCACAATAGCATGAATGTTTCAGGTTGCTTAACATTTTTAGTTTTTCATCTTTTGCTGTCTCTCTCTTGCCTAAACTGTAACTGTCTGGGCATCAAAATCTCCTTGGCAGATCCCAGTGTCAGGCTGACAGKGGCCAAAACAGGGCTATGCACAGCTTGGTCCAGCTGGTAAAGTCACAGAATGGCTGAAACCAGAGGGTGGAGGGAAACAGTGGCCTTGGCAGGGTCATTTTATAAGCCCTTTCCTCCTATTTCTGTTTATTTTTATTTCGACACTTTTCTCTTTTTACAGAGCAACAGATTGTAGTCTTTATTTTAATATGGGGTTTGGGTTTTTTTTTTTAATTTTTTTTTTTTAATTTAAAGCTTTTTGTTCTGTAAAAAACTTGTAAAATGGAACTTGTAAAATGAGCATCTCCATCACAAAGTTCTGATCAAGTCATGGTCATAGGAAATTTTGGTCATGCTACCACCACTTTCTAAGCAGCTGTGCCCATTTCATGTTCTGTGGCACTGCTGTTTGTCTCTGCTGAAGAATCAGGGTTTATTATCTCCTCAGCTGAGATGTCAACAGGTTGTGCAGACTCACTGGGGAGGTGGGTACTGCTGTGGGCTCTCCCAGAGCGCCCATCTCCAGGGATTGGCATGACCTGTCCCTCCCCTGGGGTGGCACACTGAGCACAGATATCTGACTTCAGGGTTTAAATGCCATTAAGGGCTAAATGTTTAAAATTTAAGCATTCATGGCCGCAGGTAAAGCTTATGCTCTTGGCTGAAAGTTTCTGCTATCACCAATTCCCCTTGGGAAACCTTTCTCCGTATTGCCGTAACTGAGTCCTCAGCCAGGAACCAAAATCTTGTGATGAAAAAAAAAATTAACCTCCTTGGTTTTTAAACTAATTTCCCAAGGTATATGTGGATTTTGGAGTCACAAGCATTTTCTACAGGCATGGAAGCTGGCAAAAGAACTTCTTTATTTTGAATAAAATGGGAGCTCATTCAAAATCAGGAGTGCAAGCAGTAAAGTTTTAAAAGACAGCAATACAATACAGCAAGCATCAAAAGAATTTACATTATTCAACACTAAAAATGCTAAAAAATATATCCAATAGGAGTAAATTTTACTCCAGTGTCTTTAAGCCCAGTTTTCCTTATTAAGTTCCATTTTCAGGGACCATTTCAGAGCTCTGACTCCTAAGGAGAAAGTGCCTTATGCTCTTTTTTCCTATAATGTTCCTAATGTTTCTGGGTGACAAATGCTGGAAACCATTATACATAACCTATGCATTGCTCATTATTTGTTTGGGTTTTCTTTCTTTCTARCATAGAGCACAATTTCTGTTTCCTGCCAGATCCTTACATTCTTAAGTTTTAGGGTTTTTTTCCCGGGGTGACTGGAAGGTAGGAATTCTGTTCTCAGGTAGCCATGTGAGTATTATTCCCAGTTTAATAGTGGGAAGAAGTTTTCCTTTTTCTCCAAGACCAACTTCCACCTCTGTGTGAAGCATAAAACCCACAGTGGCAGAAGATTGTGGCAGGTCTCATCATACTCCATTGAGAGTCCTATTGAACAAATTCACTTTTTTCCTGAGATGAATGCTTTTGCTGCTTTAATAGGCAGAATTAGCAGCTGTCCTCATGAAGTTTCATCCCAGCTTAAGGCAGATCTCTGTGYCATTGAGGGTCACTTGGGGGTTGTGTTGACCTGAGTTCTCCCTCCTGTTCCTGCCCAGGRAAAGCAGCTTCTGCCCAAAAGCTTGCTCCTTGGGCTTGCTTTGAGCAACAAGCAGCAGAGATGAACATCAGCTCAAGCATGACCAGTTTTGGCAGCTAATGTTAACTTGCAATGACACCTGCAGAGATAAGGGAATTCAGAGTTGGATATTAGGACCTTTTCAAAGACASTTAATTAGTCCAACAATGCTTCAGCTTTGCAAAATGGCTTTTTTTCTTTGCTTTGTGCCTGTTAGAAACCCTCAATCATTCATAGCATTATAATTTATGGTTACAATTTTGTGTCCCGGTGAATAATTAAAGCTGCATGAGCTGTGAAACTTTTATTACTAGGTTAACTCTTCAGGTTTTTTTTTCTATGGCAGCTCTTTGAAATGCAAGCCACTATTGCTGTTAGTGGTGAGTCACCATCCTAGCCAGTGTTTTTGATGTAAAAAAAAAAAAAATCAATTTTAAAATGGAATACTTTTCAGAAAACATTCCTTTTAACTGTTTCCTATGCAAAGCAAGCACAAAGATGTTTATGGACAAGAATTGTATTCCCTGAATCTGCTGATATTTCTAAGCACCTAGGCTTAATGAATCTGAGCACAGGAACATCTAGACTGAGACTCAGTTTAAAATTTTACTAGGAAGCCCCTTCAGCTGCTGAAATATTTTTTCAAATCACTGAAGTCAGTGGAAATGCCTGACACTTCTGAGGCTGAGAAAAACAAAGCCATAGACATGGTGCTTGTAAGTTTTCATACTCRCTTTAGCGTATCACTCTCTGCAGTGTTGGCAGTAACAGAAACAAGAGGATTTGACGSTGAAGTGTGAGAAGGCATTTAGTATTCCTGCACTGGAGTGACACTTTTCGTTACAGAGCATTTTCCATGGTGTTCCACTTGTACAGTGTGCTAAATACCGGATATGGCACGGCGTGCATGCCAATGGTGAAACACCTCATACACACAGGAAAACACTGGCAGTAGATATTTTTTAAAAACCCTCTAAACTAAAAGTCCTAGGGGCAACTTTTCTTTCTTCCATGTCTGTTCAACTTAGTACATTTGTTAGCAAAGCTTTAATTGTATCCTCTCAGTGTGCGATCCTCTTCTCTACCCTCTGCTCTGGGGCCATTGCTCRGATTAGCAGAATTTCTGATGTGCACGATTGCTGTGAGATACACACAGGGCTGAACCACACCTAGCAAGGAGCAACACAAATCCCTAACTCAAGRCTGGATAGCTCTAGGGACTGGACAATGGCAATTTCTTCTCTGGAGCAGTTCTTTGAGTCAAACTCAGGGAAACTTACAGTAGATGGGCTGATACCATAATTTATGGTGGCTCCATATGTTTCAGCAGGTCTGTGCCATGTTGTGCTCTCCAGAAGTCTGGCTCSCTTGGCTTCAGTGGTGTTAGCCAGGTCCCAGGCTAAGGCATATGTCAACATTTAGCATCCCTCTTTCTGGGAGGGAGCAGGATGCCTGGGAAGGAGCAGGATGCCTGAGGATGTCCAATAGGCATCTCTGCCAATGCTTGACTCTGTCAGTGTCAGCCAAACTGGCACACATCATGTCACATGTCCCACAGCTTAAGGACACACAGAGGGACATCATGACCAGGGAACATCTGGCATGCACTCAGAGTTTGCCTTGATGAAGTTCCTGAGTGAATTTGAGCCCCAACAGAGTTCAGGCTTTCCTCCTGCCTGGCCCAAATTGAGGAATTAGTGAGACACCGGGCTCTCTGTGTCACCCAACCTCTCACTGGACCTTCTCTATGGGATCTATCTGGTCAGAGGCTCCAAAGGATCAAGGTTTCCATACCATCTCCTTGACATTGCTGACATCTAAGAGATACTTTACCTTGGCAAGGGCAAGCTATGACTAGGACAGTTACTGATTTTTTTTTTCCCAGTGATAGCCAGTGACCCACTGGTTCCTATAGAAAGACAGGATGGCAAATCCTGGTGGGATTTTATTGCATTAAGGCAAGCAGCCAAGCATGTGAACCAGTGATTAGCTCTATTTGTAGTAAAACAGGAAAAATATATTTTTTTATCATGCTAATCCTCATCCATTTTATATCTTTGCTCAAGTACTACTTGCAGTATTTTACAGATGATTTCTTCTCTGGGGAAGGGYTGATGAGAGCCCATCCTGTACACTCGAAAGGCATAAGCTCCTCAAGTGCTCAAACCTGTAGAGGGARAACAAACAGGACCACGACAGCTGAGGAGCCTGTGTATTTTTGGATTTCACTGAAGCGAAGACTCCCTGGGATACAGATTAAGATCTCCCACTTGTTGTTCCAGCTGTCTCAAAGCGGAGATGACAAARTCTTCCATAAACAGATTGAAAGGTCATTTGATTTCACAGTTGCTTTATTTGAGTACCTCGGTGTCCTCCACTGAAATGTTATTGTGTGTCTTCTGCAGAAATACTCCTCAGTGGTTACCCATTACGACACTTTGGGGTACAGAGAGCATTAGAGATCACAGGGCAGCAGCTGTTCTTAATTACAGTGGCATTAATTTAATAATTCCACTGACTTCAGCAGAGGCATTAATGGTGGACAGGAACATGAATGAAAACAGGTTTTGGTCTTTGCAGCCTAGATTGTACATAGAGGGGTGTCTATCTTCTGAAAATGAAGAGTATTAGAAACAATGGAAATATTGTTAACACAGTAAGAAGGAATACCATTTCTAAGTCAYCAGCGTGATATTATCTTCCTTTCAGTGCACTCAGTGCTGATGGATGCTAAAGTTTAACTGAGTCTTTGTCAGCAGAATGTTTCCCTGACAGACAGAACTCCCTCTTCATCAGAATTTAAACTTTTGATGAGATCAGAATGATTATTATGTCATTCTGATTGTAATTTCAATTTWTTTATTTASTTATTTATCCACTAATAATACCRGGGTAGAAAGCTTCAAAGCTCTAAGATGTTTTTTGTTTTCTCCAACCTGAAGCCTGAATTGGCCTAGAATTCACTTCAGCATTTTGGTTTGTTTCTCATCAAGTTCTAACACCAAGAGTCAGGAATATTAATATTTTCCATGAGAGAAACAGGGAATTTTTTCCTTCACCTTATAGATAACATGTCTATCTAAATATTGTTARCCTAATGTTTTTTCTTAGAAGTCAGCTACATTTCTATTATTCACTAAAATATAATTGGATAGATTAGTATTTGCACAAATTGCCCTTTTTAACACAATTTTTTCCTCTTATATTTTTTACATATTGATGAAATGTGTGGGTGAAGGAAGCAACAGGAGACAGTGTATTTATCTGAGTGAGAGCAAACAGAGAAGGAGAGAAGAARCACCAGTGGAGCCCCCAAGTCTAASAGACTGGGAGAACCTGCCAGTAAAAGGATGAAGAACAGAAGGAAGAAGAAAGAACTCAAAGCTCCTGGCTCACATTGCATGACTTCCCCCTGAAAAGCCCACCTTTCCTCACTCACCAGAAACATCACTTTAGCAAGGCTCTTGCCCTAATTTAAACACTGGAGATGCACGAGCAGCCATCAGTGGAAGGAGCTCCTGTGTAGTTCCTGAGATCATGGGATGGGACAGCACGAAGGCCTCCCCAGACACGGCAGGAGCACCCAAAGTATGGGGTAAGGGCTAAGAGGGCAGTGGGTCAGCACTGGCATTGACCWCCTTGTGTGATGTAGGGCAGCTGTGTGCATCCCTCAGGGAGACACAAACCCCCTGTTTCTGCTCTGCTTGCAAAGGACAGCAAGTACCAGCTGCAGAGCTCCAGCACTGCAAACTGCCAAGGATGGTTTCGAGGAGAATATTTGGGGGGCTCCAATTGCACTGGGGAAAAGGGCTGAGGTGCTGCTCAGTCTCCAAAGACTCTTGTTCCATCTCCAAAGAGCCTGAGGAACAGGACCTCCAAGCTGACATTCAAGCATAAAATAATTTTAGAACAAACATTAAATGCATTATGCAATCTGTGTGAATGGAAAAGATTTGAAGGTAGATGTCAAGCTGAAGATTTTCATTTGGGCACAAATAACATCAAGAATTAGAGGAAATAATATCCAAAAAATTACAACTTTGCAGTCACTAGACTTTTCTAAATGCTGATGACTATGTTTTATTTAAGGAGTAAATTTTAAGGTATGTTATGATTCTGTCTTCTCTAAAGTTGACTGGGAAATATTGTCATCTTGGATGTTAGTTACAATTATGACTTCTATAAGTCCTGGAAAAAACCCAGAATCCTTCTCTGTACTTCACAAAGAGTTAAAATTAATACAGGGAGGAAAAAGTGTAAAAGAATTTTGCTTGATGCTGTTAAGCATCTCCTTCCTTTTTATTCTAACGCAGAATGAAGGAAATACCGTGGCAAATCTTTTCTGAGTTAGTGAGAGTTTTGTTTTGTGAAAGCTAGGGAAGAGATATGGAACATTGCTTATTATTTTTGTAACTTGTTCCATCAATTTATGTGTCTATCTAAATGCCCCTCATCACCTGAGCACTTAAAATTTGAGGTTCTATTCTGAGTCCTTGTTGCAGATCAGCCATAACAGAGGGTTTATCTGTGCTCCAGGTTTGTTTGCTGGTGGTTATTTATTACCTTTGCTGCTTGGTATCTTGTAATGCCCAAACCCAAGGCTAATTTGTTATGTCCATTCTAAATAAAAAAAAAAATAAAAAAAAAATAAAAAAAAAAATAAAAAAAGGAGAAGAAGAAGGTATATATGCAGGGACTGTGGAGATAGATAATCATAGAAAGAGCACCATCTATTGTCAGGTAAAAAAAAATATGAATGCTGTTTGTAGACATAGAGCTTCAACAGTGTGGAAAGAGCTGTGGGGTTTGGACCTATTCCAAAAGCTAGCCAAAAAGTACTTTGAATTTTTTTAGCCCCAAGATGAAATGGTCTGGGTGATACAAATGCTCTCTTGTAAAACGTCATAAAAYATGAGACACTGTGGTTTGCATCAAGCTGGAAGGTTTTTATTCCTGTTCCTTTTTAGGGTCCTGGTAGAAGCAGGTCATGAATGGAAAGTGAGTCACAGCTTGGTGAATGGGAACAGTTGTGGTGTTTAATGGGATGTATGGATGACACAGGAGTTAATAAATTAATGCCCCTGTCTGGCTGCAGGCAGCACTCAGCCCTGGGGCATGGTGCAGTGTGGCATGTGCCCAAACACAGTCTCTGTGCAGTGTTTTGGCCGAGGTKTGGGTTCTGCAGCCCTGATCCAGCACGGGCAGAGCGCTGCCAGAGCTGCCTCTCTGTGCYGTGCTCCATCGCCTGCTGCAGACCAGCTCAGACCTCCTGCTCTTGCTCTGCCTGCCAGCAGATACTGATAAAGCCTCAAGACTGGACTGGGCTTTTGAGATTTGTGTTTGGAGATGGGTAGAAGAGAAGGAGATAATTCCTCAGTGGATATTTGGAAAGATTGATTTATTCCAGCCAATACAAGTTGTTATGCCAAGCACTTCATAAATCATTTATTCGTCTCTGCATTTTCAGTAGACAACCTAATTATTGATTTAATGTCTTAATAGAAGTGAAAGGCAGTGGCTCTCCTGACCAGCTTGTGTGGCCTTCTCTGCTGCAAACAGCAGAAAGGAAAGAAGGTGCAAAGGAAGCCATCAGGAATGAATTATAACTTCTTTCCATTCCTTTCATAAGCTTTCCGTGTAAGCAAACCTGCATTTATGCTTTCCATACACACAGACAAAAGATGAGAATGTAAGTTTGCAGAAACACCCCAACCATCAGAAAAACCATTTCACCAACTGCTAATGTCAGCTAATGGCTCAGGTGCTCAGCATGTGCAGTGGTTCCCTCAGAAGAGCACTTATCAAAGAGCAGAAAATTTAGCAACAGAGAGTTTAAGAGGGCAGTATCTTTGTCCTCCAAATAGATGCATTTATAAAAGAACATGCCTCTACCAGGAGGCTTGTGCATGAGGGCTGGAGTGAGGAATAAAACAAAATACAGAAATTGGTCCAAACCAGCAGAGAGAAGTCATGTGGTTATATAGCAAGGGTGAGGGAAAGCAGGTCCTCTGTGATCCAAGCAGCCAAGGGGTCACCAAAACCCACYAAATTTTCTGCAGGTAGACAAGCAYCAGATGGGTATGAGCAGGGAACAGATGAGGGATGTGGCAATCAGGTGATGCAAGCAGCTGGCARCAGAAGTTACCAGCTTGCTTGTGGGGTTCTCTGATGAGTTAGAGCCCCTCTGATCCCTGCAGTGAGTGTGAAGGACGCTGTTCATGGTAAATGATACAGAGAAAAGGGGGAAAGGGTGTTAAAGCAGGCACAAGTGAGCTGACCATTCTGTTTTGATATCCAAAACTACAATTCCCTGGAAAATGAGCTAGGATGATGAAGACATCACCAAGAACAACATCAGGGAATCTCAGTTTTCTTGGCTGCCTGGCTGATTTTGTCAGGCCATGCAGCAAGTTCTTGATGACCTCTCCTCTCCTCTTAGTGCTGCTAAAGGCTCCCTGCTGGATAAGAATGGGGCCTGACAAGTGCAGCACATGAAGAGCAGTGCAGTCTCTGGGGATGAGCATTCCAACACTGGAGATGGACAGAAACCTGTCAGAAAATGCTGCAAACCCCCTCCACCTTGGTTCAGGGAGGAGGGGTGATGTACTTTGTATGCTCCCCCCAACACTACAAGTGCACAGCAGCTTGTGAGTGCCTATTCCCATGAGAAGGTCCTGAGCCAAGGTGTAGTGCAGGATCCCACTGGCCTTTCCTCTTCCATCCCTTATCTACCGCTCTGTTGCCTCTTCCCTGTGAGTAGCACTTTGAGCACAATTGGTGCAAGGAAGGGAAAAAGAATTTCCTTCAGCAAATTTTGAGCAAGTCCCAGTCTATGAATCAAAATTGTTTTACACTTAGGTCTCCTAACTGCAAATGCAAATGGAATGAATGAATGAAGGAGCAAATATCTTATGAAGCGCACAAAAGCCTTCTTTTCCATTCCAAATATTTCACATTCAACATTATTAATTGATTCAAAGGTCAAAACACTCTYTGTGTGGTCAAGCATGGGAGAAGTTTGATGATTACTATGTTTTTCACAGGAGATTTCAATAAATATATTAYAATAATTATTAATATTATTCCAAATTTATTGGATTTTCAAGCAGTGAAAGGAATAATGGTGTTTCACATGTACACCATCCCTGAAAGAAGTCAAGGACTAGAAGTCCATTTGAGTAGAAATCTATCTCTTCTTTTTGGTGCCAAACCACAATGCCTTTTGTCTGTCCCTTCTGAGCCCACACCTCAGAAGATTTATGCAGCTTCAGTAGCTGCACTCAGAGACTCGTTTTTTCCTCTCAGTGGTACTGGATTTGAAGGAAAGAAATAGATGAGTACAAATCAAGGCAAGGCAAACCTTGAAAATAGATGTGCTCCGGCATAAGTATCTAAACCAGGTCAAGTATAAGAACCAAGCCATCTGCCATTGTAAACAGTGAAAAGTGATTTTTTTAACCACTATATCAATATCCATAATCCAAAGAAGGATACTGCAGTGGAAAGATTTTTTAATATTATTTTTATGCAYACACTCTGCATGATGTCATCTCTTACATTTCTCTTGAAACATACTGAACCTGAGAAAGAGTGGGATTAAACTGCTCCATCTCCTCTGTAATCTAGTGCAACTTCTTTCTCTTTCACTCTCACCTTGCTTCCTCCTTGATTGCATGAAAGTCTTATACAGTTTTTTTCATCACAAGATAGTAAAGTGYTCGAAAGTGATGAGGGGTTTTATAGTTTGCATTTCCTGGGGAACGAACTAAGACAGGGAATATTTCTTAAAACACCCAGCAGCAGAGCTGGGAGTCACACCCAGCYTTCCAGACCCCTCTTGGAGCCCCTCACCTACATCAGCTAATAYAATAGTTTGTAGAGAAATACTGGAAATACTCAGGCTCTCATTTCCTACCTAGTGAATGTCTCATTTGTTATTGTATTATATAAACCTGTATTATATTGTATTATATAAATCTGTTAAATGAAACAGCAAAATAATAGTATTAAATTCTAGAGGGGAAAAGGGGGAAAAGTAACAACTGGGTGCAACTCATGAAAAAATATCCTGAGAATTCATAAATAGTGGAAGTAATACAAAGAAAGCAGAATCTCTCCCCTGTTAAGCGGAGGAGGCTCCAGCCATATAATATTCATTCCACTAGCTGAGATTTGTAAGGGAACACTCACTTTAAAACCTCAAGCACATGTGTGATAAAGTAGGTGTGAATTTTCAGTTGATTAATTTGTTTGTTTGTTTAATTATTTACTTCTCTAGACAACATTAAATGAAGCTTTACTTCTGATGGAACTCCAGGCTGGAGTGTTAGGATTCAGGGAAAATTGTGGAGAAATGGGAAAGTGACAGCTGAATTCTCAGGTTCTGGATGTGTGATTGGCTTGATTTCTATGGAAGGAAACATTAAGTAGGTGATGAGGACAACTGAGGAACCATGGCTGRAAACAGAAAATGAGTCTCATCTTTTATCTTACTCCTCTCAGCAGCACGACGTACCTAAATACTTACCCTGTGAAATTCTAAGTGCTATCTAACTTTGATAAAAAGTGATGGTGACGTGGTTCCCAGACTACATCCATCTGGTGATATACAGGATGTGTATKGACTGTATATCACATTCAGCCTCACGAGAGTTTTTATTTTTAAAAATTGTGAAATGAGATGAAAAACAAACAAAAATCTTCCTACTCCCACATTATCCTTTCTCAATTAAAAAAATAAAACACATAAAATTTTTCAAATGTAAGAAACAAGCCCGTTTTCCAAAAGGATATCTAGTTCCACATGGAGTTCAATTTTTGACAAATCACTATTTCCAGATGAAAAATGCTTTAAAGCGTCTTGAGTGTTCCACTTACTGAATTGAGCTCCAATGGAGCTGCACAAGGACTGGCACCACAAAGAGCTCCATCAATGCAGTTGTGGGGCTCTTCACAATGGCACCGGGAAGTTGGTGGATCTGGGCTGTCCTCTGGCTTCATTATGTGTGGCAAAAGACAGAAAAAGACAAAGAGGAGACAGAGAACTACTGATGCAAAATAGAGTGCTACATTAGTCCTCAGAAGATTTTTATTCACCTACTGACATATCCCCAACTTTTTCTGAGAGTTCAGGGAAACAATTCAGCATGTTCAGATCTGTTTCTGTAAGGGAGTATCTTAAGACTTTCCTTTTTCCCCGTATTTATTTTTAGGAAAATACTTTCATTCAGGCAGGGCTGTGTCTCACTAGATATCTGATAGGGAGAGATAACATCCAGCTGAGGGAGGCCATGACCCTCCAGCTCATTACTGTAGGGTAAACAGTACAGAACAAGATCACGTTGCCAAAAGGACTTCTATTTCTGGGGCTGCTGAATCGGAACTGTTTGCCATCACTAATTTGGCCTGAAAGAATGAGTACCAAGGTAATGATGACAGGAGCTGCCAGATCTCTTGGAAGCACAGGTGAGCATGGACCAGAGCCCAGCAGGGAATCCTTCTWCARTTCATCCTTCTTTAGTGAGGAAGTMTCTGGGTTTGTCCTTCCTGCACRTTGCTYAGCAACTCYGCYRTCATGSGCATCAGAAATCACCCATGGGCATGAGAAATGAGTGTGACCTATTGCGTATGTCATCCCTAACCAGGAAGGAAAATGGACAGAAGAGGTATTTCACCAGCTTYCGAACCTTTGTGCTTCCTGAAGTTATACAGTACCCACCATAYTCGATGGCCACGGTAGGAAAAAAGTGTTTGGAGTTTCCCAAAGCAGGGCATCACGCAGCAGGACAGTCAGTGGGCTTGGGCAGACCTGCAGGGGAGCACGGCCAGTCTCTCAGTAGCAGCAGAAAAGCCAAGTGCTTTAGGAAACTCAGAACTCTTGTACCTTTGTTTCTGTGTGCTTCTCCATCCCATCCCATCAACCCCCTGTTCCAACATAACCCAAATGTGCTCCCACAGCCCAGCCAGCTCCTCAGAAGGAACAGAATCAAGCTTGCAGAAGGGAAGGAGATCTCAGAAACAAAACCATGTCAAGCTGAAAGTTATGCTTAGGCCAGAGRCATTTTCCCCTGCTGGAGGCTTGCTGAACAAGAACATAAGGAGTCAAGGACACCAACAGYAAGAAGATGTAACTTCCCACCCAGAAAACAATTGCAGCCAATGCTCTTTGAGGTCACAGTATCAGCAGATCATCAAAAAATGTTTTTGCCATGTACTCCTTGAATTCCTGCTCTAGCCTTCTGAAGAAAGTTTCCCAGTCTTTCAGTGTTTTACCCACAATGGAAGGTTATGGACAAGGTGATGAGAATATATTGTATGCTGAGGGCTGGAGGAATTATGGCAGTTCTGCACATCTCTGGGCCTTGAGGGACTGCACATTTCCTGCAGGAATTCTAACAAGATTGGAGGYTCAAATAGAGGGGAATGAGAGCTCTGCAGTATGAGGGTTTGAGCATGCATAACCATGTGCGTCTGGCATGAAAATAATTGAGTCTTTCTCTCTCTGAAAAAGATGAAGAGAGAGCAGCCCAGGCCATGCCTTTGGGGAAATCAGCATATGCACAGAGCAGCAACTGTGGTATCTTGGGCATCTGCTCTTTCCAGCAGGGAACCAGCATATTCCTTCAGAGCTGCCTGATAATTTTGTTTCAGACCAAAGCCGTAGGAGAGGAGGAGGATTTGGCAGGGCAAAAGAGCACTCTACAAAGATTTATTTTCTCAAAACTTAGATCTGATATTCACACACCATCTAATATGTTCAAATATTTCTCTCACCTCCTATAAGCAATGACCACACATAGATAATACTTTTTCTACTCYCTTTCTTAGTATTACTGTTTATGTGAGAATTGCAAGGCTCTTTGCAGAGAAAGGCTYGTATCACCATGGGAAAAGGCCAGAATCCAGGATAGAAGCTCTTCTTTCAAGGRCATACAGCTCTAGTGCAGCAAGATCAAAACTAGATACCAAATTTACAAGTTCTCTAAGCCTGTTCCCTCACATCATTGTGTGTGCAACCTGTAGCTGCAGACTRCTTTGAATTAAAAATAAGCCAACACCAAACAGCCTCGGGCAAACATTTTTAAATTACGTTGATGATGAAGTGGTTTGAACTGGCCTGGTTTTAGTATTGCCTTCAGCATTGTCACAGATTTTAATTTTATTTTCAAATATTATTGTACCACAAAGGAAAAAAAATGTTTTATTCCTTTTTTTATAAGAGAACCAAGTTTGGCTTATGCACTTACAGAAGACTGATGGAGACTTGCAGAAGTCTAGGCTCCAGAACCACATGCTGGAAGCATCTTACAAATACCTGTGCAAGTAACACACCTGTGTCTCTGTCACACAATTATGGTTCCAAGAGGTGCAAAAAATARCCAAGAGCCCAAAGACCTGGGCTGAGCCCACCAACTGCTTCAATACTGTTTTCCAGAATGCCAAGGGTGACATCGAGTTAAACTGCCTAAAAATTCATCTTTTTCTTGTCAGAGACAAAATCACATCATTCTTTGCYTGCCGTCTAAAGACTGTATGACTAGTTTGGCTGTCACTTCATGAGTCTCTGAAAGCCTGTTTAATGTAGTTCTGTACTCTCTCCATGTTCTTCTTGGCACCTTGCTCTTTAGGCAGCAGGGACAGAGGCTCACCATGGCCATGCCTGCAGAGGATCAGTCTGCTGCAGGCTCCTTGGGACAGAACCTGGAGCTAGGTGGTGATTTAATTGATTTTAAGTGTCTTCCGATTGTTGGATGTACCTTGGGAATGGGTAGTTAGGAATCTAGTTATTAGTCTTTTCTGTCATCCCACCTTTTACTTTCTTCCCAGGAAACAGCTCTGCCCCTGTGTGCCGCAGATGCCTGAGCTTCCAGGACACACCCGGCTGTTTCCAGCTGAACCTGCACTCCAGGAGGACAAAGTTCCACCCATGTATTCCTTGCCATGCTAAGGGGCCCTGGCTTTGAAGTGTGATTTCCATTTGTCTCCAAAAACATATTACAGACAAGAGGCTGTGAGACACCCCCAGCACAGGTGCACAGGTGGGGTAAGAAGTTCAGCTTTCTCCTTTGAGGTWTCTTAAACCTCCCTGAGCTTCAGTATGTGCAGTGACATTCACCTGAGGAGCAATTAACCTGCATCACTCCACGAAGGAGCAGGAAATAACATCCATCTGTAAACCTGAATCCTACAAGAATGGCTTCCTTTGTGATGTGCAATATTTATTTAACTCACCCTCAACAGCAGGGAACCAGCTGCAGCTTGGTGCTATTTCTCAGCTGCACACAGCTGCCTCCAGCAGAAAAGTGGTCACRGACACTCACTCAACACCCAATCCCTGCTCATAGCCCTTTCCTTGCTGTTCTCTGAGTGTCCGTGCCAACTTTTGCCCTAAGATTTGCTGTGGAAAAGGTTTTTCTCTTGGCAGAGAAATCTTGGAAACTACTGGCTCTTCAGAGCAAACAGGAATATGTGGAGTGGAGCAGGTTTTGACACTCTAAGATGTCAAAATAAGAAAATACATTGGTAAAGTAATAAATATAAATAGAGGAAAGCAGGATTATTTGAAGAAGCAGTGTCAAACTTGTAACATTGCCCACATTTAGGGGTAAGCCCCCACAGAGGGATCATGCTTCCTGATGCTGGAAGGGCTCCAAAGACCAAACAAAATGCCTGCTATCCTTCAGGGAGTACCAACACAGGCCAGCTCAGGATTGTATCACAAAAGTAACTGGGGTACAAGCAGCTCTGGGGTTTCCATCACACCCTGGAAAAGCCCACACTTGTTTACAGCCTGCTTTGAGGCACACCTCTGCTTTTGCAGTTCATCAGCCTGAACTGATCTGAGTGCCCTTAGACGTGTAGCTTTCTTTCATAATCCCCTTTCCAAGCAAGCAGTGACTGGAAACTGCCCTGCTTCCCCTAGGAGCACATGCCCTGTGGAGCAGGGCACAGGCACTGTTTAACCAAGCCATGCAGAAGCAAACAGCTTTCACCAGGGGGGCGAGGGCTCTGCCCCAGAACACCCCGGCATCTGATGGCTCGGGCATTTTTTAATTGCCTTGGACAGAGGGATTCGGTTTCCTTCTCAGCCTGGGGAGGTTGTGTTTGTTCTCCTCCTCCAGCAGAGCTGCTCTGACAGTCAGCCCAGAGCAAGCCAGAGGGAGCACAGATCCCAAATTCCAGTCAAGTGCAGCCATC
Organism: Malurus melanocephalus; assembly: GCF_030028575.1. Classification (NCBI taxonomy): domain Eukaryota; kingdom Metazoa; phylum Chordata; class Aves; order Passeriformes; family Maluridae; genus Malurus; species Malurus melanocephalus. The sequence continues at coordinate 6,175,915 of NW_026623237.1, forward strand.
CTCTGACAAACCCAGCTGGCATCAGCTTGCAGGAACAAACCTTCTTTCCTGCAGGAGCAATTTCTTCACTGAGAAATTCTCTCACCTTCTCTTTAGCGTACACAGTGAACTTCAAGCCCTGGTATTAAAGATGTTTCACTATCAATCTGTGCCTGGTTTCACTATCAATCACGTCCTCAGCTGCTCATCTGTGTCCCTGCAACCACTGGACTGAAATAGKTGTAACTCTCTGTTGGTGCAAAACTGCAGCAGCAACACCGGTGTARAGGTGGGGAAATTGAATCAGCTGTCTATACTATGTCTTCCCTTTTGCTTTATAAAGAAACAGGATTTAATGCTCTACTGAACAAATCAGGTTCTTCAGGTCTGCAAAGSTCTCTGAAAGAGAAATTAATGACAATATTTTTCATTCTTAGGTATCAAAGTACTCTGTGCAGCTGGGTGACTACATCATTTCCTGCGTTTTAGCAATGAAGCAACTCTCAAATAAATGTGCCTCTGGTCTGCTGAAGACCAGACATCAGATAAATGGCAGAAGAGCAAAATCTACTAATACCTAGTGTGTGCTCTCTTGGCTGACACTGTTAAATCTGGGAGTGAGAGGCTAGAGAAGGGAGGGAGAGGTGAGGAGAGCTGAGGCTATGTCTCAGGCATTTAAGTCTGTCTCCAAACACTCAGGAAAATATACACTGCCTGTGTGCCCACAAGTGCTAAATGGCAGCTGAGTGCTTACTGGGGCCTGACAAACATGGGCACAGCCATCATTTATTGAAAACCAGAAACAGAAATGTGGTGTGCAGCTGAAATGCCAGCCACTTGGTAATCGAACAGCACTTCACAGTATTTATCAGTTCTATCACCAAGAACACATGAATTTTTTAATAATTGCTCCATTCACAGCCTCACCACCCCGCACTGAACCCAGACCATTTAAAAGCCATTAATTAATAATTTATTCTTGATTACACTGCACAATGGCATTCCAAATTGCTCCTCTGGTGGTGGCAGTAAACATGTCACAGCTGCCCGTTGTTCCACATTCCAGAGGCCAGCATATCACCTGTCTCTAATGGATTATTACTCACCAGAACTGCACCAGTCCTCCTTTATTGTGGCAGCACTATGGGGCTCAGGGTAGGATAATCTTACCCTTGGCATAACCCTGTTCCTCAGGGTACATAGTACAGCTGTGAAACCCCCAACCAGGGCTGGGGGGTGATCAGACAAATGAAAATGTGACTTTTTCAATGTGACAATGAAAATGTCACTGGAGAAGAATGGTACTTTCCTTTCTGGCCTTCCCTGAAGACACCTGGATAAGTGAATCTCCCCACTCCCATTAAGGTTTTTTAACAAAATTTTTTCAAAAAATTTTTGGACTGGATTGTACCACTAATTAGCCCGTTTCTACCTCCATCACAAATTAACAGTTTCAGYGTGTCTTCCAGTATGAGAATATTTCTGGCATAGAAACTTTTTTTTTAAGCCACATGAAATAACTTTCTTGGTCTGCCTCTTCCATTAACTCTTCAGATCTCCTGTGAAAATTTCTTTTCCACTTTGATTTCTTGCTCCAGCACTGGTTCCTCCCTTTGCTCTGTTCTAATCTTCATAAATTATTCACCATCCAACATCCTTCACACCACCATTTCCTGTAATTTATAGTGTCTACTATGTTGTATTATTTAACACCAAAAAGCATTTCAGGATTCAGCTTTAGATGTTTCAGGAAAGATGTAATGAATTGTGTTGCGTTGTATAAAACCCTTCGCAATAAAATGGAAAACGATTAATAGCTTAATGGTGATCATCCTGCTAATGCCTCAGTCTTTTGTGCCTTGTCACGTTTATTCTACTGCAAAGGGGGCAGGAGCTTTTAAACTTGTTTGCTCCTCTCAGGGAAATTGCTTTTCTCCTTTTCAGCTAACACCACGTGCTTTGCTAATGGAGTATTAATAATAACCATGTTATTACCTTCTTCCATCAGGCAGGGCAGTCCACCAAATAATTTCCAGCAAAATCTCAATTCCAGATCATAAGTGCAGAAGGCAAGACCACAGCTTCTGGCAGTTTATTCAGCTTTCATCATATTGTCATATCAGACTAAATTATTGAAGCTGACTGGCAATTTACATATCTCCTCTCTAAGTCAAACAAGATAGAGTTCACTGTGCTTTACSTCACTGCATTTATAAATCTAGTCTGGCAATCCAGCTTGTTTGCATAGTATATAATGAGATGAGTATAAAATAAAGGTTTYTTTGGCACGTGTGGCAGAACTGAAGCCTGTTCCAGACAGAAAAACATAAAGACTATGCCAGYATCTCTTGCCTTGTGAAGGACTTGTTGTCCACAGCCTCTTAACCCCTTTGATTCCAATGATCATATGACCAGTAATACATTAATATGCTTAATATTTTGGGGCTAATTTTGTTGGGTTACTCTGTCTTTACACCAGAATAAGGAAAAAGAGGATTAATTTCATTATCTTACATTGAAAGGAGCACACAAGTGTTATAATCTAGATTTGATCTTGAGTAACATTTTACCTTTCTATTTATTGCACTATAAAATTCCCTCTGGCTCTGTTTTAAATGCACAATGTTCAAACAYCTTCTGAAACTACATCAGGCATCCTCTGTGCTGTGTCTGTGAAAGTCAAGTGTCACTTTTTACATTCTCATTTCAAAATAATTCCTCTAATGACAAGGTAAAAGAAGAAAATGTATTATTCAGAACTGAGTAAAATGTTTCACCAGTCACAGTGGTGACTGGGTGGGATACATGGGATTCTTACATTCCATGTAAAAATTTGATACAACTCCAGGTCTTCAGTAAAAAATTTTACTGAGAGGAGGATAACAGAATTTCACACTCATGTTCTTAATGAAGATATCTATATGCAGAACCATACAACTCTACTTAGACATCCACATTAAGTGGTTTCATTTTTCAGAAATGCAGGTCACACTGGATCTGATTTTGTCTCACCTCTTCTGAAACCAGGCTGCTCCTGACTTGCCTTGGAAAGTTGTTTTATGCTTTTATTCAGCTAGTCACTGCTTTCACTGGGAGCAGTTCCCATCAATATTTTCAAATAACWCTTAAAGTGCAAATTTAACACCAACCTGGTCTGAAAACGATACCCTGTTTGGATGACTGTATATTGTGAACATGATCTCAGTTTTTAGACTCTCTGTAACAGTAATATACGTTCCACAGGGAAGTTGCAATCTTTCATTCCCTAATCATATCATTCACCTAGTTTTGCACGTTTTGAGCTACAGTGAATTCCTTTTCTTTCCCTTGATAATATGTCAGTCTCATGYCTACTATCCCAGTTGTGTGTCAGCTGTGTCAGCTTGGTTAGCTGTGTTTGGTTTACATATCAGWGTCCCAGAATGGGTCAGGTTGGAAGAAACCACAGTGAATCATCTGCTCCAAGCTCCCTGCACRAGCAGGGTCATCCTGGAGCACATGGCACAGGATTGCATCCAGACAGTTGAGTATTKCCATTGATGGAGACTCCACAGCCTGAATACGCCAGTCATATCCTTTAAAACCCTGTTATTTTCTTACTGTTAAAGCTTTCCTTACCAATTTATAAAAAACTGGAGACAGATTAATCCAGTGTTACCTGCAGTAGAGAAGTAAGGAAATTACAAGACAATGAAATCCACTGTTAAAAATAAGTAACACAAACCTGCAAAGGTACACTGCCTGCACTTTTTATCTATGGGACTGCAGTATATTATTGATTATGTGATATTAGGCTGAGAAAATTAAATGAGGCAGTAAATTGCAGAATCAGTTGGTAGCTACCCTGAGCAGTCCAAGTCCTCTAACTGAAAGGAMTCCCAGTAGGAGATTTTCCCTAGGTAGTTCCTTCTCTTTGTACAGATGTTAGTTCTCCAGGTTTTTAAAGCAAAATTCTCATGCCAATACTGGATGGAAAAGTGTCAAGGCATAATGGTTTAAGAAGCCATTTTTTTGGGCAGTTGGTTTGTGGTTGATTAAAACCTGATGGCTTATTATTTTCTAAATAAATGGGCCAGTCTAATAATAGCCACTATCTTCCTGGCCTCTCTTATACCTGCACACCATCCCTCACTGTCCCTCCAATGTGATGGGGGTAATTATCCCCTCCCCTTTGATACATCCCTCAGGAGAACTGGGACACATCCTTGCTTCTGGGAAGGATTGCCAGAGGGCAGCAGCTTTTGTGTTTCTTTCATCCTCCTTGGCCTTCCTGATGTGCTCCAAAAGAACAGGGACACAGGGAACAGCGAAAAAGTCTTCGCACTTTTATTCTGTAGAAAGGGATTAGGGAGTTTCTCCTTGAAGAGAGCATGAGTCCTCCCCCAGTGGGCCCTTCTGTCTCCTCTGCCTTGGAAACCACCACATTCACCATTCCCCAACAGGAAASAAAGATCTTGGAGATTTCTAGAAAGGTGAGGTTTGGATGAGCTGTTGCAGTTTCTCGGATAAACATGTATAACTTCATAGGCAGCATGCAGAAAATCTCTATCAGCCTAAGCATAAGTGCAGATTTCACTCWAACAGGTTATAAGACAGAATCATAAACAGTGAGGAGTGCCAGGGTACTGGAGGTTAAATCTTTACAACTCTACTTGTGCCATGTCTCTGAGAAATAAATAAATTAATTAATAAATTAATAAATAAATAAATAAACTAACCAGAAATTGTATGTGTCCAGCTAATCAACAGAAGGCTGGAAAGAAGCTCAGTTTTTAGTAAATACAGACTGTGGTGCTGAAAGTAATTAACGGAGGGTATAGACAAAGGCTTCCAAACTTTTGCCATTAATCTTCTAAGGAGCACACAGACAATTGAGAAGAAAAACCTGAGACAGTGAATTTACCTCAACTGTTATGCATACAGAGAAACTCTAAGAATCAGTTATTCAATCTTCTTTGAGATTTGCCACTCAGAAAGCAAAAYAATTCTTTAGTCTGCAAAGAATCATCACTTTGGATATGCTACTAGTGATATTGGAACAAATATGTGTCATTTGAGGATGAAACTGAAATGAGCCTAGAAATCAGTACAAATAGCAGAGAAATTCCTAATGCATGACRTTCAGGGAACCCAAACTGAAAGAGTTTTACTGTGTTATTTCAGGTTCTTCAATCCAGCTGCAGAGGTACAACAATGGAGCAAATGCCAGTGTGTCAGCAGCTTGGGTGCTTCCCGTCTGAAAAGCAGAGAACACTGATCTCTATTGCAGCTGGGTAGAACAATGAAATTATCATGACAAGAAGAACKGGCTCTTCCACTGGGAGCTGTCTGGGGGCTGACAGGTTTTCAGGGAGGTATCTAGTTCAAGGCTATATGTTACAAGCTGTCCTTACAAAAGTGTTGTAGGCAGAGAGAATGCCAAGAAAACTGAAGGACTCAGCAACCAATATACAGGGSAGACCTCAGGCACTCTGTAGAGAGTGCTCTGATGATACCTGAAGTAATGCACCCTCATTTGGCTGGTGAAAGTGAAAAACTCAGAGAAGATTTCAGCCCACGGGTCCAAATAAACGACCACTGCACCAGTACACCCAGAGCAGGCAGACTGGAACTGTAACTGCGCCTTGTCTGTGTGAAGTCCTCAACATCACAAAGACAATTTCACAAAGGAAGAATTGCCCCTTAACACTTGTAATATCAAACATGCTTTACAGGAATGCTGCCGAAGATTTCCAATATCACTATATTTGTTAATATAGCCTTTGGGTCAATATTTGTGGATCTATATTTGTTAATATAGCCTGCTTTCTGCAAAAATCTGGCTACCAAGGAGTTAAGCAGATGGTGCTCAGCCAGCAGCAGCAAGCTGTTTGGTTTATTTTTATTGAAACACAGCATTACGTGCTATTTCTAGGTAACGTGAAAAGTCCTTGACAATCTACATGAAGTAGAAAGGAGCACAATAATATATTAATCTTAAAAACAGTAGCGGAAAGCAAGCTGGTAGAAGCTGGTACTGGAGAATGCTTTTCCTTTCAGCGAGATGAAAGTTTCCTCTTCTGCATTTGAGAAGGCATCTTGTCAAAGTCATAAGGTCATCTTCCCCAGCCATCATCGTCCACTGCTGCTCCTCCCTGAAATAAGGCACTTGTCCTCCTGAAAAAAAAGAAGTAATCTTGGACTGGTGTGATGGAAAGCAACATTTGTATGCCTTTCCGCATTTTTTAAAAATTCAGTTCCTTTGCCCATCACTGGAAAAAGAGGCAAAATAAAAAAAAAAAT
>NW_026623237.1:6182281-6261001 GCF_030028575.1 Malurus melanocephalus
AAGTGTAAAAGATGGCACTGCAGATCAATTGTTGGTGAAAGCTTTAGGATTTTCTGATAGAYAACATAGTCAAAAACACATGTTCTTTTATCAGTAATACCTACTGAKGCATTTATTTATTTACCTGGAAGAATGGATCTGTACCTTAAGCAATGAGCTCAGAACTCTCAAATTCAATTGCACACTTTTTTCTACAGCTTTCTTACTGTGATAAAGTCACTGAATTTCTTTGTGCTTTGTTCCCCCATTCATAAATGAAATGTTCCCCACGTTGTCCAAGGATGTTCTTGTAAGGGCAGAAGTGCCTTCATCAGTCCAGAATGCTTGTCAGAGAGGAAACAGGGAAAAAAATAAAGGGAAAATGGTGGTATCAAATAAACAGTAAATAGAAATGTCGAGAAAGTGCATATGAGCTAAAATAATATCACATGACACAGAAYAATTTAGAAAACAATAAAATCAATCTCCAGACATGATTTAGCTCTTCTGGATACAATTCTGTACAYAGACCTGATTTTGCAGAGACATCAGTACTGGGATGGCTTGCACAGCCATGAGTCAATATCTGACTGGGAAAGGGAACTAAAGATATGTGGGAAGGATCATACCTATTGCAGCAGACTTACAAGAAACTGGGAAGAAAATTGTTGATGATTTAAGTGAGGACACAGAAGGGCAAGCAGCTATGGAAGAAAATGCATCTACCAGAGAGAGAAAGGTAAAATCAGAATAAATGAGAAAGAGCAGGAAAAATCACAATRTAGGATTTTCTGTGAAAGACAACATTTTTGTCTTGGGTGGAAAAGATTTAATAAACCAATTTTCTGATGAAAAATATATTTTAAYAGTATCAACCTCAGCTCTTGGTTTCATTGAAGCTCTTCATTTTCCTCTTTGTTGTCATTTCTTCTCAGAGTTTCTCTAGTGTCTGTGTTATGTCTTTAGCCATTAATTTTATAGCTCAGTAAATGTAGTGGTTGATTTTACTTTTGCACTGGGGTAAAGTGCTGCAGAATTCAGTGATGATGCTTCCAGTGGCACAAAGGTTTTCCCTTTGCATCTGTTTTTCATCGTGTTCTTTCAGAGCTGGGYGTCCATGTCACAGATGCACTGATAGATTGGCTTGAGCTAAATGAAAATCTTTGTACAGAGCCACTGGTCCCTGTCCTACCCTGAACTGTGACTCYACAATAAGCTGGTGTGGAAAAAACAGCCACAACTTCTAGGTCTCACTTTTGTCCCAGCTCTGTCACTCCAGGCAAGGCAGAGACTCAGTTTTCAGTGCAATGTTTCCATCCAATTTTTTCATTGCAACTAATTGTACACAACCATGTGCAGTGCCTGGCTTAAAGACCTGCTCTCAGTTTAAACCTCCCATTCCCACCGTGTCTGAGGCCAGTCTGATCCCACATCTCTTCTTGAGACTATCTCTGTGTTTTATCCATGCTATCTCCTGCAGAACATCTCAAAATTCAAATTCCTTTGGAGGAATCTATCATCACCTCCAGCAAAAAGTCACAGCAAGGGTGGGAATCATCTTGTTTAGCAGCAGCCACTTAAAAGTTAGACAACTCCCTAAATAATTTGGATGAGACAGAAAAAAATACTTCAAGAAGAAAATTCATTGATCCTGTGTTAGGTTGCTCCCTCTCTTTACTGTCTAGACTGTCTCTACTGTCTAGATGATGACCTCAGACTAATTTTTAAATGGCTGAGAATAAGGAAGATGAATACTACCCATTACAGGATGGTAGAAAAGAAGACTAAAGCTCCAMTTCCAAGGTCCAATAATTTTTTTCCATCCCAGGGACGTCAGCATACAGGCTGTTGCTGGGATCACTGATCACTATCCTCTTCCTCTGCAATGTTTTGGCCCCTGACATCACCTGCACATCCTTTTCTCCTGTTTTTCCCTTTTTAACCCYTAGGTGTCCCCTGTTTCCCGGGGCAGGATTCTGCCTGAAACAAGTGYTCCTTGGGGTGTCTGCCTTCATGCATGTCATATCCATCTTTATTCAAATCTGTTGAGGTGTTTCAAATTGAAATCTATTACCCTATTGTAATAAGTTTGACTTCAGGAAAAAGCCTTTGAAGAGTTTCTTTAGAAAATAAATTACAATTAAAGGYGAATAAACAATAGAAAGAGACAACTCTTAGCTGCAGTCTGTGTCTAGAATGGTGTCACTGGTCTGTATCACAATTCCTATTARGTGCTATCTAACATTGCATGGCTTTTCTTCTGTAAATATTGAATATACTGAGACTTATTCTCCATTCCACTGGGCTGCAATAACTCTGCAAACTAAATATAGTGTAAAACCAGTATAAATGAAAGGTAAAAAWGCCTCAGTGATCTGAATTCTGATTCTATGGCTCTCAGTGTGCACAGAAACTGAGCTTTGTCTTGGCATAGATGAATTGAAGTCTGTTCTCGTTCACASTGTGAAAGCTTCAGCAAACTATTGAATAAATACTAAATATAATTTTCTGATTCTGATTATTTACCTTCTTTGCTTCACAGAAATCCTATTCACAGGCCTGTTAGCAGCTCACAATTTGGGRGTTTTGTTCTTTATTAGTTAATGAATAAACATTGGTGAAAATTTTTGATTTTGAGGTCCTGCCAGTGACTGTGTGACAAACCAGTTCATTCTTCTCCAATCCCTCTCTCCATTTGTCTCTCATGTTCTGAGGCTTCCAATACTAAAGCTTTCCACACTCTGCATTACCAGTTCACAGGCTGCTTTGAAAGCTATTGGCAGTTCTGCCCCCAGGTTTCTGTTTTTCTCTTTTGCATCCCTCAGCAGCGCTGATCTGTAACAGTGACTGCAATTAGAAACCACTTTTGAGCCAAGTGAGGTTGCAGGGTTTGGCTCTTTTGYTTTTCTGCTCTGAAAATCTCACACGTGCTGGTTTCAGTGAAAGAAGCCAGGCTACTTCCCTGCCATGTAACAGAAATCCATAAAAATACAGTTCATGTACATGAATGTGTGAGTTCAGAGGTGTGTAATGTGCACATCTGTAATGAAGTGAAGTTGTGTGTGTCCCCTGCAACACAGCTGTGATGTGGCTCTGCAGCCTCAGATGGATGTTTTAAAAAATGTGACATAATGGTGCTGCCTGTTTCTGGGCTCMAGACCCACTCAGAGGAATTAAAGATCACCTGCAACAACAGCAGAGGCACTAAGTTCTGTGCGAGATTTTCAGGTTTGAGAGGTAGTTGTTGTGTCCTTTCAGAAATGCATTTTCTCTTCACACAGCAGACTCAGAAATTGTTCTGAGTCCATTCACAGCTTACCACATTCCAAAGGCAACCTGGTGCGTTGTATTGGGGAACCTGTGACACATTGCAGAAAGCTGAGTGCCAGAAGAACAGACTGGAAGCAGGCACACAGTGTACAATGTGAGTATTTCACTAAACACCAACAYTGTAGAGATGCAGACTGAAGYKATCAAAACAAACTGGGATATTGACMMSWGCTGGAGTGCACGTGTGGAACCTCCTGGCCTGGAAAACAGGACAGAGGTCTGGGGGAGCTGAGCACATAATAGCACCTTACTCCATCAGTGAACAATACCAGGATTGCCATCTAGTGAAGAAGAAAGGGTGAGCCAAGCATTTCATGATCCCCCAAAATAAACTCCAAATCCTCCCCTACAGGCAGGGCTGAAATACTCCTCTGAAATGATGCCACCATGAATGAGTTTGCTTTGAACACACGGCTCTTAGCAAATGTCCTGTCACCCCTATCACCCCTAGATCAAGAGGTGCTTCCCTCAGGGACCTGTGGGTGCATCTGATTGCGAGTATCAGTTTCAGTGGTGGAGGACTCAGCCTCTCACACTGGTAGGTGTTGGTGTTGGCTGCTTCAAGGGGCTGTGAGTTCTGTGGTTCGGGGTGTTCAGCTGTACTTGATTGCTCTGAATCAGCCCAGTGAAACTGATTTTATTTGACTTCATTCCTTCACAGCTGGTCTCAAAGCATCTGCTCTCAGTGCTCGCATCTGCAGCRCTGTCTGAAACAGCACCTTTTGGGATTTGTATGCTGTCATTTTCTGTTGTTTCTTGCAAATTTCTGCTAACGACAGTGGCTAAGTTTCTCTTGGATTTTTTTTCTTGGTGCATTTTGTTTGCTTGTTTACACTCAGCAGGGATGAAGACACAGAAGGTGCTGTGAGGCTGGGAAGAAATCTCCACTCTGACGCACAGAGTATGTTTGAATCCACATTTTTGGCTCAACCGCCAGCTTCAAATCCACGTAGGATTCCTACATACAGGGTGATGTTCTGTTTTGACCAAATTAAAGAGACAGAGGAGAGTACAAAATGCAAGTGCAAATCCCAGTCTCCTCACCTGGCTGTAAATCTCATGGATACTTGAGCTAGAGCTTTTCTGTAGCTCTTTCCCTGKACGCCAGACTTGAATACAGACTAATCCCTGAAGCTTTGTGTGATGAAGAGCAACGCAGTGCACTATGGAGAGACCAGGCTTGGAGCATCCCAAAATCTTGATTTACAGCTCATCTCTTTTTTAAATAGTTACAGAAGATTCTTCTTCCCTGTCAATCCCAGGAGCTTTAAGATTCCTGATGTCTCCAGGAGGAGTCTGGCCTCCTAATGTGTCAGGTGGCACAACAGGAGCAATGCTGAGTTTGCCAACATTTTTTCAGCACCTGAAGTGTACCCAAGCAGCCCTGGCTCCTGCAAACCCACTACAGCATGAGCACCTGTGAGCCAGGACCAAAATCATGGAAGGATTTCAGGCAATACCTCTTCATATCAGGTTAGACTGCTGATCCATGGCTTGGAGGAGTCAAGCAGTGATTCCTCCCTGAAAGGCACCTACCACCCCAGGGGTAAATTAACTCCACTTACTGCTGAGAACATAAAAGATTCTGAGATCATCATGTGCTGTATCCTCAGCACCACAGATGAAATTGCCCTTCAAAGAGAAGCCACTGTGTAGTCAGGGAATGGTCTAAGCMCTGTCTAATGACAGGTGAGTCTTGGTGAAATGCTTGCTGTACAGAGAGCAGAGGAAGAAAGGATTAGGAGCTCAGGGGAGCTGTTTTATCTTGAATCATGGCTGATTACTTTTATTTTGTCTGGTGCAACTGAAGTTGTCACAGAGTATCTGTTCTTTATCAAAGTCTGACCTTGCCCGAGTGGCTTTCMGCTGAAGAGTCCCATTGGACGGTGCTATGCTGCCAAGACAAATARTTGTTTTAGGATTCTTGTCTTCCTTTAATTCCATCTGCCACTACTTGTGCTGATATTATTGCCTGGTGTCAAATGGGCCATAAGAATGCCCCCTATTATGTATAAAATCAAATACATAACAGAGGACAGCTAAACTTATATGTAATCCTCTGAATTATCCGCAATGGTGTTTGGACCAATGCACTTCTGCATGCAGATGAAAGGAGAAGTAACCTTTTTCACTCATCCCACAAGGCTGCTAATCTCCAAAAGGAGCAGCCAGCATTTTCCAAAACATGCTGTGGTTTTGGGCAGCAGGACTTTGGCACCGTTCTTTAAAAAGAGCATCATTTTCAGTGAGTACTAAGCACCTGGCAGCTAAAAAACCATTCTCTATTATGGGATTGTCAATTTTAGACCCTAAAATAGAGACCATTAAGGATCTGMAAATTTTGATTAGAGGATTCAACAAACTAAGGACACTGATATTTGATCATATGCTGATCACAGTCTGAAATATCAGGAAGTAGCTTCCCTCCATGAAAATGTGTTTGTGGGCATTACTTTCTTTTTTGCCTCTTAGTCAAGTGTCAGGGATGTTTTTGGGAACTGTATGATATCAGACTAGATGGATCATTAGATAAGGCAATGGTTTGGTCAGTAGGTAAACAGATGCACGTTTGTGTTGAAGCTGTGCAATGTAGCTCTGTAATGTGTTTCTCATAATGTCAGCAMAGCCCATTCACTTCCAGTCTCCTTTCTGGTTTTGCAAAATCATGTTGAAAATGGCATTTTAGAGCCTCAAGAAATATTTCCTTATGCAGCTCACAGCACTGTCTTTGTAAATGCAAAGTACAGTATGCCATGCACTTCAGGTTTGATAGATGAGGGATGCTAATGGAAYGTAAACTATCAAATTAAAAACTTTCATATTAGGGATGCCAACAGTGTTTGCTGTACCTAGCAAGGTGAGATGGTGCTTGCAATTTTTCTCTGCTTTTTAATATGATGCAATATGCACATTCTTATATGTCACTTCTTTAAAAAGGCGAATGTGCAATTTTAATGAGGAGGCGTTCCAGAATCACAAGAAACTGAATTAGTTTTACACTGAGCAGGTCCATTATGCAGTCTGCAACAACTGCCAGATTATTATACTTTGCACACAAACCTTAAGCCCGATTTTCCTCTTCCCACCTGTGTCAGCTTGCCTCTGCTCACACATCACTCATTTCAGGAGAGATACCTTGCCCTTGCCCTGCGATAGGATAGAGCATGGCAGGGAAACTGGAACCACCTTTCACATCCAGTGCTCTTTCCTGAACGTGACAGGAGCTGCAGAGGAGGCAGGGGAAGACAAAGTGTGCTGAATGGATCTGAGCCAGAGCCTCAGCCCGTGAATACCAACACCAGCACTCAGCACCTCTCTGCTGAGCCCATGCAACCACATCCCCACTGCTGAGAAAGCTGGGTAGAAAAAGCCAGGATCAGAAATGGAACTCAAGACAGGGCCAGTGGCCGATATCTCAGATCTTCATCTGCACTGATTTGCATCCCATTTGGAAGGAGATAATCATGGGGAAGGAGGTAGGTGATGAGAAGGGTCCCCTCCACCTGGATCATTTGCCTGCATTCCCTCTCTTGTGTTTTCATACTCTGTAGTTTGCTGGCTGCTGGTCTACTGCAAGGCAAAAGAAGACAAATAATAAGAGGGGATCTCTTTCAAGAAGTAATTTGCAAAGGGTATTGAGGACAGAACTGTCTCCAGTGGGGTATGTTGGCTCTGTGAAAGATTCCCTAGATTACCAGGGACTGCAAAGTGGGAAAGGAGGGTAAACACCTTTGAAGAGTGGTCAGGCACTTGTTCTTGAGGCTGTTGCTGGTGCAGGTAATGCAGTTTGGTGCAGGCAACTGTAAGATTAATGGAACTGTTCAAATATTTAATCCTGTAAAGGTATTACATGAAATGCTCACTGCAGCCTGCTTGTTTTTCAGCTTGCCAATGTGTGTGTACGTGCATGTGCTTGGGGTAGGGAAAGGAAAAAAAAAATCCCACACAGTTACTGGTGCATAAATATGGTTACAGCTTCCTGTTTCTTAAATGGGGCTGAGGAGCCCTGCAAGGTTTTGGCAGTTCAAAGGAGGCAGTAGGTCAGACTCAGGTTGTCCAGGTGGGTTTTTAAAGAGATATGGTTTTACCATGGGACTGTTTGTCCTATACAACCCATAACAAGGAGAGACCAGCTGTTGATGTGAGCTGTGGAAGGATGGGAAAGAGATAAAGATATGGCTCCCCCTCACTTCTCCCTGAATTTTTTAACTTCTCCTGTGGAAATATGCCCCTTGTCTGAAAAGATTCTGGCCTGTGTAGGAGACAAGCACAGGAACAGACAAATGGTCTGTCACACCACAGATCATACTCACACTCCTCATCTGATCAAAACCTGCTTTCTCATCTGAAACACTCCCAGCACACTGAATAATTTCTTAACTCGCTCCCCTGCCTGTGGTGCCYTGAAAAGACTCTCCTCACTCTTTTTCTTTTCCTTATTTGAGTTTGCTTCATCTCTTAGAAGCTTAACTGCTTCAGTCAGCATCTTACAACAAGCTGACTATTTGAGTTTTGCAAGTGGACTTTTTGGAGGAGCTCACTGCAAGCCATAAGCATGGACAGAACAGYACCCTCTGCAAGTCTGGCTTGAGGTGCTGTCAGGACAGAAAGGCAGGAGAATGTCTTCTGAGGAAAAAGATTTGCATGCCAGCTTTGCCTGAGAGTGCAGCGAAGGTCAATCCCATTGGCACTGAATGAAACACTTCCATAACTCTTCTTACCATGCATAAGGAAGAATGAGCAAGTTTAATCATACACTTGTGCTGRTCTCGTGCCAGAGTCAAGTTCCCCCAGGTTACATCCAACAACACATTTTCATCCAGATCCTTATGAAGAACCAAAAGGCAGGAAAGAAAGGCTTCCAGATCTGCCTCAGACACACCARTTTTAGCCCCTCTACACCCCACACCTGCCTCTGGCCAAGCGCTGGCCCTAAGCCTGCAGCCCATTTCACATGAGGGGACAGGCTGGCCACTACACTGCCATGGCTTTCTGATCACTGCTGCCTATCAGCTGTGGACTTATCATTTGCAAAGTGGCCGGCTCTTGTTTTGGACCTTGCTTCATTGCTTTTCCCATTACTGACACTCAGCACTTGATTGCATTTATTCTGACTCACCATGCGCGACAAAGCAGAGATTTAGGATGGCATCGCGCCGCTGTCCTGGGCCATCACTTACACGCTGTGTGCAGCAAAAGCCTCCCAGAGACGGGAAATTGCTTCTGGTGGTTAGAAGGAGCTAGGACATAAGGGAAAGTGTTTTCATCCTGAATGACTCTGGGGAGCATTTTTGTTCTCCTAATGGCTCCATTTAAAAGATAAAGCCACAGACAAACACAGAGACGGCACAAGACAGAGGTTTGCTTGATAAATCCCCTCCTTCCCCCTGAACTCACAAACGGGAAATTTTCCTCACAGCAAGTTTGCTTGACCTGTTGCTTTTTTCCCACAKCTTACTTAGCTCTTGCTCAGCCCAACACAGCCAAGGCTGGGCAGGCACTCAGGACATTTGCACGAGTCAGCTGAAAATGCAAGGCACAGCCCAGTTTGCCTTTTCCCCTGCTGAAAAATTTCTGCCCAAGCAGAATGACATCAGGTAATGCTAATAGGGAGAAAGGATTCTCTTCCTATTATTCTCCCTCCTGTCAGGGTCTCCTTTCCCAGCCGTATTTTACTGTGGGTAGCCATGAAAAGAAGAGCTGGAAGAGGTTTTCCTCCACTTTCCTGGGAGACAGGGACAGAGGTCAGGATAGTGGAATGTCAGGTTGCAAGGTACTGTAGRATGCTCTTTGCTCCAGGGACTGCTCTCAGCATGGCAATTTCAAAGACAGAACAGGATTCTCAGTGTCTTGTCCACTTGAATTTTTTATTTCCTCTGTGGTGGACATCCACTTCTTGGCGCCCTGTTTTGGTGCCACACCATCTTCCTGGGGAATTTACTTTTCTTTCTAAAGAAGAATTTTTCTTTCTGTAACTTGTGTCCTTTTCTTCCTGTTTGAATACTGTGCACTTCTGAGAAAGTCCTGGCTTCATCTTCCCTAGATCCTCTTCTAACCAAATGAAGAGGGGCAGTAAAATCCCCCTTTGCCTTCTCTTTTCCAGGCTGAACAAATCTGAACTCAGCCTTTTTTCATCTTGCACTCCAGCTCCTTGACCCGTTTGGTGGTCATCSAGGCAGTGCAGCTTGTTCCATTTTGCTGATGTCTTTCACTGGAGGGATAAACCTGGACATGGTGACTGCAGATGGAGTGTCCTGRTGAGTCTGTGGCTCTGCCCCCACCTGTGCAGAGCAGCTCAGGAATCCCAATGGGATCTGAAAGCACAACATTTTGCACAGCAGTGAGCAGCTACTGCTACACAAGCAAAGCTTCCTGAAGATACTGGAGGCACCCCCGGGGCCCAAAGAAAACAAGGCAATCTAAGATGGATATGGCAAAGAAAATAACACCCAAGGGCTCACGCAGAACAAAGAGAGGGGTTACACCTGGGTGAGGAATTACCATTTGGAAAACACGTTATTTCATCCTATTTAGGTAAGTACAATAAATCAGTGTAAAGCCAAACAGCCAGGCAATCAGAAAGCTGCAGAGGCCTCTGTGGAGGGCAGAGCAATGACAGCCAATACCTCTTTAAATAATAATAGTGTTTTTCCTATGGGACTCCCAGTTCATATCATTGCTATGTGCAGCATGCAAAGATAAAGTTTCCCATGCCACACAGAAGGCTCCAATTTCTCAAATAATTGATAGCTGAAGCTCTCCTTGGAGGATCAGGTGGAGGAATGGAAAAGGAACATCATAATGGCTGCAATTTTCATTCAGCACAAACCTGGTTTGGTTTGCACACAGGTATAAGTTGATGATGGCTGCACTGAAGCAGCTGCCCCAGGAAGGAAAGTGAGGACTGACAGTTCAATTGAGTCCTGGATCTCCCAGCAAACAGCCAGGCCTGCACCTAGGAAAGACTAAGTAAACAGCTCAGACAAAATGACTGTGAAATGGCAAAGGTCTTGATTTACTTCAGGGGAAGCAATATATGGACTCCCCACACTGTATTTCACACCTGCAGTCAAGCTGTCCTTAAAAGGGATGWGAGGAGATGTGGAAGGAGGTGTGGGATGAAAACAGACAATACTAATATATGAGTAGATCTTGTTTTCCTCAGCTGTAAAGAAATGCAAATTTCAAATCTCACACAAAAGAAAGAGAGCAAATCCCACTACCCTCCTCAAGCTTCCTTGCAGTTTATGATGGCCTGGGCAGAAGTAGAGTGGTGAGCAGGGGGAAGGCATTCTCATCTTGGAACTACAAATCCAGAACCTAAMAAGGCTTTAGTGACAAAAAACTATTCCCAAAAGTGGGATCTCTTTGTTTTGTTGTTGCAGAAGTGTGGGGTCAGCACGGTGCTGCATGAGGCAGCACATCCTGTGAAAACCAGGACAATCCTCTACCCACCAGCTGACAAACTCAAGCAGAGATTTTCATTGTTGGTTTTTGTTTTCCTWTGTGGCACACTTGATTTCTTTTCCAGTGAAAGTGGAAGATATGGATGGTGAATCCATCACAATCCTAATGCCAGAAAGTCTGCTGTTTTAATTGCTCAGGWATTTCAGTAGTGGTCCCCAGGGGTACACAGGCACATTTATGAAAAGAGGTGAGGCAGGGAACACGATGCAGGAAAACAGCACAGGTTCAGACTCCCGTGGTGRTGAGGTGACTTCCCAAGGCCATCTGGACATTTGTGTCGGAGGCAGAGTTTCCTTAATCACAAGACTCAGACTCTTCCWAAGTTAACATCAAGCCAAGAAGGTGCTTTCTCCTTTTTTCAGCACAAGGAGAAGAAAGYTGATCAATATTGGCAGAACCAAGACTGGGTAAACATCTATTCCCAGTTCTCTTCCACTGTCTCCAGYGCATCCAAATGCCTGCTGTCCAACTGGAAATAATTTTATTAGAATATTCAATAATATTCTATAATATTGTATTATAATAATTCTATAGTATTCTATTAGAGCTGCTAAGCCTCTATCTTGACCAAACTAGTTTTTCTATTTGGTCTTATTGGAGGGGCAAGGTGTATAGGAATGAAACCTAATATCTTTTAYTAGATCACATTATTCTTCTTCCCCACTTTCCCAAAAAGAAAGAGACTGCCTTTATGCTGAATTGTCATTTGCTGCTCTTTTCAGATCTCACACACTTCAGAGAGTTTCTTGCTGAAYGAATCCCTGGAAAACATCACCTCATTCTGTTTGCAGTGACACTATTGTTGCAGTGACAATGCAGCAGCTGGGTGTGGAGTTGAGGTCACGATCCTTCTCTTGTGGAAGGAGTGGGTGATTGTTAACCAGCCTGAGAAGGAACTTGCCCATGTGGGAGGTGGCACCAGCAGCAGGTCTTGTGCCACCGCTGGGCACAAAGGTTGGCAGGCAGCGCCAGCCGCATTCATGCCTGTCCGCGTTATACAACACCCAGCAGAGTGACCTCAATTTGACACAAAAAAATAGCAATAAAATCCGATAGAGAGATTTCTGAAGAATTTAGAGGGATGATGAGAAGAACGGCATGTTCCTCTGACCCTTGATGACCCCTGCAGCTACAGCACTGCTGTGTATGTTTTGTCCACAGAAAACTGAGAGGCTGATCTGACCCTCCACTTATTCACAAAAAAAAAAAAAAAAAAAAAAATTTTCACCTAAGAATGTCTCCTGGATTTCCATTTTGTCTCTACTTTTCTGGAAAAAAAAAGTGAAAATAGAGAATGTTTACTTTATTTGTTTGCTAAAACCATTTGCACAAAATTATTTTCTTGGCTGGAACCATTGTAAAACACGTTCAAAGGACTCCAGGGAACTGCAGCAGGGGCTGAGCGGAACCACACTGCACAAAGCAGCTGAAGACACTCATGGCAGGCAAGGATCAGGGCACAGAGAGGGACAGCAAAGTTCCAGGAGGAAGCCAGAAGYGGGAACAAAGATTGTTGTGACTGCTGCTCTAATGAGCAAGGGGACAGATATGCTGAAGACTAAAAGAGGCAGAAGGAATGTTCTGACAACTGGCAGGAGAAAGGCTTCAGCTGAGAAGAGGAATGAGTGTGATTAGGTTGGCAGGAAGTGAAGGCAAAATTCAGTAGGCTGAAGACAATGGAGAGAACACATAGGTCACTGCAGAAAATCACTGCAGTAGGTGGAAAAAAAGCTCTTTCTCTTTGGGTGCAAATTTCTACCACAGARGATGCAATGCAACACCAGGACTGATGGACCTGTTAATACAACCTGAGGCTTTCTAGATATCCTTGCCCTCTTCAGAACCTTTCAGATACCACCAGSCTCCAAATTATTTCTTCTAAATTTCCACTTATAAATGCAGGAAGTTGRCTATAGGAAAGAATGACCCCAGACTAGGAGATGCATATAATGGCTTATGGAAAAGGGTCACAAACAAGAGTGACAGCAACATCACAAAAACAAGTGGAAGAAATGGCCAAATCCTAAGTGTCTGATGCAGCGGGAAGTTCAATAAAAGAAAAAAAAAGACTAGCAGGTGCAGCGGTGTTTTGCATTCAGCAGTCGAGTGTCCCGCTTCCATGAAAATTCCCATTAAGGCAGTGCAAATGTTCTGGGGATCCTGTAAGTTGTGACTTTCTGAAACCTGGACACTTCTTTCATGTCTGCACAAATTTCTTGGACTTGTCCTCCTGGTCAGGTRTAGTCTATTGTGATCATTTCCATGTGTCATCCCAGTCAAAGCTCAGAAGATGAGAATAAAATAAAAGGGAAAAACTAAATTTATTCAAATGCCAAAAGCCTTATTGATTTTTTTTTCATTTATGTTTGGGTTTTCTTTTTATTTTGGCTCTATTTTAGAAGGAATGTCTTTGTTCTCCTTTATCCAGGCTGGCTTGTCCACCTGCAGAAAGCACCTCTGGTGGCTGCAGCTCCCCTCACAGCGTCTCAGCTTTTGTTCTGACACACTGACTGATCAGCAGCTACACAAAATTGTTGGTTCTCTTTTGCAAAACATCTCTGTAGATCAGGCACTCCATGCAGAAAGTGAGTGGTATATGAAAAAACAATAAGATAGTGCTTTTYAGTATTCAGGAGGGGACAGGACACAGATAATATTGCCTGCATGCTTAATCCTGCCAAAATCCCCTCTTTTAAAGACAGGCATGTCTGGTGTGTGAGGATAGGTGAGCGAGCACCACAGAGAGAAAACAATTGAGAASAAAAAAAAGGGAAAGAGTAAATCTGGACTGAGGAAGGAAAAAGGCATCTTCAAACAGAGTTATTTAATGTGTGGCATAATTAGAGGGAAAATCAGCCAATAGCCCTGGCAGCCCTTTCTGTGTTGATCCTTAGTCCAGGAGCTCACTGCTGTGTCACTGCCTCACTCTGCAGTAACAGGAAAATACTCTGCATTCTCTGAAGTGTTGTTATTGGCTCTGCCTGGGAGGAGATGGCTGGGTGCTCCAGATCTCACAACTTTGGCACTGCTCWGCACCACAAAACCCACACCATGACTTGGTTTCAGTGTCCCCCTGCAGAAATGAGAATATCAGCATCTTACACAGTGGAGTGGGAAAGATTATCTATCACAAATAAATAATAATCATTAAAAAGAACGGGGGACAAAAGAGCTCTTCAAATACAATATACTATAGGTCGAAAACAGAGTAATTTTTGTTTTCTGAGAGCTGAACAACGTAACAGAGAAGTCAAAGTAGTGGAAAACTATTTGACCATTTATAGGACTGTTCATTCATGTAGTGTGCAGGGATAGTCCCCAGTGAGCCTTGTCATGTCACCCTGAATTATGAAGGATATGAGCTTAGCTCCATTGGACCAACAAGCAGAGCAAGAAATTGAAGTCTCAATCATGCTTGTTGAAGGAGTAAAAAAAAATCCTGCTTTCTATTACCTGCTGCTCCTAGAGACAAGGCATGGGAGCAGGAAGAAATAATAGGACAGATGAGGAATGCAGGGCATGAACAACACTGAGAACTCCGAATCACTGGGACAGGTTCTCCTCTGGGACAGAAGGTGAGAGTAAAATAAAAGGGAACTGAAGCTTTCTTGCAGCTCATGGCTGAAGCTAATACAGTTTTCGTGAGTTACACCCTGGTGGATCTGGGCTGCAGTGCCAGCCAGCAGGAGGAGAAGGCACAGTGACAGCTTAAGAATGTAAGTAGCTCTGTGGAAAATATTTTTTCCGTAATGTTAATAGAAAAGACCTCTATATGATCACTGGCCAGAATATTTTGATTTAGCTTTGTTATTGAAGTGCAGGTTTTTTCCCAAAGTTAAAACACTCCCATGAAAATATTAGCTATAACTAAGGGTCTCTTTCACCAGGAAGATCTCTGATAGGCAGGTGGGTTCAGCTTGTCAGAACAGGAAATAAACTCTAGCAGAAAAAAGAAAAATACCTCCATAAGCTTTTCCAATCTGAAAAGAAATATTCCTGCACTGTTCTGTTATGGTGTCTAGAGTATTCACAGAACTTCATTTTCACTCAGAAATAAGGAATATTATTTTTGAGGCATTGCAGGTGGCCTCAAAACAGCTTTTTCCATCTCCAGCTGCTTTTACRCACAAATCCATATGCATCTTAAACCCTGAGCCTCATATTCCTAGGACAGGCCATAGAGTATCAGCAAAGCTTTAGCCTTCAGTGATTCCAATTCCTGTGGGGATAGCCAAGTTGTAGTAAATGATATGAATAAGAACCACATGTAGTTATGTGCAAGAATAACAATTGCTTAAGACAGAATATGTAAGATKGACACATAAGAAACTGAAACTTGCCGCTGAATTTGAGGAAAGCTGCTGTTCACAGCTTCCTGCTCTTTATAGAAWTAGAAGTGAAGCCCAATAAACATAACAAAGCCACCAGGTTTTGGAAAACCTACTGCAAGTGGTCTCAAAGCTCGCTGGGACCATTGTTTTTCTCAAGGAATTCTAGACAATTCAAAACRTTGCCGTTTTTATCTTTTTTACGTTGGCATGGAAAACCCTTTTTGCCCTCATTTTATCATGAAATAATCTCAAAAATCACAAGGATCAAACAGTCTAAAAGGCTGTAAAGGCATGTAATGTGTAGATGAGGGTAGCTACTTCTAAAGCCCTCCTTTTAATGCCTTGGACCSTGAATCCAGCAGGTATGAATAAAATTAGCCCAACTTTTGCCAGCATTGCATTTCAAGAGATGGGATATGTATCTTTGTCTCCTTTCATACACTCCCTCAGGATTTCTGCAACACAAGGGCACTGCAGGGTCCAAGCGTTGCAGTCATGGCTATGCCTTTGGCAGACTCGTGTCTACTTGGAAATCACCTCCCTTTCACATGAAAAAGGGCATTAAATAATGGTAAAGAAGTGCTGCTAGAGGACTGGGAGCTAGATGCTCTGGAGGACTGTCAAAGTCCACTTCGTAACGCCAGCAGCACAATTCTAGTAGAGCAGAGTACACAACAAGGAGAAAGGAGGCTGCTCAGGGATTGAAATCAAATTGCACACTGACTATATTGTCAGGAGTTCTGCTCCCACATTTTCCTGCAATGTACTTTTCTTCAAAATGTGCCAATATTCTCCTCCTTGTTACAATGTGGAGTAGCAAGCATCATTACGTGCTCAAATACCATTAGTGCCCAAACATCTGTCTGGGGAAAAGGAATGGCAATAATTGCAAACAGTCAGGGTTGAAAATATTGTCCTTGGCATCTGCTGGAGTACCACTCACAGGGGTGCAACTTCCAGCAGAAAGATATTAACAAGCCSCAAAACCTGAAGGGGGATCCTCAGCAGGAGCAGGTTGTCCAGTGCTTCAGCCATGGCCTCACCAGAGAGCTGCCTGACAAACCACAACCTGCTCAAAGCCAGTGTACTATTACTATCTCAACTATTTACCTTAATTTTTCCTTTCTAATCCTCTTAACTATGTTCACTAATTCAGCTTTTAATCATAAGCCTATTTGTGTAGCTACTTTTTTTCACCAGCATTCCCCCGCTTACATATCCAAGTTCTCTGAAATACCTTTYCATTCTAGTTCAATAGCTCTCTTCATTCCTAATGACTTCTATCTCCTCTGCTTCAGTTCTGCAMCACTACTATTATTATTGTAATTATTATTATCATTATTATTACTAGCTCCAAGAGTCTCTTGCCAGTTCCTTTCCAGCAGTGTTTCTGCTGTGAGCACCCCATAGGCTCAGCCCATCAGCTTGAGAGGCTGTTGGGGACACTCCTACACGGGATCCAAACTTTTTTCAGCCCAGGGAGCACATTAAAAACAATATATTATTATTTGTTCCTGCAGTAGGGGCACCAAGGCTGAGATAGAAGCCCCCAGAAGCACAGTGATTATTGCAGCAGGTGCAAGGGGCACATGGGTGTGTCTGAGGAAGTGGTGAGGACACAACTTTGCACTGATAAGCAGAGTTCACCCCTCAGCCATAGCTTGCTTTCCTTGAAAGCGGGGCAAAGAAATGTTGAAGAAGAGTCTGATGGACTCTAACAGGAGACCCCATTCAGGGAGRGTCTCAAGGCACAGGCAGCCCCTGCACATGGTGGTGATTCAGAAAAGTGCTCTCACACAGGTGAGAAAGCCACAATGCCCATCCACAGGGACAGGAGTAAAAGAGCAGAGRTCCTTCTATGGAGATGGAGTGAGTGAGTGATGGGGACAGCATCACCTGTCCAGCAGGAGTGGAAAAACCATCAAAGGGGATGCAGGGAGGAGAGAGAATCTTGGAAAGTGRCCTTAGAATGCTTATAGTTCTCTTCACTCTCCATGGGGGCAATATTTGTATATATCCTCAGCAAACCCAGACAGAAATAGAGCTCATTCCTGGAGACATAATTTGAAGGAAAGAATAGAAATTCATTTTTAGAAAACATCTCCAGGACATTATCTGTTCCTCAAATAGTACTTTTCATTTAAAGTGAAGTGTGTAATTTTGCTCACATCATAATTAAGAAAAAAAATCATTTGTTTCAACACCTCCACTATTCTTTCCATTTGCACTGTTTTATCTGACTAGAAATGAAAGGAAAAAAAGTAATTGAAGGAGGAGACATAACTAGCCACAAGMCCTCAAACAGCACATCTCATTGGATCACAAGACTCCCAGTTTGACTGATGAGAAAACTCTCTGCATTCACTTCAGGAGCCTCAAGAGCCTCTGAAAGTCTGAGCTAAGATTTCAGCCTCTAGAGGACACCATGCCGCTGTTGCCATCTGTGGAAAGAGCCTGACCTGCTGCACAGGGTTTGTCCTCAAGCAGAAGGTCCCGATGTCCACCACTCCGTCACATCCACGTTCCCAGTGCAGCCCTTTCCCATCCTCAGAGCTGTAACCTCAGAACCACCAGTAATGACAGAGGTTGCCCCCTATCCATAATGTTCAGCTCAAGGGAGTTGTTCGAAARCCATCCCTGGATCCCAGTCCCATGGCCCAGGTCACTGCCTAATACCAAAGACTCCTCTTTGATGCAGCAATAGGATAAAATGTGCAGCTGYGGTTCCTGAAAGCTCTGGGAGGTGCAGATCTCCAGCAGCACCTCTGGCAGCTGCCATYGAGCCAGGCTGCTGGAGGAAACTGCCACAGCAGCTTCTGTTTCAGAAACACTGCAGAATTTCTGCTGCTAAAAAATGCCAGGAATATCAAAAGGTAATTGTACAGGATTTCCCTGAGGAGACTGTCAATGCTGMGACTTTTATCCCAATCAGGTCTGGGTTTTTTTTAAGTGAATTTAAATTGGCCAGTTGGTTTTGTTAATTATTGCAAAATTCTGTTTAACCCGTTCTGCCAACAAATACGAGAATATTCCTCAGGAAAATAATACACTGGCATGTGAAGAGGTGCAAGTGAAAAGAAATGGTGTGTTGCTAACAGAGTCTATACCAAACCACTACCCCAGAGTGTCATTACTGACTGGGGTCCACTGCTGGCACAGAGGTACTTCAGATGAAATAAAAATTTTGAGGTTTTCTTATCTGTGTATCATCAGTAAGGGACCTTTGGCCCTTTTCCATGAAAAAGATTATCTACATCAGCTCTCCACACAGGAACTTGTGCTCTGCCAGCCTCTGTTCCCCAGCCAGCTCACTGGCTAGTTTGCTCTCCTCTGCTTGGACAATTGAGCAGCATTTGCTACTCGATTGCTACTCAATTACTCCATTTGTGATTATCTGTGATTAGGGTTAATTGTGCAGCACCTGCAGGACAGGCTGAGAGGAAGGGCTCTGTACACACAACTCGCAATTACAGCCACAGCCAAAGATGTGCCTGGTGGGATCTCTGGGCACACAGTCCCCAGGGGAGCTTCTGAGAGTGAAAGAGGCTGCTGAAATAGGAGATATGTATTATTCTCTGAATGGGATTTTTTGTGCCTATTTGTATAGCTAAGAAGATCAGAGCCTGTTTTGTTTGCTGAACTGATCCTTCATATTCTCCCAGTACAATTTAGGTTATCATTTGTTTCACTTATGCACCACAAACACTCATAAATATTAGGTGTGGATAAGCCCTAAGCCTGCAGACTGATTGCATGGGATATCTGCTTTCAAACAGAAATTACACACAGGAGCAAGAAAACCACACAGCTTTTCTTTTAATTGGTCAGGTAGTAGCAAACATAGTTAAGTCCTAAGTACTGGAGCTGAATCCCCATCGTCCCTGCACCAAATGTGCTGATTTGCACACCTACTAGGGAATGAAAAGAGCTATGGGTAAAGTCCCATGCCCTTTTTGAGGCCAGATTGCCAATGCTTCTTAGCACAATACTGTTAACCTACCTGACCAGAAGGACCCCTTGCTTCCCATCCCCATAGCTCAYGAGTCCCCAAAACTGTGTGATTCTTTCCCAAAGGAGCACTGAGCAGTGAGGCAGGAATCACATCTCACTTTCTCTCCCAAAACTCCACATTATTAAATCCTGGCTGGATGATGCCATTGCTCCAGGCAGGTTTCCAACCAGGCTGAAGTTTTATTGTCAGCCTTTTGGTTGCTGTGGAATTGATTGAATCTGTCATAGTTTTCTTGAGATGGGAGGGCAGGACTTACTGGACAAGTACAGATCAATTTTCACATGCTCATCCTGTCTCACAGGAGAAATGAGAAAAGCTGATTGCTTGTGCATGTATCAAGAAGAGAGCCGTGGAGGGACAGCACCCCCAGTGCATCGTGGGGTCAGTAATTGCAGACACTTCTGTCCCTTGGGTGTGTTCAGACCAGTCCTGACACGGGCAGAACCCTGGTACAGGAGCCCTTAGGTGTCCTAAGCACAGAGCTCCATCTTTGTGCTCTTCATTCTGTGGTCCGAGGTTTCATTAAAGCTTATCCAAAAATGAAGTTTCTRCTGCAACTGCCCACATCAGCCACTCACAGATAGGTGGTGTTAAGCAATAAAACTTACAAAAACAGGCTCTGCAAACCCCAGTAATCCGAGGCTTAGGTTTCTCTGCACCCCAGCAGGTATTCCAGTGCCCTGTGAGGAGATGGCTGCGATGCACACCCTGTGACTGCCACCACCCCTTCTCTGGGGCTGCTCAAACCTCGCTGGCTCCTGCAGGCAATGCTTCCAGTGGCAGGGAGGTGGGCAGCCGAGTCTCCAAGGAGGCACATCCCTCTCTCTGGTAACGAGACCCCCAGCTCTTGCAAAGATTTGTTTTGTGGTTCCTCTTCATTTCTYCACTTCTCAGGCAGTGGTTAATGGAAACTACAAGAAAAAAATTATCAGCTCCGTTGCTTTTCAATTAGATAAGAACTCCCATTAGTGATGCAATTAAGGTGCCGTTTTCAAGACTGTTGTTTAACAGCCTCCTTGACATTTCACAGAGCTCATTTGTTTTGCTTTGGGTTTTTTCCTTTTCACAAAAAACAGATGCAAAAAAATGATTCATTTGCAGAAACGCAGACAAAGCAGAAAGACTCAAAAGAGTGGGAGCACGGTGAAGGCGGGTTCACTGCAAGATTGAAGAAGGAAGAAAGAAAATAAAAAAGAAATGCTTATGCTGTACTGTAGAGTAGCTCCCAGGCAGAAGGAATAGGGCAGAGAAAAGAAAAAGACCAAAGTTCCCYCTTGATCCTCCAGGGATGTTTGTTGTTGGAAAACAGCACACATGCAGAATAGGCAAAATACAATAACAGAATAGGTCAGGAATTTTGCTCAAGAAAACTATTTTCATAGCATTTCTTAACTAGAATAAAAAACTAATCAATTTTAAAATGTGTCAAAATATTAAATATTTTCCTCTAAATAGAAAAACATCCTCGACARCCACAATCTAAATTCAAGAAAGCTTTTTTGAAAAAAAAAAAAAAACATTGATCCTCACAGTCGAATAAACATTTTTAACCATGAAATATCAAATTTTATGAAGAACATTTGGAAACTATATTGAATCCGAGGCTTGAAAAATGAGATGTCTCAAAAGACATTTACAAATCACTTTCCACTGAGCTGCAGAGGTGGGACAGGAGGGCAAGACCTTTCTGAGAAGCAGTGCCAAAAAGACGGGAAAAACAAGCACATAATTCTATCATGTACAGCAGTTGTGGCAATGAGTACCACAAAGCCTGCCCCTTTCTTCTCTCGTCTACCCATACATGCCACTTGTTTATGCTGTCCTTGCCCTCCTGTCTTGCTGATTGTCATAATCTTCTGTTTTTCTTCTTCATGCAGATGTTTGAAAAGTGTTTATTCCTATCATTCAGAATGAATTATTCTGCACAATCTCTAGCTGACAGCTGATGTTTGCATCTATGTGGTGGAAAAAAAAGGAGTCAGGGTTCAGCTGCCTTCAGGTTCTGCTGCCTTTGAACTTCTCTGTCATTATAGCTTCATCAGGCTAAAGGCAGCAAACACAAAAATCCTATTTTGRAAACATTTTAAGAGTCTGAGACCAGGGTTGCCAGAGCAGTTGCTGCCTGCAACACACAGCCACAGAGACATGAAAATGTTAAAAGGACAAATAAATCTCAATCCACTTTCTGACCCATTACCCAGGGGCTACTAGGAAGCATTTATTTCTGTGCAAGGAAAAGCATTCCCCCCTTGGTTTTGTCACTATTCCCTGCTAGTTCTATGCATAGGATTCCTTTTCCCAAAAAATGCTAATATTTTCTGCCTTCAAAATATTTCCTAAAATTATTCACACTTTTGCAAAGCCTGACTGCACTCCAACCCATCTCCAATATGTCACGGGGAGCTGAGATCTCCACTGACATCTCAGTGCAGCTCAGATTTATCTCTAGCTCTGGAAAACATTTCTGTGCAGAACAGGCATTGAATTTTAGCTAAACTGTGTGTTGCAAACCCAATGAGAATCCCAAGGAAGCAAACAGACTGGAGTAAAACCCTGCTTGTTCTGCTCTCTGCCTTATTCATCAGCCATCACCGTAATATCTGCATTCAGATTGTTCTTCAGACCTGCTGATTTTCATKCCCTGAGTGATGTACAACAGACCTGCATTTTCTCCTCTTTCATTCTTCTCCKGATAATGCAATATTATGATGCCTTTTTTTGCTTGCTAGAAAGATCAAGTCGCAGAATAAGGTACCAGGTAAAATTCTCTGGTGATGGGAGTAGGTGAGGAGCTSAGCTGCTGCACGTGCCTTTCTGTTTTTTATTTGTGCAGTTCTTGACTGGCAACATTAGGAGAAAAGCCATCCTGCTCAAGTCATCATCCCCAAATCCTCCCTGTAGGGTTCTCCCAAAATCAAAAAAACAAAGCACCCTCCAGGGAAACAGGGCTCTTCTTTGTAAATGCCTTTTCCTCTCAGAGAAGGGCTGACACAACGCAAGGATCTCAATGAAACTGTTCCATGTGTTTGCATCTGTAGCCTGCTTCTCCAACTTATCCCAACTCCTTCCCACCAACCTTTGGGGTTTTCCCCCTCCTTTGTGCTGACACCAAATCTGTACCCAAAGCCACCATCATGTTCCTCGTCTGTCCCAGGAGAGAGGCTGAGGGCAGCTGTGGGAGAAGTGGCTGGGGTCATTCCCATTTTGGTACTCCTTTTGAACCTGTAATGGGGAAAGAACTCATGGCCTTCTGAAGTGCAGCACAGAAAATTTGTCACACGCTTTGCCTGAGGGGCCTTGCAAAGCCTCGCTCTATCTGGGTGACTAAATCTAGATTAAAGATGCATGGCTCTGCCAACTGCTGCTTTTCAATTTAGATGCTTGCACTGTATGCTTATTTATTTATTTTTAGGATATTGATTTTGTCAGGAGGCAAAGCAARGGTTGTAGGAAAAAAACATGAATCTGGAAGTCAGCAGTGTTAGACTTTCAAGGGGCTAAGGAGATTTGCTTCTAAAATAAAAYCTTTGCCAAGTGCACCAGTTTTATCTAGGCTACAAAGTCCCGAGTTGGCTGCCCTTTGAGGGCGATGACAAAGTACCACTGGCTCCTTTGGGAGCAAGGCTGGGGCATGACACAATTGCCAGGAAGCCATACCCTGGCAGGGATGGGAGCAGGTTGCCAAGGTGCCTGGCTGTGAGCTTCATTTCCAGCATTCTCTCAGGCRTAAATGCACAAAAATCTTGTCTGGAGTGAAAACCCAGTGGTGTCACTTCCGATTTGGAGCTGGTGCTGGGAGGTGACCCCATGGTACCCAGGAGTGCAGCCAGGCCAGCACTCCCTTGGTGGCACTGCCAGCAGATGTGGGTCATTGCCAGGATGCCTCCAGCCACGTAGTGTGTGCTGCATGGGACACGGTCACAAGTGAGGTCCCATGGTGACAGGTCAAAGAGTGACATGAGCACAGCAGCCTCTTTCTCTTATGTGTCTATCAGTGTAAAACAACAAAGAGCACCATTTTACCAAGCATTTCACCTACACCTTTTCTAGCACTAATTGTACAATTAATTCCTTAATCTATAAAGAGAAAAAACAGAAAGTACTTACACTTAGCAGGTAGTTTGAATCAGAGTTGGGTTGTGTCTTTTTTCTTTTAAACCTTTTAAACTGTATTTGCTTGAAGTACTTCAAATGTTTTATTGCTCCTACTACAGTACATAACAAAGTAATTGTGTAATTAAGAGATAATGTCAATGCAATAGAGCATTGTTGACAAGCTAATAGTCKCCTGCTGCTATAGAAATGCCAAGGCAAAGCTAAAGAATATGCAGGAAAAACATACATGCAGGAAATTAGATGAGATTGTTTGTTTTTAAACTGAACTGGCAAGCTCTGATTGGCCAGCCTGTAATTTAGCATAGGTTGGATTCCCTCCACAGCAAAGTTTATGCAAAGGAGTGCTCAGGTCTTGTGCAGCAAGATGGTGCATACAGCAGGGAAGAGGATGAGAGGCAGAAATCCACCATAGCTGGTTCTGGGTCTGGTCTCACAGGAAGAGCTGTAGCAGAAGCATTTTCATGCAGAAAAAATGCCTGAGGCCCCCATCAAGTGASATGCCCTGTTTGCTCTCCTGTGGGGGCACTGTGTGGCTGGAACACTATCAAATGGTTTGACCCCATATTTTTCACACTCTCAAGTAAAGGAAAACACCGAAGCTTTGGCTGAATTGTGTCACAGCCTCCTCATTTAGCCTTGGGGATGAACACCAAAGCTGAGGGCTAGGAGTTCACTGACTCCTGTGTGCTAATTCATCACTAGCCCAAGCCACTCCTCAGGGAAGGCTGAGCTGTTCTGAGTTCCTTCCCTGGAGCGTTCTGCCAGCAGCAGCAGCTCAGGTGCCTTGTCCCCAGGAGCAGGGTGCCCATCTGCTGCCCCCTACACTGATGACACTGCAGGGATGCAGGGCTGATGGCAGCTCCAGGGTGGCTGTGCTTCTTGTGCCTGGAAAGCACCCACCATCAGCATCCAGAGRCACTCGAGCTGAGCCAGAATACACGGTCCAGTGTTTTATCGCTGGGGGCAACCACAGCACATGTTCACACTAAATTACAGCCAAACCCCTAACAGTGGGGAGAAAGCCATGGCACAGTTTTATCCCCCAAACTCTGAAGAAGAAAAGAGAGGGAGAAATAGGGATTGTCAGCCACACAACCACAGAATCAGTGAATGGCTGGGTTTGGGAGATACCTGGAGATCATCTCATTCAACCCTTCTGCTAAAGCAGGTTCACCTAGAGCAGACTGCTCAGGATCTTATCCAAGCAGGTTTTGAATATCTCCAGAGAAGGAGGGTCCACAGCTTTCCACAACCTTTCTTGGCAGTCTGTGCCAGTGCTCTGGCATCCTGAAAGTAAAAAAGTCTTTTCTTATATTCAGATAAAATTTCCTATGGTTCAGTCTGTGCCCATTGCTCCTTGACCTGTCACAGAACTYCACTGGTCCCATCCTCTCGACACTCACCCTCAAGTTATTTGCATGTAGTGGTAAGATCCCCTCTCAGTTCTCTCTCCTTCAGTCCTTACTCAGCGAGTCAGCAGACGGTCAGCAGGGGTTCCTTGCCCAGGAATTCAGTGCACCAAGATATTCCCATAAAAACCCAAGGCAGGAGGCAGAATTCTGGATAGGGATGCTACACTGTGTGACCCAGGAAAGAGTTTTATATTGGTACTGCTAGAAGGGGACCATGGTGTCCACAGTGCTCATGACAAGGCCACACTGGCATGTCACTGCCAGCCATGTGACTTCCAGCATTTGTTACAGTTATTTCTGTGAGAGGGTTGCTTTCTTCTTTTTTAAATGTGCTTAATGTACCCAACAAAAATAAGTTATCTCTTTGAGTTGTCTCATTGCCTTGGTACATTTAGTACATCAAAAACCATCACACTGACTGAAAAAGGTTGAAAAGTTGCAAAATCAAAGATAACATTGAAAATAAGTCTGCACAAGCTTGCTTCAGTCCTGTGTGGGCAAAGCATGTGTCATGGTCTTTAATTTCATGCCCATGTACACCATCTTCAAGTGCCCTCACCACCTGGAGAGCACAGTGGATTTACTCCCCCCAGACACAGCTGYTCAGTAATTCATTTTATCTTAATTTGTCTATGTATGTACAGCCCAAGGCCTTATTTACTCACACTGTGAAGACTTAATCTGAAAACAACATTAATCATAAGTTCTTTAAAACATTCATCATTACAATGTTTGAGTGGTTTGCAAAAGTAATTGATTGATAAACACAGCAAATCTTGAGAATTGATGTGGTATTGCTGCTTCCCATGGAGATGGGGAATGGAGACAGTGAGATATTGCATCTGAAATGTCCAGCTGTGCTGGGTGTCACATTTGAGTGTCCTGAGTGGGTAGGGGATGTTGGGTTCTGAGGCACTTTAATTGCTTTGAGTCTGCTTTCTGGYTTCTCTCCTCTGTTTTACAGACTCCTCAGCCTGCACTGTGCCCTGGCAGGATGTGGAAAGCACAGAGTCAGAATCTCTGCCCAGCATCACACACAAGCCCTGTGGCTGCAGTACAGACAGATTCCATTTTTCCGAGCAGCATCACATTGATTCAGCTGTGACAGCCCCATCCACAATCTTCCCCAGTCCCTACTGCATTTGCTGTGAACATTTCCTCCCAAAATCCGCCGCAGTAAAAGATGAAGGTCRTGTAAGCTGCACTTTGCCTCACTGGCAGAAGCTCTCAAAGCCTCTCTTTTCCTGATTATCAAGACTAGATGCTTTTTTGGAGAATACAGGGAATCCCTCATTGTTGTGTGTCAGGATTGCCCAGGAAAATCAGGGCATAAGAAGGGGCTGATACGCACTCAAATTTCCAGCCCATCCTAACCCATACTCTGTGGCACAAGGTTTGTAGTCAGAGTAACAAACACAGAGGCCATCTAAGGACTGCAAATATAACAAAAGGGACCCCTCCAGAGCAGGACTAATCACGTTCACTGGATGAGATAGAAATCCTGTTGAAAAGCRTAGCAGGCTATCCCCCAATTAGAGAATCAGTCACAATGCACAGAGGGATCTAATTAGGATTGTAAATCATAGAAACCCTGAATCATTAGGGTACTTCAGCTGTAGAATTCCTAAGTCTTCATAGGATCTGGGGAAACAACTCAGAGAAAATAATTTATGGGAGTTAGAGTCAGGAAAAATCTACCAAGACTGGTACCTGGCTCTCTGGTCAGTGGTAATCATTAACCAGTGAAGACATGAAGGACTTTACTGAAGGGACCAGTGATCCCAGCTCTCACAAGGACAGCTGGGTGTTTAGAACATGAGTTGCTCTGTATGCAGACCAGGCCCAGCAATGGCAACCAGCAGCAAAATGCAGCTCTTTGTCCAAACCAGGAGGCAGCAGTCAGTGAAGGAGGTTGGTAACAGCGTCATCTTCCCCACGTGCATCCTGCACTGGCCACCAGACCGTGTCCAGGGAGAGGARCAGGTGGCTCAACACACTGTGGGTAGCATCTGCTGTCACCAGGATGCACTCCTGAAGGTGCAGAGATACTTGTCAAGCTCTGCTTCTGCCACCTGCTGCAGTCCAGTGTCTCTAGTCCTCTATGGGAAGCCTTTCCTTTAATTACTGCCTCACTGCCTCATCCTAGGCTGTTTGGCTTTGTAGCACCTCTGCTACCTATGCCATAAGCTGCTTGCATCAAGAGAAATTGTTTTCAAAGACCATGCTGACTTCTTACTACTATGGTGCAAGAYCTTCTCTCATCTTGCTTTCTCCTTGGAGCACACTTCAATTTGGCTACTAAAGACAAAAAAATAGCTTTTTAATCCAGCAAATGACTGAACTTTCATTCACTCACCACGCAAAAAAAAAAGGGGGGCTGATTTCTGTGACCAGAGCAAGTTTGGCACAGTGCTTCTGTGATCACAAACATGAAAATAAACCTATGATAGAGCAAATAAGTGATTTTAACCTTCTTCCCCCCTTTACCTTTATTACTTCTTTTTTTTAAAGAATTGTCAGAATTACATTTTCTTTTTGATTGATAAAGTACATCAGTTCTTCCAGAAGATACAGAGATTGCACGTAATGAGCAGCTGGTGTTTCTGCCATCCTGCTACATGAAACACTCACATTCAAAATCAAAAAGGTCATCATAAGGCATGTTCAGGCTTCAGATGTGGTTTCTTTCTTTTATTTAAGAAACATGTTACTCTACACCAGCAGTGGGGTTGGACTACAYGACCTTTAAGGCCCCTTCCAACCCAAACCATTCTGCGATTCTACAATTCTTAGCCCAAGCCTTCCTGCACCAGCTCTGTAATCAGGTTTCCCATTTTCCCACTTGAAAACAGATACTCTTGGCAACTGTCTGACACCTGGCTGTCCCACTCAACTGACCCAAAGCAAAGCCCAAGCACGAGGGCATCACAAATGGAGTTACAGAGAGCAAGCAGCAGGAGGTGGAGGGMAGGACTGGCATCTCACACTRSACCAGRSCRTTCCTACYTGTGGGTGATGCATCYACAGGCACATCCCTCCAGCTGGCACTGTGCTGCACCTGCTGGGATCCCAAAGGCTGCCACTGCACTTCTACTGCCCCTCCCTTCTTCACAGCCAAAATGGCACAGGAGGCTACGGAATTCTGTGTACAAAGGGCTGCAGACAGCTTTCCAGGGCAGGCAGAGTGYAGCCTTGATGAACCAAAAATTGAAAACTATTCCAGAAGCAGAGAGTGCTCAGGCCCAGCTCTGTTAACAGATGTGTCATGGTTTAGGAAYGGTAGTCCCCAATTTAGTGTKCCCACCAAGATCCTCCAAACCCCACTGCCACTTGCTTGCTCCCTCTCCCTCTCCCCTCTGSACTGGGCTGGAGAGAATTGGAGMCTCAAAAGGCAAKGATCATGGGTTGAGAYACGAACAATTTACTTGAAACAACAATGAGATAAGAAAACAAATAGTAACAAGAACACTGTTAATAATAATTATACAAAAGAGAGAGTGATTCACATGYAAAATYCTCACTGCAGAGCTCAAGCCAACCCWACTGCAGCCATGCTATCCTAACTGGAAGAGACCCCTTCTCTCCAGATGCCACTCCCTTTTCCCTGGAAAGTCTGTCTTCCCCCCACCCCTGGCAATACATCAGCTGCTATAGAATAACCTCCAAGTCCTAACTTTTCCCCCCACCCCAGCTCCTGCAAAAAATTAACCCTATCCTGGCCAGAACCCGAAAAAATATAATCATTTTGATGTTATGGATGACACCTTCTGCTTCATAATTCCGTATTTAGACAGAATTTGTTAGAGGGATTCTTAAAGCAGTAACAAATTAAGTGCCACTTCAGCTAAACTCTTAAGACTGAGTTTTAGTATGATTTAATAATATATTTGAGGGTTTTATTAAGTGGGGATGTCCATAACTGCACACCTAAGTTAGTCATTAATAAGGAATATCATTATGTTTTTTAAGAATATGATTTTTGTTACTTTGGAAGTGGGAAAGACTTTCAGATTATAAATTACTGAACCTTGGAAATGATAGATTCATTGCCCTGCCTTCATATCTGCTTACAGGCTCATGATTCTTTGTGCATCTAGCAGAAAGCATACTTACAAAGACATTGATTTTAGAGAAAGAAAGTCCCTCCTGGAGAAACCCCCCAAACAAGGACAATTGTACAGGGTGCAGAAATATGCAGTGAAAGGCAAGGGAAGGAAGCACCATCAATGGCTGTAAAGGAGGCAAGATGGGGAGGGAATCTCCTGTGGCAATGGCTCACTGACATGCTGTACACCCTCTGGGCATCTGCCAGCCTTAGCAAAGGAGGATAAGCAGATGTCAGAGCAGCAGTTTGCATGGGGCTTCTCAGATGGCTGAGGGCCGTTCTTCTCAGCTATTCTCAGCTCTCGTTCCCACTGAAAATTCTGGTGGAAGTCCACTGGCAGCTGATTCAGACACCATCTCAGACCTCAATGCTGTGCCCTCATCTTATTGTCCTGCCTGTTGAAGCCAGCTAGACTGCTTTRTATCCCACACACAGAAAACCACTTAGAGAGAATTATCTGCAGACATATCCCAAGTTGCCAGGGTAGAGAACGTCATATTTTCCTGTAGTTTCCTGTTATGCAATGTAATTTAAAAACAAGGCATCAGAGGGAATATCCACTGGGTGGGCACTGCTTTCCCTCCTGCACCAGCTCTGATCTCGTGGTGTGTGACAGTTTCTGCAGCTGAGACACAAGTGCCAAGGCAGGGTGTCGTACACCAAGGGCCTGCGCTGTTAGTTGAGCCATGTGTCAGGAACAGCAATTGTGTTTGCTTAATAAATTTCAGGAATAAGCTCAGCTCACTCCATCGGTTCCAAACGAGTCAAGGCCTTTGGTTAGTTTAGCAATTAACCTCAGGAATTGTTCCAGTCACTCAAATATGCACAGTATGGTGCTAGTAGATACACAGCCAGCACTTGCTAAATATGTAAGCAGGGATCTTTTGAAACATATAATTTACTCAGTTCTGGTGTTATGCTTTGGTGCATAACAATTTTATGTTGTTATTTTTAAGTTTTAAGCTTACTTCTGCCACGGGAGGCCCTGACTGTAAGCTTCCAGTTTCTCTCAGGAGTGGTCTCTCTCTGTTTCTGAAGCTTTCCAGTGATGTGTGCAGAGACACAGTCCATAAAGCCACAGTCTATAAAGAGCACAAAGGCCATGTGCATGGAGAGTCTGCAGACACCAGAGCTCCCAGTGCCCACAGAAAGGCTGAGGGTCTCTGACTGAGCTCTCCTGCTCAAGGGCTCCTGTGCTTGGCTAAGTAATATTGCTGGGTTTGTTCATTTGCACCTGCTGAATCTGCAGTCACAGGTGAAGAGCAAGGACTTTTTGTGAGTCCAAAGGGAATTATTTTTCCARTAATATGTGGCCTGACCTTTAAAGTCCAGTTAAGCAGGTTAGTGCTTACAGCAGATATCTCATACAAACTGATGCCTGGGGATGCCTTTTTCTTTCRATCAAATCTGTTGCTTCTCCTCAAAATTAAACTGATACTGCTGCACTTTGTAACCAGGTAAATTTGCATATCACAGACTTGTTCTTATATCAGTAACAGTGTAAGAATTAAAGAATTAAAATTTTAAGCATCCATCTGTTAATATCTCATACTTTCAATCTGCTTGTTTTTAAAATTGGATCCTCCCACAAGGTGATACATATTTCTTAGGCAAACACTTCCTTATGCAATAAAACCTTTCAGCTTTCATGGGTTATTTCACTCCACTGAAACCAAGGCCCAGGCTAACACTATTTTATGACTGTCTAACCAATTCTTTCAACAAAAATGGGAGGAATAAAAAAACTACCATTAAGCATCATAGGGTAAATCTTCATGTGAATTGACTATGATTTTAGTATGCACATCTGAATATATCTTTCAGTTTGTACTCATACCACAATAATATCTRTATTTTGATCAGCATCATATCTTGACACTGAAGTTGCTTAAAAATCTGATGCTTATTTCATAAAAACCAGAAGAAGATAACCTGCTGAGACAGTTCCATTTCTTTGCCYAATTTTCTTGCAGCTTAATACATACAGATATGTATATTTTACATTCAGTGCTCTCTGAATTACATCTTCTGCTGTTTGATTACAGGGGCCTTGATGTGATAAACAAGCTAATTGCCATGGCAACCCTGCTAGCCCAGCTCTGCCTGAGGTCGCTGCCAGAACACTTCCACTCTCAGATGTGACATGTCAGAGCCCAGGCTAATGTTCCCTTTTCATTTCAGGAGATTATTTCCCCATTACAGGTGGCATCTTTAGGCAGAGAAACATCTGTTACCTAAAAGAGTTTTGCTTTTCAGATCAAAACAAGGCAGGGGGGTGGAAGGAGCTGGGATCATCTGCAGTCACCACACAGGTTGGAAAGGAAGAGTGAAATATTTTGACAAGCGCACACTGGAAACAGGAAAGCGAACATATATGAGGCCAATCTCCAGAGAAAGAGCAGCCCTGAGTTTTGCTGGTGTCATGGATTAATGCCACTGGCAACTGAGCACCACGCAGCCACTCACCACCCCTCAGTGGGATGACAGAACTGAATGAGTAAAAGGGAGAAAATTTGTGGGTTGAGATAAGGACAGTTAATAGATAAAGCAAAAACCACACACCCAAGCAAAGTAAAACAAGGAATTTATTTATCACTTCTCTTGCAGGCAGGTGCTCATCCATTCCCAGGAAAACAGTGTTCCATCACATGTAATGGTGACTTGGGAAGACAAACACCTTTATTCTGAATGTCCCCTCCTTCCTTCTTCCCCCCAGCTCTTTATGCAGATCATGATGCCATATGGTCTGGAATATCCCTTTGGTCGGTTGGGATCAGCTGTCCCGGCTGTGTCTCCTCCCATCTCCTTGTGCATCCCCAGCACAAGGGAGGCTGGTGGAATGGGTTGAGAGGCAGAAAAGTTCTTGACCCTATTCAACAACAACAAAAATATCCCTGTGTTATATATTTTCCAGCACCAATCCAAAACACAGCCCCATACTTGCTACTAGGAGGAAAAAT
The DNA here is from genome assembly GCF_030028575.1 of Malurus melanocephalus. Lineage (NCBI taxonomy): Eukaryota > Metazoa > Chordata > Aves > Passeriformes > Maluridae > Malurus > Malurus melanocephalus. The sequence continues at coordinate 6,213,994 of NW_026623237.1, forward strand.
AGCTCCATCCCAGCCAAAACTAGGACAGCCAGTTCCTATAAAACCAGTGTTTTACATAATGCTCCAGCTTTTTGATGTTGTTGTTATTGTTCCAGTTTCTCTAGCTTTTGTAGTTGCTGAGGCATGTGAAAACATGACCACTGTAGTACACAAAGTGTCATTAACCAGACCCAAAAATATCAAATATCCCCAGAAATTTTAAGACTTCTGACAGTAAACCAAACTCCAACGTATTTCAGGGACAGTTTGTTTTTTTTCTTAGAACCATAGAATGGTTTGTTGGTATAGACCATAAAGATCACCAGATTCCACCCCCCTGCCATGGGCGGGGTCAGTTCTGCTAGACCAGGTTACTCAAAGCCCCGTCCAACCTGGCCTTGAACACTTCCAGCGATGGGGCACACACAGACTGCTCCAGTGACTCACCACCCTCACAGAAGAAGAATTTTTTCCTGGTATCTAATCCAAACCATTAGCCAGTGTCCTATCACACCACACCCTCGTAAAAAATCCCTCCCCAGCTTTCCCATAAGATACTGTCAGCTGCAGGAAGGCTGCTGTAAAACTTTTTTTCAGCTGCTTGAAAACTTTAGAACCAGGAACGCTGAAAACCACGGGAGCTTGAGCTGGCAGTCCTCACACGGTGCTCAGTAACAGAGGAGGCAGGAGGAGCTCTGTGCTCCAAGCTGACAGCAGGGCTGCACAGGGTCAGCTYCAGTTTTGACAGCACAGCACTGGGTGTCCACAGGTCTGTAAAGAAAGGCTCCTCACAGGGCTGCTGCAGGATCCCGACAGCACACATTTACTGATCTCCAGCCACACGGAAGAAATGGTTCAGGAAAAGTGTCAGTACTGATTCCATTTCACCTGTAGATGTTCACCTGAGGTTTCTTTCGAGGCTTTCAAAYTGGCAGGATCCCAGAGGTAGTGTTAGAACTGCTCAGTATGATTTCCTGCAAACCAGCACACAGACACCGACTGGACTTGATGAAGGAATCACTGATTACCAAAGGCTTCTGTTTGAGAAAGATCTCTTTTAAGGAATCCTTTTTCTGTCCATTTGCTTTTGTTTTTCTGATGCTTCTGGGCTTCTGGGATCAAACAGAAAATGGAAATAATAAAATGTCAGGAAAAAAAAAAAAACCCCAAAAAAGCTGTTTTTCTTGTGTTTGCTGAAGATATTTGAAAAAGGAAGCCCTGGATATCTCACAAGAAAGTCTGTTAGGGTCTGACTGCTGCTGGCTTGGTGTTAGAGACGTGGGAGCAGAGCCGAGTAAACATTTCACAACAAATAAATCATACCATGAATGTCGCCATTTCGGTGCTTATGAAATGTCCAGAGGCAGATTGGAAAGCTCTYAGATGTATCTGTTATTCACAGTTATCCATGAACTTTCCTAGTCAATAATTAGCAGTTGACAGTCCGTTCCAGTTGTGAGTGGTGCACTGTTAAATTCACATTTTGCCACTCATGCCCTGAATTCCATAATAACATAGACAAGTGGTGCAAAAGCAAACACAAGGAGATGTGAAGCAGAGYGGAGCATGTTTTGAAGGTAAATTAATTAAATTTATTATGTACTTTGAAGGTACACAGTAAAGAGTGTTTGGAAAGCCTAAAGAAATCTCATTGTAAAGAATAATTTTYGTAAAGTGAAATTCAATTTTGCCTGCCAAGCTACTTGGAAAGCATGAGGAAGGCACACCAGTCACCCTCACCCTTCTTTCCCTTTACTGCTAATAAGAACTAGTAAACTGACCCTATCATCTGGCAGTCTGCTTTTGATTTTCTGATTAATGGCATGATTAGCTGATGCTTAATCAGCAATAAACTGCCTCATCACATTTATCTCCCCGTTCCTACAGATCCAATTCATTGTGTAATCTTTATTTGGTCTTCCAATCTCCACTGACATCTGGCCACATCATTGATTCAAGAAAGRATCCAAGCATGTGGTTCTTCCTCCTAATCTTCAATGGACACTTAACTAGCCAATTAGCCCCATGTTTATATCAGTTTAAAGATGGAATCTTTTGATTTCATCAGGGCCAATCTTTCATTTAACAAACAAATCTTGACAAGTTCTACTTGCTCACAAGAAACCAGAGTCAGAACATCTGTTGTAGTCACATCTTGGCAGCYATAAGGTAGTCCCTGAAATCTTTCAACAAAATAGAATCAGCATCAGTGAAATTATCTCCTCCTCATCCRGTGCACATGTTGCGTTTTTAGTAGCAATCASAGRCAGTAAGAGGTTCAGCTCTCTTCARTGATCCAAGCACTGTACAATTGCAGGAAGCAGCTTCTGTTCTGGCAATCTTACAGAAGGAGACTGAAGCCAGGAACTGACACAACAACAGAAGGAAATACCCCTGCCTAGGAAGTGATAAAAGCTCATGCACTCTGTGCAAGCAACTTCCCGTGCCACAGTGCACACAGCATGGCAGAAACACTTTTCAGTGTTATCCTAATGCTACCTCAGTCTTCCCAGCAAAGCTGGACTCGTGCTTGGGACAGTGCTTATATGACCCAGTTAAGCTAATGAGTCCATTTAGGCTCCCTAAAGATGCCMCATAGTGAAAGAGGCTTCTCCTCAGGCACTGCAGAGCCTTCCAAAACTGTTGATCTCTGGGAAGATTACCAGCTAAACCTTTATAAAAGATATCCATGGAGACGTAAGAGTTCTCCCTCTCGCCCCCAGTGTGTATTTTTGAGGTGTCATTTGCCACATGAGTTTCTGTCTATCATTCTTGTCTCTTACAGTTCTGAGAAGCAAAGAAGTTGCTTTTTCTGCCAGGCTGGGCTAAATCAGAATTGGCGACCTTCAAGGTGAGAGTGTTTGYTCACTCCTATTAATCAGGCCCTTGAACCATCCACTGTTACGGACAATGAACCTTTTCCACGGTCACGGCTTACAAACCCTCATTTACAGAGCGACTCTCACAAAGTGCYTGACTGAAGGTTCAATAAAGAAATCTGTCAGAGCCTGGCTTCTGGGCCATGACACRTGGAATGCAAAATCAGATTCATTAGCTCCCAAGCCTTTGTCAGGTTCTCTGCTACTCTCTTTAACAGAAAAATTATGACATTATTATGTAAAAAATGTCTCAAAAATCAGTGTTGATTAATAAAAGTAATTTCAAGAATCTGTACCAAAAAGTATTCAATTTTAWATTCATTTCCCCTGCCTAATTGTCTGAGAATGTCTGAGTAATGGTATGGGAATATGAATGCATTGCCCATTCAGTCCTTTGGTGGCAAAACCCCTCACCCACCATCAGTCCACTTCCAGTTTACAGTTGCTCAAGGGCATCTGACAGGAATTATAACAAGTTTGTTTCTCCTCTTTTGCCCATTTTTTAGGTGAAGTGCTAGGTGCAGATACAGCTTTAAAACAGCATATGAGAAGCTAATATAAAATGACATCTGATAACAACAGAAAATGTGCTCACTTCATAGTAGTCATGAGACTTTACAATCAAAAGCAACAAAAACTGTGCGCTCTCCATTTGATCACAAAGATCAAACTGACTTTAGCAGTCAGTTTTCTATTTAAAAAAATAAAAAAGGAAAAAGAAAAAAGAAAATAACTTCTCCAGCTTTTTCACTAGTTTTTTGCAGGTCCTTGCACATGATCTTCTGAGTGACACTGATGGTTCTTGTCGTGTCCAAATCACACAGAGCCTTCCAGCAATGCCAAGGAGCACTGTGCCAGCAATAGCAATTATTTTCTTGGGAAAGTAACTGTCTGGAAATACTCACTGTGTTTCTCAGCTTTTCTGGATGTTAAACAGCAGAACCCCCAAAAAAGAGGAGCTTCTGGTGTATGTTCCRTGGGCAACCACTGAGTAACAGCAGGATCCTCAGCATTAAGAATTGCTAGGAAAGGACTCCAAAGACAAGCATTGCAGCCAAACACAAAAGTTTTGGATTTGCTGACCAAAGATCCAGCTGTTTTTTATTCTGGTACATTTATAACWCTAGTAACATTTGACTCAGAAGTGTCTTCAAAGTCAAGGTCGTTTTGGCATGATCCTATCTGTAGAAATAGCTCCAGGAACATTTTCTTTCAAGAAAAACCTTCAAAATTCTCTGTACACTTCGAAACATAGGGACAACTTAACCACATGAGTGAAACCCCTCAAGAAAGGAATGTGTTAKCTATTCCATTGTTCATCAGGACAGTGTACAAGAATATAAGACATGAAGTGCAAATTCAGGGAAGGAAGAAGAAGCGGCATATTTTAGGGGAACAAAGATATGCAACAAAATACCAGAACTCCAGTCTAGAGTTAACTTTGAGTTTACCAGTTTCCTCATTAATGTCACATTTTTTTATATGGAAACTGAAATGATGGCATTATTTTCTCATATTTACACAATAATGTAAGATCTACTGCTGAAATGTTATGGTGAGTGTAAAGTCACCGTAAGATCAWAATCAGCTAAAACAATGATAGCGAAATTGTTTGCACTTTTTTGCCAGATGTATTTTAAAAGGCTTATGAGCACAGTTTAAGTGGTACCACTGCCTCAGGGCAAATGTTTTTTGCTAATATTTGTCACCTTTTTCTATATAGAAATTTGACTGAAGAAGCCCATCTAGCAAGGTAGACAGAGACTTCATGATCACAGATCTTCAGAAATGATCCCTATTTAACAAGTCTCTTCAATAACAGGCAAAACTAGATACCACATGCACAAGAAAGTCTCCAAAACACTGCCTATGTGCCTCAAGTTTTCCTAGCAGCCAATGGTTTCTTGTGCCTTTTGGGATCACATCTGATTGTTTGGTTGGGCTAAAGCACGAAGCAGGRTGTCTACAGAAATAAGACCATTTCTCCTGTGCACAGCACGCCTCTGGCATGGCACTTCACCAGCAAGCAATGGCTGGAACATCCCTTTCAGCACAGGCAGGCAGTTTTTCCCCAGGTTAGAAAATAAAAACTGTCACCTGTCATCTGCAATGTGGGTGCAGGCAATGCACTTTGGAATTCAAAAGCCCTGCAGTACTCTGATTATCACTTTCAGCTCTTCTCTTCAGACAAGAAATAACTTTATTGTCTCTCCCAGCTACCAAAATATGTAGTGGGGAGGACAGAAAGCACCAGAATGAGTCAGTGAGATGCAGAGACCATCTCAGCTCTAGAGATACTCACGGACAGAAGAGGTAAATTCATGGCCAGAATCATATGATGAAGGGAAAGGAGGAACAGAAATAGGTGGCAGTGTTTAAAAAKAAATAAAACTGAATTCAGGCAATGCAGCTGGGCCTCTACAGGAGCAATTATCTAATCAAAACTTATTCTGAAAAACAAACCAGGAGTTGGGGTTTTTTTTTAACACCCACCAGCCAGCCTTACCCCCGTTTGTGCGTAGAAAAGCAGAGCACACTTCAAACTGTGCCACCCCAGCGGTGCGTGGGAGGCTGCGCGGAGCCAGAGCTGTGACAGCTTCTCCCAGACAACACCACTCACCTGCAGCTCAGCGCCACTGACGTGCTCACGGAGAGGCGGAAAGAGGGGACCACGGGGAGCTGAACACCGTGGAAAAACCGCCTGCTACTCTCACAACTCTCAACAGGGACTATTTTCATGGGCTCTTGTATTCTTTGTTGAAGATGGYAAACAGTGAAACAAAGAATGGCAATTCTCTGGGATTTTTGCAAGCATGTATAAATCAGAAAGCATTGAATGTGCTGTTGAGCAGCTTTCCTCCATTTCTGTTCCAAGAGCCTTGTTGTCCCCAGCTTCCAGTGGATAACTGCACGCWCCAAACTGCTGCTCAATCTGCAGTGAACACATTTACTGCTAATAACAACAACAATAACACWCCTGATGTGGCATGACTTGTACGAGAGCAGGAGCTCAGCTTTAACTAAATTCAGAAAGCTTTTGCAGCTGCAAATGGAAGAGATCTACCAACCAGAATAAAACCTCCATAAAGACACCCGCAGAGGTGCAGAGAGAGGTTTGTATCAACTGTGGCTCATTCAACAGTCCAAGTTGTCAATGTTTGCTCCCCATTGTGTGTGAGTTTTGCTCATTGTTTCAAGGTGTCTCCCATGTTGAACACAAGGCATATAAGAGATCTTAGCAGACCCTCTTACAACTCCCTACAAAGCATAATCAGTAGCAATATTAGGCTTGGGACAGTGAAATATATCCTRGTGGCTCAGATCCCAGAAAACCATGAGGTCTTTCAATCATTTATAATTTTAAAAAGCTTTTTCAATTAAGACTTCCAGGCCTGCTCTCTACTTGTGGGTGGAATTTTTATTTTATTATTCATTAGAATTCTTTGAATAAACTGTTCAGCAGCTTTTGAGACTGTAATAAAAATGGACAGTTCTTAGTATGTATCTGCAGAAAAGCCTGAACTGCAATATTGAAGCAAATGGTATTGAAAATTAAGCACTGGCATGGATCCCTCCTTTGGGACCAAAACAATTTGTAATCCAAAAATCAGGACTGTGAACCTGAACTGTGAAGGTTTTTGCAAACAGCAGAGCCAGAAAGAAAACACAATCTGCTTACCTCGTCCATCCTTCCCCATCACAGAGACACTGGGGCTTTCCTGATTCATTTCTGTGAATGGTSTTTGGCCTGATCTTTAGAAGACATCTCGTCTGGACGGCAGCATTTTGGTGACAGAGGTGCAAATCTCTCACAAAGCACCCGGCGCCTGTGCTCAATAACCACTGCAGGTAGAAATGCCTGCTCTGCTTTCAGATCAAACCCCCCGGAGGTGCCCACCTCAGSGCTGCTGCTGAAGGAAAACATCAGTGCCCCCTCACCGGCAAGGGCAGGGAGCACACATCAAAAGCTACAAACGGGCTGGCTTTGCTAAAGCTGAATTTACTTTCTGCACCACTCAAGCCCCATCCTTCACCATAGCAGTATCGGTGTTTTGCAGCCTTGGACAAATGCCTGCAGAAACATTTCAGAATCATTATATTTCATCTTCCCACATTTTCTGCCGAAGATGAAGTAGCAAGTGATATTTTTCATTTACTTTCCAGCACACATTAAGCTGCACACTGTTAAACGGCCGCTTTGTGCTCCCTGCAGGCGGTCTGCAAACCTCTCTGAAAGCCTCTGGGAGAAAAGGAGCTTTCCAACAAAGTTTATTCCTCTTCATTATTGATTGTTTAAAAGATTAATAAAATATGACTCCAAAATCTAGTCGTGGTAGGCAACCTGAGCAAACAAAGCTGTGAATCTGAGAGTGCTCAGTTCAGAGCTGTAACAGGTTCTGATAAAAGGGCATTGAATGTTGGAGGCGATGATTCCTCTCAGAGATGTGAATCCAAGGAAACCCTTGTGCCTGGATTTACCCCCGTTTCATTCGACACAGGAGAAACATGAGAGTCCATTGTGCAACTGCTGGGGTACACTAGGACTTTCTTAGCTTTCCCCTGAGGTTTCAAGGGCCTGTGTCAGGTCTGAGATGCTGAGTCAGCAATGTCTTTGAAGGTAAATCATTTGTTGTACAGATTTTAGCAGTTCTATAAAAGATCAAGATGCTTTTCAGTATCCACACACCCAAAATGCCTTCAATATGCACATTTTAGTGTACCAAATGGGATGAGGGATAATTCCCCTCCATCMATGTAGCATCTGGTTGTACAGTCATCCAGGGCAGGAGAGTCTGTTACCTTTGTATCCCAYGGATATTTTGTCATTAATTCCATGAGGCTGACATTTCAACACTATGTTTTTTCCTACTAGTATTTGATGCAAGTCCTGGAAAGAAAGTCATGAGCTTGGCATTAGCTCTTGCAAAATGCACCTTCTCCCTGATAGAAACAAGTCCTACAAATCCCAGTGAAATGAATGAGTGGAAACACTTAACAATGTGGCTCATTTATGGGACTGAGGGTCAGCCCATCATTTAGAAACAGTGAATCTGTAATGTCTTGCTTTGTCGTTCTGAGTAATTGASTCCCAGTAAGCACACTGAAAAGCTGCATTTACATTTGAAACACTTCTTGAGCAGGACTCCAGAAATCATAGAACATAATTTAACAGTCCATTTTCCCGGCGTGTTTTCTTTCTCCACCCCCCAGCCCAGTGTTACTTTTCTGTAAACACATAAATCAGCATCATCTATATTCATTGGGTTACTCGATCTGTTCAGGGCAAAATTACCAGTTTTGCATGAGTCTTCCCCTCTCTGATTAATATAAATGACTGAAGTTAATTATGTTTCTCTTMGTAGAAGAATATTTGTCAAACTCTAAAAGCATCAATAAAAATTAAAATGTAGAATTTACAAGGGGACAGATGTGTAAACAAGCTCTAGAAGGCTCATACCACACCCAAGTCTTCTTTCAGAGGTGGCTACAATCCCATCTCTGCCAAGGAGACCTTACCCTCAATTAGTTGAGAACACCAATTTGACCCAAGATTGATGAGGTCAGCAGAAAATAATTAACCTGCTCTGATCTGTTCTATTAGTCTAGAGCAAACATGAGACCTCTTCCTGCCTTGTGTCAGCTCTACAAGAAATTTCACCTGAAAATCTMACAAAATCTTACACAGGTTYAATGCATCAACAAAGTCAACTTTRTTCCCTTGTTCCTCATGGTCCTRAATCTGGAAGGCTTCTGAAAATGTYAGTTCTCTRAGTTTCCTCATCTACAACTTTCTGCTCCATTTTCTCTCTCAGGAACACCCTATAGCACAAAGGAGAAATCATTATAGCAACATTTGAGCTCTAGTTTCCTTTCCTTTCTTTTTTTTAGGTATTCAACTGTTCTTCCTTATCTTTCTGATGTAATTAAAAAAATAAATAGAATATAATAAAATGAATAAATAAAATAAATTCTACAAATGAGAAAAAAATAGACCAAAAAGAGAGATTTTCTATTATCAACTGGCTAGCAGGAAGTTCATRGGAACAAACCAGCCACATTCAAATCCCTGAGTCAAGACAAGGACCAGTCCTCCTGCATACTGGTGTCACAGGAGGGATGGCAGCTCCACAGCCTGCAAACAYGACCCATTTTCCCCTGGGGTGCAGTTGCATTTTCTAAAAAGAGTTATTTCCCAAGGAGCAGGATGCAGAGTAAGTTGCAGAGGGTAGCTCCAAGCCCAAAGMCACTTTCTTTTTGTACCATTTGCAAGTGTATGTGAGGCTGCACCTGGACCCCATCCTTGCACTGAGCAGCACAAAGYTGTGTGACCTTCTCTTGAAACTCTTTTTCCAGTGAGGGGAGCAGCATTCCCATTAGAAGCATGGATAGGTCCTACAGCCTCATCTGGGACAGGAAAYTTCCAAGGAGTCTTTCCAGAGTAAGAAAAAGCAAAAGAGCATTTATTCATCCAAACACTTCTCTAGCCTCCAAACCCTGTCAAGCCAAGGTGATTATTAATTCTGAGGATTTGGGACAGCTCCTATTTGTTCCAACTCAGTTCTCCCACCTTGCCTTATCCCATCTGGCCTTTTAAAGCAGCTTTAAATCTGAGCAAGCCAGTGTGCCTGRCATTGGATTTGGTCAGCCCAAAGCCCAAAATGATTCCTGAAATCTAGTAAAGGAAGAAAAAAAAAATATTGGCATCAGATTGACTTAATTCCTATTCAAGCAAATAGCCCACTGACTTGTAATTGAAAATYCGTTTTACCTTTCAGGGAAAAAAGGCCCAGCATGAATTGTTAGCTGGAGTCTTAGACCAGGAGATTTTGCTCACGAAGACACCTTTAATTGTCCCAGAAAGTGAAATGTAGAAGATAGCAAAGCTCATCCATCTGATAACAAATCTTCGGTCCTTGTTTCTAGCCTAGACATAGGTTTTCCCTCCTTACTGTGAAGTGACACTTCTCCATCTCTGATTGAATAGCTATTCATCACAGTCAGCCAGTGTTTACTGCACGCAGCTCCTCACCTTGACAAAGCCAGCTGCTCTAAAAATAACATAACAGAGCTGGTTTCTTTTTTTTTTCCTTTTTTTTTTTAATTCTAGTCCCATTTCTTTACGCTCTCATAAGAAAATCCAGTGACATACTCTGCCATGATTAAATTGCACACACACCCATTGCTGCCACCACAGTCAAAAGTGGAGGTTCAACATGTCCAAAAATGATTTCTTTTCATCTGCACAGCTCCAGCACCACACGTGCCAGGCTTGCTGCACATGGGTCAGAAATCAGCCATGTGCCACAGCAGCAATCAGCCTCACTGGATTTCTGGGTAGCTGCTGCTGCAGAATTATGTACATAAGAAATCTGGGATGTCTTGGGCCATGACAATAGGCTGGGGCATGATTTGTAGGAAAAGTAATCTGGTTTCCAAATCAGCATGCTCACAGTTATGAGCATAGAGAGAAAACTAAAACTGATAAGAAAAGAGTTCCTGGGTTGGGGCCAGGAAGCATCACACTGAACTGAGACACTACAAATTGGGATTTCAAACCAGATGTTGCAGGTTTTATCCCTAGCCCTTTTCTCCACATCTCCTAAAGAATGTTTTGAAGAAAGGGTTTTATAGTGAAGGGGTTTTGGGGTACAGGAAACCAGGATGTGTTTTCAAAGGTACAACCGGGAGAAACACACCAAATTTGTCCCAGCTTTCACTTGAAGAAACCTTCCCAGGMATGGCTTGTCCAGCTACACAAAGAATATTGACATCACAGCTGGCAACAGGATCAGAGGCTTGCTGCTCCCTGCCCAGAGGCCTCTCCACAGGAATACACTCTTCTTCTGCCTGGTTTCTAACACAACCCAAAGAGCATATCCCTGCAGGCTTCTGCATCCCTCCAGCTTCTGATATAATTGATATTAATCTCCCAGTGTTGTAGATATTTGCAATGCACCAGATGGGCTATTGTTTAATTAATAGTGCTGCTTTCATTCAGTCTGAGCTTGATTAAATGGAAACTCCATCTGTGAAAAACCAAAACCTGCTGGCAGGATGCAAGAGAGTGATGCTGCTACCAGCTTTGATGATTTTGAGAGAAAAGATTGCATGGGGTAAGGCTATACTTCCCACCATTTTTAGGTAGGAGTCAGGGATGTTCTGTCTCTAGGCTGACATTAAAACTTGATGTTCAAATATCCAGGGAARGAAAGGGGAAAAGAATGTGCAACTGGTGTTGGGGAGAGAAAAACAAGAAGGTGGGATGAGGAGGGAAACAGTAAGCCAAGCTCTGCCTGAAAGGATGAAACCTAGAGAGTAGTGGTGGRCAAAGGTCAGAAGTCATCTTTATGTCTCCAGCATTTGATGGCTGAGTGTCTAGGTTTGAGACAATGTTTTCAGAGAAAAATRTTACAGRGTAAATGTTTCCTCTGAAGTGAAAAATTTGATAATTTCTTTTTCTACCAATATGAAATAGATGTTCGGGCAAAAGTGAAGAGAAAAAAAGTAGTTTATTAACAAGACACAGWGCCCACAGGACACAGATAAAAAGTAACTGTTAGATATTTAAAAGTCGAGGAATGCCCGCTGCCCCCTCCCCCCACAGCCACTCGGCCACATGGTCTGGAGAAAAATGGTGGYTCCCATCCCTGGGAAAAAAGGAAACCAAAGGAAAAAAAGTCCACGTGGCACTTGAGCAACAGTGGCAAAACCTGGATAGTCCTCTCCTCACTATGGATGAAACAGAGGGCTCGGTGTGCTTTCTGTCRGGACTCCAGGATGAGAGAGAGCAGTGCCATTTGTCCTCRCCGGCCACCGAATTGCTTTAGAAGAAAAAAATCACACTAGACGGAGAAGGGGTGGTGGTCCAAGGAGAGCYGTTTGCCCAAGTTAACAAACCTGCGCTACCTAAATGGCAACACTGTAACTCCCCTGCACACAGCRACCAGGACCTCCCATGGCACTGATGCTGAGGTCCAAAAAGTCCCAGGCTGCGTGGCAGCCCCGGTTTTTAAACTGYCCCCGCTGCCCTTGTCCCKTCTCCTGGGTCRCATTTAAAGGCACAGACATCTTTTGGGCATACAAGCTGACGGAATGCAGGAATACAGGATTGGCACAAAATCAACCCAAGACAGTAAGCATGACTTGGAAAACAACCTGTGGAGCCCATGTTCCCATGAATTTTATTCCTTACAACATCTGCAGACATCCCTAAGTAAAGATCCTTTGTCCATCTAGTGCACTCCACCATCTATCTCAGACAGAGATAAACACCCCATCCTTAGGAAGCAGGACAGCAGAACCCTGTTTACTTCTGCACTCTGAAAATTAACCTGTGGCAAGTGAGAGAGTGCAGGCAGCAGAAGGGCTGTCAGAGAAGGAGCTGGGGCCAGGCTGACCTTGTTGCCTTTTTGGCTGGTTTTAGAATTATGAAGCAGACATGGTTAAGGGGATAAAAGGGTTTTACCTCTGTGTTTTAACAAGATCCCAGGTGCACAGCTTTATGTGGAAAATGCTGAAAAATGCACAACACATATAACACGTATACAATTTTCTAGACCTCACAATTTATCGTATCTATCTAGAACTGCCCAATAATAAGCTGAACAAATGTCCCCCTGTTCTTAAGAATCCCCCTGGAATGAGGCCAGAGCCAGTTTACCCAACACTTCCTAGAGAGAAGGCTTCAACCAAAGTTGGAGCCTCAAGTTTAAGACAGTATGGGGCTCACTGGCTTCCTGCTGAGGATGTTTGGTCTCTCTGCCCTGAAGAATCCCAAAACTAAGCTAGAATATCAGGCTACAGGAACTACTAAGCATGTAGGCAAAGGGTACCAGGAATATATAAAGGGTACTGAAAACCTCTAAAAGGGTGTATAAAATATGTAAAAGGGTATACGAAAAAGAAAAGGCACAAATCATCAGGCATCAGCAAGTTAGCCTGAGAGCACCACTGCCTCTCCAGCACCTGCCTGTTCCCTTGGGACTGATCTGGTGGAACTCAGCACCTTTTTAAAACCAGTGCACACTAGTCACTTTTCAAGGTGTGGAAATGGCTTAGACCTCCATGCAGCCCAGCTAAATGTGCCAGGAGCAATTTAGCTGCCCACGTATGGTCTTCTAATGCCTTTGGTACCTGGAACACCCACACTGCATACYTGCCAGCCCCATGTGGATGTCTTCAGCATGTATCAAGCTATTTCAGAGAGAATTACTTGCACTGTCTATGGGGTTTGGGGGCAGCATTCCCATAGTGTGCAGTGCACAGTCTGGGTAGCTTTCCTTCTGTTCCTAGCATGCACCTTCTTTGCTGCAATCTCTTGTTATTCTTCTTAAACCAAAACAGCTGAGCTCCRAGCCTTGATTTCAGAGGGCCAAAAGTAAAGAGCTTGTAAAGTGTATGTTATTTCAGCCTCCGGCAACTGATCTGCATTGCAAATCACAGCYTGCTGCTGCTGCAAGCCCTCAGAGAGGCTCCTTTAGTGCAAATTGAGGGGTCTGAATACTGAGGCTGATAGAGGCTTGTACCAAGCCTCCCTGGCAATTTAGAGCAAGGGCTGTTGTAAATACTCCCTCGAGCTCTTCCAGATTGAGAACAGGTTTGAACCTTGGTGTATACAGGGGCAGTTTCTGGAATTCATGCAAAATATTGTTCTCTTCCATGGAGAAATGAGATGTGATCTCAGAGCAATAAGGACCCCAATGCTGTAAACAAGGACTGACTCACAATTGTGAACCTGCAGCAGAGCCCATGACCATGGATGGTGAATCCTGAGCCTCCAAGATCAGTCCCATCCATGGTAAATTAAGACATCACTAAAAGGGGTGGGAATTCCTGAATCCTTTGTTAATTCTGAAGCYGTAGAGRAAGGCTTTTAACTTAGAAATCWGCAGAACATGAGTGTCTSCACAYAGATCCTGCATAAATTCAAAATCCWGAAATGTTTGAGACTTTGCTTCRCTGGATTTGCTCGCTGCCTCTATACCCAGCTGTTAGAGAGGTTCTAACAGCTTGRCTGTCACCAAAAAGACAGTCACCAAAAAAATTATMTTAAAAAGATTTGTTACAATTTCTAAAATTTATGTAAGTTTAAGTTGCCTAAATGGGCTGGGTATCMGACTGATTTAGGGATAAACATGCTAACATACACACACTCAGTGTGAACAATCAGGAGATCAGGACCAGGAAGCCAGGCTATTTGTTACAGTAGTATTTTCCAGACTGTGCTCTGTTTCTGTATCCCCAGAAACTTCCTTTATAAACCAAACAAGTAAATGAACACTTGCTGGAGGGTGATAAACACAGCAGATATCTATAATAAAGTCAYGCTTCCCGGGCAAAACAGGCAACTTAACCTGAAAATTCAAATGTTCTGCTGGGAACTTTTGGCCCAGCTTTGGTCCTCCCCTAAGAATGTGCATGGATTTCCAAACGATTTCATGTTTGTGTGCTCCCAGAATTGTCCCCTGGGCTTCCCATCTGGCATCATGCCCAACCCTCCTTCTGCTTGTTTTCTTTTCCCCTCCTGTGGAATTTTATTTCAAAGAATTAATTACTGTCATCTTACATTATCCTTGACTCATTGCTTCCAGACTTTTCTATTATATGTTTKTTTTTTTTTCCCCAGCTACACACGGAATGTTGTGGCCATTACTGAAATGGAGCCAGCAACAGCAGGGTAAGCAGACCCCCATCTGCACAATCAAGGACTTTAAAGACAGAAAAGCCTTCASTATTTTTATCTACTTCTTCATTTTATCTCCTGAAAGGATGTTCCTCTTTTCTGTACATTCCCTGTTAAAATATTTCCCAGTTTTCCTCTGACTGACCTTATATGCTCCAAGCATCATCCAGATTTCAGTATCTTCTTTGCTTCAGTCCTGCACTAACAGATTTTCTCATAAGATGCTCCCTGCTATTTGGACTGAGTACCCTTTTCCTTGCTCTTCCCACAGTCTGGTTTGTCTCTCCTCCCAAATGGTGGGTGACTATCACTACCCTCATCACACAGATGGGTTGGGGAAGGAAGAGACATTAATCTGCGGAGAGGGGAGCAGAAACCACAGCCCATGTCTGCCAGCAGCATTATGGACACAGTCCTGCTACCTCTGAGCACCAGCTCCTTCATTGCAGCTGTAAAGTGCCATGCACAGCCCACAGCCCTCTGACAGCAGGCTCCTGCCTCACTTTCCCCAGCTGTGAGGCCTCTGTCTCATGGCAGCAGTCACTGTCCCATGCTAGGGTGTCACACCCCATTTGTGTGCAAGGGGAACATTTTGCACGACTCCTTCTGGTCAATACTTCGCCAGCACTGGACTCCATCTCACAGGGTGGAAGAGAAGGTGAAAGAAAACTTTGCCTTATTTGTAGTTACACCTCTGCTCAGCCATGAACGGAGGATATGTCCTTGACCCTATGWATCCCCACCTCATCCCCAGTCCTTCTGGAGCACTGCTGTGGGCTAGAATTGGATTGCATGGAGACACTTTCCATCTTGCAGGCCTGCTGTAGTTTCTGCAAGAGCTGACTGAGAAGATTAAAGGGCTTGTTTTATCCCAGCCCAGAGTTCATAGGACACCTCCACCTTTTTCTGCAAATAATGAGTGAGATTATTAAGACAGAGATATGGTACAACTGTGTTGTAAAGAAAATGCATGATCAAAACGGCACCCCGCGTAGAGCTACACCACAAAGCTCTCTGAGGAGGATAACGGGATCAGAGTCCTGCTGCGTGAAATCAATCTCCTCGCATGCTCTGCCCAACAGAGYACAAAAGTCACCACTAGCCACTCATGGAAGGTGAAGTAACATTCAAAATTAAACTTGCCGTGGGACTTGCAGCAGMTGCACCTCATTGACAATCCCCCCGTGCACCTCGAGTTCTGTTCTTTCTCAAACAAAACAGTGGTTAAACAAAGCTCATGAAAGCAAACACTTTTCCCTATTTTGCTCTGCGTGTGTGCCTGTGTTGATGAATCATTCATCAGCTAGTCAAAGGATTCAATATTCATAAGCAGGGACTGAAGATGCAAAAATCAAGGGAAAGGAATATTCCCAAGCTTCACTCATCTTGCAGGCTCATCCTACTTATAAATTGCTTTTTGCTCCAGGTTTTCCTATCTTTCAAATGTGGCCATCTCACACACACACACCTTTTCTGCAGGCTTTAATAAACAGTGAAATACAAATGTTAATATTTTAGCCATCATCATTCTCAAGCTCATTAAATTTCAAATACCAGGTTCATCTGAGATGAATGAGGCAATGTCTTTCAGGCACGGGGTTATTTGTGGGATCAGAAAGACATWACTGTATTGGTTATACCCTACTCATATTTTCAAGATTTTTTTTCCCCACGGCACAGCAAGAGACTAAAATTTTATGCGTTTATATATCATGTATCCTAATCGAAAATGAGATTCTTGGACAGAAGAAGAAAGCATCAGGGAAAAGTATTGACTTGTTCCAAACATGCACAATTCAAGTCATGTTTATAAATCTTTGCCAGTTAGTACAGATAAATAATTTCCAAAATGCAATTTGTTCACAAATGGCTCACTTTGGTTCCCAGCCACTCATGATGTGTGAATAGTCATACGGCATAATTTTTGTTCTTGGACTCAATGACTGAAACTTGTATGTGAGACATGCCTCCAAAAAGGACACCAGTGAATGACAAATAGCAAATAACTCATTTCCAGAATGCATTCTTCAACCATTTGAAATTTGCAAACATTTTCATAAATTCCCAGCAGCCACTGGGATATTGGTGGATAATGAGTTACAGTGCCTCTGCGAATAACCATGAATCTCGTTCAGGAGGAGAGAGTCATCCAGATTTTCTCATTATTCAACCAGCTGTAACACACAATAACTCTGGAGCAACCCACTAAATTCCAGAGGCAGGTTGATCATCTCTGGCAACAATGTGTCAAACAGTCTGGGTTAAATTATCATATTCTGGTTCAATTTGCAAAGGTTGAGCCCAGCTCCCTGTGTTTGGAGAATTAACGAGCAGAGCCAAAAACAAACGCTGCTAGAAAAATCCCTGCATATTTCACACACCCAAGAGAAATGTAGGTAACATGACCCTTTTGAGCAGACCCTGCACAAAACCGATGTAGAAGCCCTCTGGAGCTGGGTTTCCAAGTTGTTTTTTTTTTTTTTTTGCAGGTCTCCACCTAAAAGATGGAAAGGCCATCATTTTTCAAAAACATTCTTAATCCTATGGACACACAGAAAAAAATATTTTGCATTTTAGCCCTCCTACATAGGTGGGAAAAGTGCCTAATACACTCTCYTCCTGAGCAATAGCAACAGAGAAAATACAGACCCTTAGGAAATCATACCCCATACGTCTATCCCACCAGAGGCAGAGGCAGCAGGATGCTCCAAGTGCTTCCAAGTGCTTCCAGAAATTCACTGGAGGCTGATAGAACAGCAGTGTTTATTTAATAACAGAAGCACTCAACCAACAGWGTTAGTCAGGGTAATTAGCACAGAAACAGCTGTGGTCACAAGGGGGAAGGTGGATTCATGGGAGAATGGGATGCTGTGGCTGTAGTATTCTCGGTGGGACCCCAGGAAGTGACAAGATAAGAATTAGAGCTTATGAATCTAGGGGCAAAAAAMGTGGCTGGATCTTTATTACTCAGTACATCAAAAGTCACTTTCCTAAAGTAAGAGGAGCAGATGGACAAACATCACCATGACATTTTTAGGGCACTCAAGACAGGAATGGGATGGGGAAAATGGTCTTTTCCCCCAGGTATTCCAGCTGTGCTGTAAAAAAAGGCATAGGAATAGGGATAAGGATGCTGAGAGCCATTTATCTTAGGAAGATGAAAAGAGAGCATGAGGTATCTCTGCAGGTGAAGGTGGAAGCAGGGAAGCCCATGGGGAGGGCTGTGTGCCCTGCTTGTGCTCCTGCCACAGAGCTGCCCTGCAGACTGGAGGTCTCATTTAAGCACCCAGATTTATTCAGTCCCAGGGGATCATGCAGTCCATGCAACATGTAATACCAGGATAGCCTTAAATCATGGATAGACCTGTCCATTGGGACCATGGAGTTTGCAGARAACAGGGTCAGAAAGTGGCACTTATTCAGCACCATTTTTCACATTTATTTAAGAGAAGGCAAATTGTTTCACCAGGAAAACCAGGGGAAATAGAGAAAAAAACCAGGCTGCTGTGAAAAACATAATAGGTAATACAACAGCTTCCTTTTCAGGTCTTTCCTTTAGGCTGTCAAGATAAGGATGCTGCCACAAAATTGTATTTGTGAATTCAAAAAGTAATCTGCACTTCCAGTGGGGTGTGGGTCCCTTTTATTTTGCATTAAAGCAGCAGGAGAGTGGAAAAAGATTGCTGCAACTGAAGTCATCTTGCTTTGGGATTAATTTAGAAGTTATTATTTACCCCAACTCTGTGGCACTGCCTGAAGCTGTGGAGAGAGCAAGGACTTTATGAAGGAAGACAAAGCAGTTTAAAAGAAGATGACCCTGAGAACTCTTCGTGGCTCACACTATGCTCTGCATCTGAGGACAAAAAAAAAAAATTAACAAGGCTGAGAACAGCACAGAGAAAGGAGCTGGAGAGGCTCAAACAAGCCCATGTGGATGTGACAGACCACCAGGTTGTGGGATGCAATGTAGGTAGTGAGGGACATCTAGGCCATGCCAGAAGTCCCTCTGAGAAAAATTAATTCCTTCCCAAAGGACAACAGCACCAAACCAACTGGAAGTAATGATGTATAAATACAGGATTGTGAAAGGGGCTRGAAATACAGCAGAGGTGGAAATACACAGAGCTCTGGTGATCACTTGCTGGACACGACACCTACCCAAAATTTTCATAGAGGTTCAAATCTGGCTTTGCACTGAGATCCTCCATTTAACAATATCTGCTAGAAACAGATAATGTACCTTGACCCCTCTGGTGTCATGGTGTGGACAAAAACACTGAAAAKGTGTTGACAGCCACTCTTAAACAGTGCAGGAAGTGAATGGGCAWAGTAGCCAATATTTTCTAAGAGATGATTTTTCCATATCAGGAGAGGGCCCATCAGTAAGCTGGGGAGGAGATATTTTGAGCTGCTATTGCTCATAGTGAAGGGAAAGGTGATAATTTTCCAAGATTTTCTTACTGCTGTCTTCTGGGCTGGAAATCTCTCGGAGGTTGTCAAGCATTAGGCTTCTTAAAGATGAAGGGAATATTGGGGAAAGGAATGGTGACTAAAAAAAATTTTTGCTAAGGTCCATTGAGCAAAGCAGCACTAGGAAAAAATGGTGACAAACCTCCTCCGCCTTCTAATTTCTCACTTAATAATTCACATATATATATAGGGAGAGAAGGAAACAAAGCAAGAAAAACTATAATTCAAGGAATATTATCCTGAATTTCATAGCTAATCATAGAATAGTTRTCATAGAATAGGTAAGGTTTTCCATTTTATTTTTCCTTAAAGGAAACATGTGACATGATGATTCAAAAATTTTAAAAAATAAAGAAACCCACAAAACCAACCAACAAGCTGTATCTGTCTTAGTCTGAGGAACAGAGAAGAGTCACTGCAAACTTGAGGGAGGAGGATATCATCTGGGGCACTGTAATAAAAACAGGTAACTTAATTAAAGCATTGCTTGGACGGTCAGAGGTATCCACTCCTGCAGCTCGCCGCCCAGAACTGTCACACGCGCCTGAACGTACTGCTCCAAAAGGTTACTCTGCAATCCTTCCTCGCTTCTCCCTTCAGTTTTAATTTCCGTGCTCCTCAGTTTTACTTTGAGGGGCTCTCATTTCTCTCTCTATTGTTATGTGCTGTGTGCTGCCGCAGAGGTTGTGAAAGGGCAGCTGGSTTTGCATGGCCCTTGGCAGGCAGGCGGCGAGCGCTGTACTGCCGGTGCATCGGAATTAGTTTGCTTTCTGCAGTGAGCTCTCTCCTTCTCCATGGCACATCCTCAGCACACCCTGCCCCTTCTGATTCCACACAGTCCCCAGCCAGGCACCCCAGAGGTGCAATGCCTCCACTGCTCATGGTCTCTGGGGTGAGCAGATGCATCTCCTCCTCTGAGCAAGTCATSGGGGAGTGACAGCGCCAGGCTGGGCTCTTCTCCTTTTGGGTGCCAAGCCATATAAACACACTGTAGGGTAATGCGAATCTTCCTTTTATTATTTCCCTGCTCCAGGATGCTCTGCCTGATGCTCCCTGTGCTTGGGTAACCCATAGAACCTGGCAACCGATAACACATATCTCATGGTCATCTCATCCTTGGGGACATAACAACAGGATTGTCTGGCTGAAGGCTGACTTGTAAACTTTTACACAAGAACCACCTGCACAGACCATTAGAATTCTGCATACACAGACTTCCCTCCCCACTGATTGAGATGCAGGTGTTTATTCCACCTTGCAGGTGTCAGCAAAGTCTTRCAACTTGCACTCAGACAACACAAGGCAGTGGCTTTCACTTTTTTTCTTTCTTTGTTATTAATGAGATGGCTTTCTTTCTGGGTATTGTGAGTGACAGGAGGTAGAGACCTGCCAATCAAAATGTTAAAAGGACAYTGTCAATGTCACCCTTCATCCTCGGCTCTCCATCAGTTAGAACACAGAAACAATGTGGAAATTACAGTCCCATTATTTGCAAGGTGAGAGCACAAGGTTTGYCCCTGCATGCAGAAACATGAAAAAAACTCCAGCTTCTGATTTTGACTGGAAACTTCAGAGAATACAAACTATTTAAAGATTTGTCATGACAGCTTATCTTTGTAAAATTTGTGTCTTGAGCATCCTCAGCCAACAGAAGGCCACAATTGTTAAATCAGTGTTCAATTTCTCATCAATTTCTTCAGTGGAAGTGTTTGCTGATAGTATATGACAACTTCTGAAGTGGTGAATATTTATTTGTAGGGAAAGTAGATGGGGAATCCTTATCCTTGAACATGCTGTTCGACAGCATTTGAGGTTTCCTTTTTTTTCTACATTCAAGCTTAAATAGGTCATTTCTATCATAGCCCCTTGTGCTGTGCAGTAAAGTTGTCCATATCCATCTTCACAGCTTCGCAGATTTGGATACATGGAGAGGAAAATACTGAGGAAAAGGAAGTCAAAAACCATATTCAGTGTAATGAGACATGTCTCTTAGGTGGCAGGCTCCAAATTTGAAGGAACCAATACACTCAAAGGCTTGGATTTTGTTCCAGATGCAGGGACTTATGTTAGACCATGATATTACAGGCCGTGTCATGCCCTCAAGGGGAAGAAGAAAAGAATGGAGTGCAGCAAATGAAACAGAACCCAAAGCAGATGAGCGTGCATTCTCCAAAAACAGCAGCATCTGTAGAGGTTGGCCTTGGAGGGATGGCAGGCGCCCAGCAAAGGCACTCAGTCGCTCCCCTCTGCAGCTGGGYAGAAGGGAGAAAATATGAAGGAATCATGGTTTGAGGCAAGGCCTGGAAAGATCACACCCCAAATACCATCACGGGGAAAAGAGACTCAAATAAGAGATTGATTGATTGGATTTATTACTAACAAAATCAGAGCAGGATAATGGGAAGTAAAAGCAGACCTCACATGCACCTTCCCCTCACCCTTTCGCTCCTTCTCAGCTCTACCTTCCAAACCCGGCCCAGCAGCACAGGGAGATGGGAATCAGAGATATGTCTAGTTCATCACCCCTTGTTTCTGCCCCTGCTCAGGGAGAAGAATCCTTCCCTTGCAAAGTTGTTCCTTCCACATTCTCTCTCCACCCTTCTCTGGCTRCAATGGTTTCTGCACAACATTCTTTTTTTCCTTCCCTCTTAAATTCATTATCATGGAGGCATTATCACCAGTTCTGATTGGCCCAGCCTTGACCAGCAGCATGTCCATCTTGGTGCCAGCTGGCTTTGGCTCTGCTGGACACGGAGGAAGCTCCTGGCAGCTTCTCACAGAAGACTCCCCCRCTACCAAAACCTGGCCATGCAAGYSCAATRCAGCATCTCATCCCRTGAAGGCTTCCACAAGCATATCCAGAAGGAGCATCCCCCTCTTGATAGCAATTGTTGCTGTCACTTCAAGATGGTGGCAATAGGACTACTGAGCCTTTCTCAGGCAATGTGTCAGATCAGATACAGCTCCCCAAAGGAAAGCTTGGGAGACTCTGATTTAAGCACATTTGAGGAGAACATTTTCTGTGCAGTTTTTGMACAGCAAAGTAGAAAATGTACRGCTYAACYRTTATGTGTTCTGGCTCAGTCATACAGAAACTCCTCTTTTTCGGGCTATGCTGAACCATTTGTTTCTGCTTTAGCATTCAGGAGACAAAATTGTCCTTTTAATGAACAGCTTTGCATAGCTGTGATGCTGTTGTGTTTTCTGTGTTCAATTTACACCCCATAGTCCTGCCAGTAAGCCAGTCCTGCTAYTCCCATGAGCTTCCAACCCAGCTGAAAGCAGGATACACTACTTTTTGGGGCATACACAGAGTCTCAGTTGCCAGCCATAGTTACCATGTGCAGCCATGAGTACCCAAAATTGTTGAAGTGACCTGCAAAGCAGCAGCTCAAGGATATGAAACATTATTTGAAGTAATTATATTTTTCTCAGCATCTACACTGTTCATATCCTGTGAGTCTCAGAGAGGTGTCATCATCACCTTCTTCACAGCTTAGTTAAGCCTCATATGACTGTTGAAAATAAATTAGGATTCCTCACACAAATGTAATCTTTTCTGCGCTGCTGCTGTACACCCAAGCCTGCAGAGCTAATGCCCTTCAGGGGCACAGCCAGGATCCTGTCAGAATCACCTTTGTTCCTGTGGGCTTTAGTTTATTGGCTTTTTCATGAAGAAGAGGCATGGTTTGGGTTGTTGGTTTTTTTTAACATTCTTGTTCTAATTTTTAGCGTTCCCTCTTTAAAAAAGTTATTCAACATGTCACCATCCTGCAGGTCAGAGCTGGCAAACAGTTCATCTCTTCTTTCACCTTTCAAATCTCTTAAAACCATTCTTCGTTTTTCTCCCTGACCCTCACCTTCCCCTAAAGGGATTTCAGGCCACTCTCTGTTCTCTCCTSAGCCAAAGGCATTRTACAATGTRRTGCKATTTACTGTCAGGCAATATTTTCCYTCTGATGAGGCACACATCTCTTACCTGTCTGAGCTTTTATGGTTTTTTTGTCTTTGACAAATGACTAGCACARAGCATGGGCATCCTTGTAAGTGAAAGCTGGAAAGAATTTGAACAAGTTGTTTGGGTTGYAGCAAAGGATAGTGAAAACAGGCATCTGACCAAACATCTAGAGATTTTCAGTGTTTTGCACCTTGCTTTCTGTCAGAGCCCAGATGCACTTCCTTGAAAACAAAAAGGTGAACTAGAAAAACACAGCACTCTGACTTTCCACAATGACAAACAGAACAAATGGCATCAGCAGTTAGGCTAAATTGGTCTCTAGGTCAAGGACTTCCATTTCCTGTGTAAATGGTGCCTCCTCCAGCAGCAGGACACTGCTCCTYTGAAGTCTACTGTGTTGTTAGTGTTACTGATAACGATATTGCAGATGATGGTCAATCTCAGAGAATTTTCACTGCACACAATTCCTCTACAAGAAACCCTTCATCAAGCAAAAAGCATGTTAGAAGAATTGTGCTACCAAAGSGAACACTGCCAGCTTATTTCATGACATCTTTATGGTTTTAGRCAGCAACTGCTAGCTTTTATAGGATCCGGATGGATATGGCACAATTGTTTTTTCACAMACACAGTAAATGGACACTAGAAGAATTTGGACTTAGTGCACCCAGACTGACCACTATGTGTCTCTTCCAACCCAAAACTTCCTTAATTCTGTGATTYCTACTATACACTGCCCAGAGAGCATTTAACAGAGGGAATAAAGCAGGAATGACAAAGGGAAAGCAAGGATTGGCTGGTCTGGATATATCTCAGATGAAGGTTCAATTAAACTGCAATGGACGAGAATTTCCCACATTATTTCTTCAGTGAAGTCACAAATACTCACTTCTAGGCACCGGAAACACAAGTGCAAATACGTGTCATCTCACCTCCACTTCTCTAGTGCCTGTGACATTTTTGGATTCTCAAAGAGAAAGACAAAATGCAGTACATTATCCTGGCAAGACGAACAAAGCACAAACGAATATTTTGCTCCAATACTGTGCATGGAGTACTGCTTTTCTTGCACTGGGCTTTCATATGTTTTTTTCACCTAACATTTGTTTTTTCACCCCTCTGCACCCTGGGGGAAAAGCCCATGCAGAGGATACATGTAGAACCAAGCCTGACCAGAATTTTGGTTCAATGAGTGAAATTCACATTAATTTTATTGGGAAAAGCTCTGATCAGGGTTTCTGATGGTTTTGGTTAGTCTATCAATTTATCTACGGTGTCCATAACCTTTCCTCCTCATGTTTGCTATTTCTACCTGTGAATACCCCTTGCTACAGCATATTCCTCCTCAGCTCATGGGAAAGGTCAATGAACACCACCCACTTCCCAAAAAGTATTAAAGGCACAAAGATTAAAAGTACTTCCTTTAAAGTTAGATAACTACATTTTAAACAAGGCAGACATATACAYGTGATCCAGACGTCCTTATCTTCTTTTTTTGGGTGAAAACAAAGCAAAACTAAACTAAGCAAAACATCCCACAACTACTTTGAGAGCACTGTAAAAGCTCAAAACTTTGATTTTTTTTTTCCAATTCTATTAAGTGGTCAAAGACTAGACATTATCTTCTTCCTATAAATCCTGCCTCAATGTGTGGGTGTCTGAGAGGTGACCATTACCAGGGGTCCTCTGTGGAGCAGAAAAACAGCTCCTGGTGAATTTTCAGTGGCACCAAACAGCCTTCAAGTAGTCTAGGAACAAGACTGTTCCTCCTGGTTTCCACAACAGCTCTAGCACACAGGAACAAGCAGGACCTTACTCTTCTTCTAGACATTCTGGGATTAATTCTTCATTGCTTGGCCCCAGAGCTGGTCTCTTACAGCATCACAAAGTAAGACAGCCCCACATGTGCTGTGTCTGTGGTTCTGAGAGAGAGTCATGCCCTGACTTATAGAGAAAACAAGTTGAGCCTAGAGAAAATCAAGAGTGAAAACACACAGAATGGAATATGGAGGTTGATGGGCCATGTCCCTGCGCATTTTGTATGCTGAGAAARAAATGCAGAATAAATTTGTGCTTTTACCATGAGTAACCACTGCTCATGATGATAAATTTTATTGTCTCTGCTCTGACCAGCCTCTTGTAAAGCTAGGGGATCGTTGTGAAAGGAACCTAGATGAAGCTGCTAAAATGTGAGACAGTTTATGGGCAATTCGGAGTCTGTCCAGACAATGAATATTCATGGTCTAGCTGGACAATTTCACATTCATGCTTAGATAATGCAGATTTATGCTCACACACAACAATGATCTGTGAATATTTATGGGTGAACACCTGGACAGTATTTGAGACAACTGTGAATATTCATAATCACATCTGAAAGAAAGAGAAAGGCTCTACCTGAAGTCTAAACCACAGACAAAAAGAAAGGCTCTACCTGATATCTAAACTACAGGCACAAGGATCTAATCCTCTACATCTATTGTGCCTTAATGGAAGTGTGTAACAGCCAAAAATAGCATAAAGGAAAGCATTATAAGTGGGGATGTGATCATTCAAAGGATCAGTAAAAAGACAGGAAGCTTTTCTGAGCTGCTACAAAATTTCCCACTAGTTTAGTCTTCTGATAGAATGTTTCTGGTGCAGCACCTTTTCATTACGAAAATATGCTGCCTTTTTGGATGGTCAGGTTTGGGGGGGGGGGGGGGTGTCGTTTGTGTGGTTTTTCTGAAAACTTTTCTAATCATAGAAAAAGAATAAAATATTTGTTGTGAGGAAAAAATGCGTGCAACTAGTCGTGTGTGCCCACAGGTGAGTCCGTGTGTAAGGGGCCTTCATGCCAAGCTAGCCTGCGTCTCCAAAGTTCATACTGAAGTCTGAGCTGCCCCAAGTCAGATCCATTGAAGGTGGATCCTCATGGAGAGGCTTCCAAAGCCAGCTGAGATGAGGCAAGTACGAGTCCTCAGAGCCTTGGTGTACCCTGAGACAGGATAGGGATTCAAGGCAGAAATACAGATCGGGACTCCAGGAAAGAAAAGGTGTCAGCAGAGMGGCCCAGGTCAGGGCAAGCACAGCTGCTAGATTCAGGTGTGCTCGTTCATGTGAATTGTCCCYGTAAGAGGTGAGAAAAACCTGACATTGGAGCTCCCTCTAAGGGAAGGAAGGGCTCCCAGCTGGAGGTTTTCCAGGGCAGGAGGGACACAGATCACCTTCTAGCAGGAGTGTCAGCAAATAGCTCTGATGACAAACTTCTTCACCAGTCCGAATGCCAACTTCTAAATACCTCTATATTCAAGCTCAAAATCTGATCATGATCTCCTCATTCCTGAGGCCACCAAAATCTTCCTCTCTGTGCTACATCCACTGCTGTTTATCTCCTTCTGTGGTAGCTCATCAACACAGGATGGATTAAATTCTCTCTCCCCGTGTTCACTGGGAACAAAAGCAGCGATGGTCACTTCAGCAGTGATGGCTTCACCAGCAGCCGGATCACACATCCTGGGCTGGCTCCAGTCACATTTGGCCATGCTCTGTCACATTTCATCCTGCCTTAGAGAGGGTCACAAGATGTGGGGCAGCAGAACCACAATAAATGCCATCACCTTTTCCTTCATGCTTCCCAACAAGTGTTTGCTACAGCCTGGTATTGTCTGGACTAAGCTGCATAGGGACTCTTTGACCTAAATTCATTGAGACAGCTGGAAATTATAGCAGTTGAAAATAAAAGCATCTCCAGGCCAGTAAATAGCCCACTTCTTCCCATTTCTTCAAATTACATCGGCATCTGGCACTTTTCTGCTGATACCACCTCCCTGGGAGAGGAAAATCCAGCTGTCTGCTGGGATGCTCAAATGGATGGCACGCAGCAGTCAGATGTCAACACTGGGTACTTGCTTCTGTCCCAGGCAGAGAGGAGTTGCCTCAGCTGCCCTCTGCTTCTTCCTCAGGTTTGAATTCTCATGCTCCCCACTCTGTCTGTTTTTGCCTGTGCTTGCAATGAAATCCAGCAGCCTGAAGAACTGCCTGTGCAAGCATCTGTTCTCAGCTCGTGTTGAACAAACCACTTTTGTGAGACATCCACAGGTGGATGGTGCCCTCATGGTGGGCTGTGGCTCTCCCTGAAGGCTAAATATGAGCAGGTGAATAGCTTTGCCTTCCTCTGCTCCAAAATGAGCTGCTCTTGGCAGCAGCTGGAAAAGGAGCAGCTCTTGGTGCTCCCCAGTGCTGGTGGTGCAGCTGGGTGTCTCCTGAGAGCACCACACAGCCCTGATACAGCAGGGACARCACCAAATTTCACCCAGAGCACAGCACGTGAACCAAAGGATAAAACAACTGAAAACAAATGAAGTGAAGCTTTATCATTTCAAAACCACCTGACTTCTTAAAAGGCAGCCTTACGCTTACAAAAATTTGTTTCACAATGTCTGATAAATCAGCTTGGTTGTAAAACACTACTTGATGAATACTACCTTTTCTGCCCTGTTTCTCTAGTTTTCACCTATGTTGCACTTTCCATCATGAGAAATGGAAGAATTTCTGTATCAGACAACTGCCTTTTGCTCAGTTTCTAGCAGCTACCACACAAAACTTCAGAGGAAAGCTAATGTCCTTTCCCTAATCCCTAWTTTTTGAATACTCATTTGAAATGTTATTTGTTTATTCTTTTTCAGAAAACTTTTCCCCCAAGTCCATTTTTGCATTAAAAAAATAAAACACAACACTACAATATATAAAAGGTGGAATTATAGTGACATTTGGTTTCCAATAGTCCCATCCCTTCTTAGAATTCCTATATGTATTTTTAATACCTTAGGGACAGGACTGTGTCTGCATCAGTAYGGCATCTGCTGCAGTGAAATTCCAGATAAAGACAGAAGTTGTTCATTGATAAATGATTAATAAATAGTGGAGTCTACCTCCAACTGAGTTTAAATCTGTGAAATAGACTAATTTTTCACTGATGTCTCTCCCCCCATCCTTTCAACCCTATTGCCTATGTATCCCAAAGCTGTTAATTCCGTGGGTCTGTCACACACTGTGGAATAAAAGTGGCTGCTTTCAGTATCTGCTTCCATAAGCGCTGCCCTTTAGTTTTACTGTGTCTTCAGTGCTTCCTGCTGTGGGAAACRCTGTGTTTGTGCAGCACTGTGTGCTAGTCATGGGTGTGAAACACAACAACCACAGCAAGCTGCCCACACCACTTCACCCAAACCCCAAGAGTCTGCACATGGCAGCTCTTCCTCTTCTTTGGTTGCTCTTCTTATGTGCATCTGAAATTTAACAAATTTGCAGTAACACTGCAATTATCTTGTTTTCTTTAGAAATAAGTGAAAGGGAGCAGAAGGGTGAATTCTTTGAAGTCCACAACATGCAAGTTTGCATCACCTCTCAGGGTTCCTGAAGACCAAAGGAAAAGCTCATTATYTCCATCTTTAATAGGAAAGCCTGCAGAAATAAGTGCCAGCCTGCAGTATCATCCTGGTCCTGCCAGCRTTCACAGCAGCTGCTGCATTTACCTCTGGCAGATAAAGGCACRGAGAGACAGAATCACCCTGGCTCCGAGCAGGACACACCATCCCTGCACCTGCTGCCCCTGGAAGCAGCAGCGATTCCAGCCTGCATTTGACCAAGAGTAGCAGTGTCTACCTGCCATCAGCTACTGAKCTCCTGCCTGGATCTCCACAATTCCATTCTGTCTCAGCTCCAGCACGGCCCTGCTGGAATAGGAACCAACCACATCACCTGAAGCGCGAGAAACTTTAGAGCATTTATCTTCCTCTGAYATCTGAAATAAAACAGGCCCAAAGGCATAGCTTAATGAATGTCCTCACTACATCTGGCCTGGAAATGTTCCAGTGCAATCAGCTTTTCRGTGGAAAACACTAGTTTGTTAAAACCACTACTCTTCTTGAGATAGGCTTGAATTCAGCAAAGTACTGAGCTGGAAACATTTGTGAAATCTAGAATTAGAGAGTCTTGGAGATGAAGAGAAGGAAGGATGGAGAGGGCATAATTATCATCCTGTTGACCTCATGAGGCCAAGTCCACTCTAAGGCTAAAAGTCTTTGTCCTGGGATGCTGGGACCCATTAGGGGGACAGTGGCAGTGTTCATGGTATTAGAACATGGTATCTGGAATTAGAACATTCTGAAAAGAGAATTCAGCCTCCAGCTCTGCCAACACACTCTTTGAGCATTAAAATCATGCACACACAGGAGGGAGTTAAAGTAACATATTTACCCACAGATTCTTAGTAAAGATGCCATTCAGCGCTGAATTAACTTGCTTCTTTWTGCAATATAACCCCACAGCTGTAGCAAAATCTGTTTTTCTACAGCCTTCTAGGGCCAAATTCTGCAGTAGGTTGCACCCAGATGCATCTGCAGGGTATTTCATTCAGCTCAAGCCAGCACTTACAACAGCACAAAGCAGAGCAGACTATGCCCTTAACGTTCACCAGATATCCTTTCCCTCCCACAGTTTTTATTTTTAGCCTGTCAGTAACAGAGGAAAACAATAAAAGTCTCGTATTGCTCCAGCCAGATGGCGATTCCATTTCCTCCTGTCTCACTGGCTGGGTGGTGAGCTGTGCTTSTGCGTGAATGCTCTGTCTGTAGCTGTGTCCTTTCTTCTCTGTCTGCCACCACGCTTCTCTCTGCTCTGCATGCTCTGACACAGACAAAAGGGTTTGAAGGGGTGTTCTGGAGGCTGTAGGTACAACGGGGCCAGTCCTGTTCCCGGGGGCAGGATTTGCTGGGGGCTCAGTAGGACTGTGACCTGGCATCTAATATTTTTAAGTTTTCTCTACTGAGATACCCAGCTGGGACAGATCTCAGCTTCTTTAGCTCCTTGATCTGRTCTGCCTGCAGGAGCAACAGGAATTCAGGGAGGGGGAAAGGGGATGCCAAGGAGAGAAAACAAAGTGCAGGTTGATCGTTTTATCCGCGTTGTCTGTGTGCCATCAGAATACATTAACTCCTTCATTTATCACAGCACTATCATTAGAAATCTCAATTATTTGTGAATGCCACACTGGTAAAATGTTTAATTAGCCACTTTGTTGCATTTATCACTTCTCAGATGCAAGGAAAGACTAGAGGCACCTGTGCGGGACCCCATTATTTTTTATAGAAATGTGTGGAGTGAGGGAATCTGTAACAAATGTCCCATCGTTGCACAGAGATAAAGGTCAGGCACCCCCACAGCGTTCATATATCTTAAACCTTTCATAGGTAGCACATGCCTGCCAGCTGCAGCCTTCTGTGCCAGTGACAGGAGAGCATTATGAGCTGCCTGGGGAACAATGTGCAGAAACAGGTCAGGGGTTTCCATCTCCCCTCAGAGTCTGACGCTGGTCCAGCATGACAGGATAAGTGAGCTGGGCAGGAAAGCAGTTCAGAAGTTACCATCAGGAGTCCTTTACAGACAGCTGCTCTCAGGCTTTTCATGAAATCTGTCTGACACCGCAGGTGCCACTTTACATTAGAGAAATCAGTTGGGCGTGGGTTTGGTGATGGTAGGAATGAGAAGGGMTGGGTTTCCTTTTCGCCTTGAAGTCCCACAATCTACTGCTGCAAAGCCAGCAGCCGTGGATGAGCCTGACCAGCATTCCCAAGTGACCCAGGACAGGAACAGCAAGAAAAAACAACGTGTGGATGTTCCTGTGGATGCCCCACCAGCTCCTGCAGAGGTACAGCACCATGATGTACCAGGATGAGAGGTGAGTTTGCTTCAGTTCCAGAGTCTTTTCCCTGCTTTCCATCCAGAGGCAGCTGGCTTTGCAAACTGCAGAGATTGGTCTAACCATTCACATTATACCTGTTTGTTGAGAATGAGACACAAGGTCACTTCTTATCACGGAAACACATGCCTCTGGGTGGAGTGAGGTTATCATTTCATATAAATTACATCCATTGAGTGACTTCAGATTGTGACAGATTACCTCGGGGCAAGACCATCTGGACTACAACCCAGTTTGGGCAGATATTTGGCATTCAAGGCTCAGTGAGCAACACAAGCAACAKTCTTTCTAACACTTAAAATCAATCAGTACACTCACTTTGGATCACTGGAGCTTCCTAGTGGCCTAACTGCATGAGTTCCCTGGAGTGCCACATCCAARACTAATAGGTATCAAATATCTGTTAGCATCTCCCAGGTTTTAATTAAAAAATGATTGGTCGAAGGCAATGGTATTACAAGTTCAGCAGTGGGTATTCAAGAACTGCTTATCTTTTTCTCAAGCACCAGTCACCCACACCCATCTCTGAGTTTTTGTAATCGACTCACATTTATGTAGCACCCAAAAGCCTTTGTGGTGCCAGCAACCCTCTTTCCACTGAGGCACCAAAGTCTAACAATCAGGGAAAGGATTTCTGCATGGCAGCAATATGCCCTGCTCAGGATGCTGCTGGGTATCTGAGAGCACTTTCTACAATGTGTTTCACTGTCAATCTTTATGGCTGATTGTTTTGGGGAAGTTCTGGCATTCATAAGTCTGTGTAGTGTCTTCATTTCAGGAGTGGYCTTCATAGAAGTTTGCAGAGGAGAAAGAAGAGAACTGAGTTGCTTAAGCTGAGGACATAAAAAAATAAGAAGCATCTAACTCAATCATTGTTTCAGAAGGAAACATTGCAAAGCATTAAAAGAACATGCAGAGGGGAAAACGGGCTCCATTTGACTTATCAGTCATTTCTACACTTTTTCTTTATAGCACTTTTTAAACCACACACAGCCTCAGAGCAAAGCCGTCGAAAGCATGTGATTTCTGCAACAGACCTATTAAATGGAGGGAGATGTTCTGACTCACAGACCCCCATCAGTTCTAATATTAGACCTGCCCATAAAACATGCAGTCTCCCTTGCTTTCCACAGCCATATCGACAAACATTATTGGACAGGAATATAAATATAACTCATTAGTTTGTTGACACTCAATGGCTTATCTATATGTGTAATGCCATCCTGCCATTATTGATGCTTTGCTAATCTCACAATATCATTAGGCAGTAATGTTTTACTTCTATTAATATCATTTGGGCTGGTTCTTAGTAACTGTGGCAGAGTGACTGCAGCATCATCTGTAGGCTGTAGATCAGCACACAATATATTCCTCTGCACATGTTCAGCATCTTCCATGGTCAAAATTCTTCCAACTCCAGCTGTCACTTTAAGAGACATGGAAATCTGTAGGTAAATGTCCTACCCAAAACTTGACTGTTTCCCAAAATCCATGATACTAAAATCCRACTGTAGTGACAGATTACCCCTGTTCAGTGGCTTGGTGGTCTGCTGTACCACAGTAAGATGTAGGCATGAAGTAGATGAATGGCTGGACAGAGTGCCAATGAACAGAGGATTTTTCACTCTGCCATGGGAACAGGGCAGGAGTTCACCATTTCTCCGAGAGTATCTTGATTGCAATGTTCTTAGTCTCTTGGTGGCCTCTGAAAATTTTCATCAATTTTTTCGTGACTCTTCTTTCCTGCTTGTCTCTTGGCGAATTCACGTTCTCTTTTGAAATATCCCTCATTTAGCAAATCAAATGGGTTTTRTCCCAYGTTGTGTTAATGCTAAACTAAAGTMAAAAAGGTGGACTGGCAACATGCTTTGCTCCTGTCACAAGCCRGACTGCAGAAGATCAACTTCTAAATACAAGACACCTTCCTGTCTTTAAGTGGTCCAGACCTTTATTTGTCATCTCAGTCAGAATAAACTTGGAGATTGGTGCAAAGGCCTGAAAAACGTTTATTTCCTTGTAAATCCTTCCTTAAATGAAGGAGCTGAGGAAACCTTCACCTGGGTTTGAACTTTCAGAAGCAAACCATAGAATCATAAAATCATAAAATGGTTTGGATTGGAAGGAACCTTAAAGATCATCTGGTTTCAATCCTTCAGCCATGGGTAGGGACACCTTGCTCTAGACCAGTTCACGTCAAGTCCCACCCAAATAAAGCAAGGGGCTCTTTGCTGTAGCCCCTCGGGCTCCTCTTTGCACAGAGCTGCTGGCAGGGAGCTGGCAGCACCCAAGGGCTGTGCTCTGTGGGCTCTGCTGGGATCAGGGGCAGCACGGCCAGGAAACCCTCTCTGCTGCAAACTGAGCGTTCACTTGTGGTCCTTTCTCAATGTCCAGTGGGCAGACAAAGGCTGAGAGCAAAAGAGAATCATCCCCACAGTAACACTACAAATTATGGGAATGTAGATTAAATGCAGTTGCCTGCTAACCATCAGCTATTTAATTGCATGCTCTGGGKAGGGTACAAAATGCTGATATCACTTGCCACACTGGGCCCTGTGAGTCATCCCTGACCCATACCAGCCTAAATGAAAAAATGTCTGCCTTCTTTTGCTTTTCCCCAGAGAATAAAACAGACACAAAAAAGGAGCACGTTCTTTTTGTGCACATGGGTTTGATCAGGAAGGGCTCCAGGCACCCTCTTCTCACAAAGCCCACCCCTGGCCAAGTGGTGGAGGGAGAGAGAGAGAGACAAGCACTGACCACCAGACAGTGCTTGTGGGTGCTGTGGGTTTAACACCCCAGGCCTCAACTCCAAGGCTGACACTTTACAATCTCTGCCTGGGAGCAAAGTCTGTCTCATAGTGAATTTTAAACCTACCAGCTCAAATGACTTTGTCAAATCCAACACATAACTGCAGTCACTGCAGCTGCAGTAATTACATGGTGTTCTCCAGTAATTCTCTTGCAACACTTCTGTAGAGGAGTACATTTGAATGGTGCTTTTGGTGCTCAGCAGCTGAAAAAAGATGTTGTCCAGTCATTTAAGTCTGCCTTTTCTCAAAGCCATTTGTGCGGGAGATAATAAAATAGTTTGTTTTATTAAAAAACAAAAAACAACTACTTTTCAATGGAAATGTCATAGCTTTGTGTGCCAAGATGAAGGAATTGCTCTTCAGCTCAAGCTATAGGAAGCTCTGCTTTGGCATTACAGGTCCCTGTTTTAAAACACTTCACTGTGCAAAATGGAATGGCATGGCATGAAAAAAATAATTTTCTGTGCCTGAAAGCCAGATATTCAAGCTGATTTAAAGTAAAACCTGTAAGAATTATATTAAATGGCCAAAAAGCAGAGCTGGTATTTTCAAAATCGGTGGCTTTTYCTATAGGAAAGCATAATCATGATGGTGACAGACCATACACATCTGCAGGTTCAGTGAAGTCTGGAGTGCATCAGGAGACCTTAAACAGCCCAGTCTGGCTATTGAAAAAAAAAGATTGCCTGAGTTTGGAGGGGATGTTGTTATGCAGCTCCAGCCACTGAGCCTGCACAGGGATCCTGTGAGCTCAGGGAGTCCTCTGGAGGTTTCTTCTCCAGTACAATGACAGTCTACTCTTGCTTGCCCCTCTTCCTGTGAAACCTGTCTGAAAACCTCTCTCTAAAGTCAGGACAGTGATCCTGATTACGGGAAAATCAGACATTTCCCTCCTCTGCTTTACCTCTTCAGAGCCTTTTATGAACATTAAGCAGAGAAATGAAGTGGACAAAGTACCCAACAAAAAGAGCAGTCATTATCTTTGCAGGTGTTCAAGGTGGCCTGAGCAGCCCTGAAATGATTGAATGGTTCATAACAGCTCTGGACTCTGTGGTTGTCTTCTCACCAATGCAATAGCAAATGGCTTTATAACACCCAAACACTCATTTGCATGATGCAGACGACTTRGGAGCTCCTTTTCCTTCAGCTGGCATTGCTGCCATCTGATTGGCACATCACATCATTTATTTACTTTACTGATAGAACCTAATTAGGTATAATTGCTGAAGCATCTTAAATAATTCTAAATACAGGAATTGATTTGGGGATTAAATGGAATATGATAATTGTGTAAT
Source organism: Malurus melanocephalus (assembly GCF_030028575.1). Lineage (NCBI taxonomy): Eukaryota > Metazoa > Chordata > Aves > Passeriformes > Maluridae > Malurus > Malurus melanocephalus. The sequence continues at coordinate 6,248,806 of NW_026623237.1, forward strand.
TGAACAAAGTAGCTGGAGTCCTCACCCAGCTAAGTGGATTTCGTGATTGTGGCTGATTGCATCAGAATATAAATCAGCCTGATTTGCATGGCTGACATCAGCTCCCCTCCTCCTCTCTAGAGCAGGCTCTAAGTAGGTCACATCCTGCAGATCAGAGACAGGGAGCAGAGACCTTGGACAGAAACCCCTTGGATTTGGTGCTAGGTGATGGATCACTTCATGATCTCTGCTCAGGAAAAACTATGTTCCTCTTGGGGGTGGGTGCTTTTCCTAAGGGTTTTTGGTGTTCTGTCACTGGCCAGGAGCTGTTCAAGTCTTGCTTGGGTCTGGGGGAATTTATGATGCTGTTTCTTTAATTCTTAAATCCCTCAGTAGTCTGGGCCATGGTTTCCTGGGAGAYCTCTCTCAAGATAACCCTATCAAGGGTAATTTTCAACAGAAGTGATGAAAAAGAAACTTCACCCCAAGGGAAATTGAGCAGTTATTTAGGCACTTGGTGAAAACATCTCTRTCTCTCAGATGTGCTTCTAGTCCCGGCTGAATTAATCCTCAGCTTGGATCTGTTATCCTCCTTGTTTTGTTGGAGGACTCCAATTTTCCAGTGGGAGTTGCCCAAAAAAGCTGGCTAAGGCTGGAGGAGGGCTCTTCAGGAGGATTAGCTCCATGGCCATACGCCAGTGTAATTAGGAAGGCTGGAAAGTGTGCGGTCCTTACAAGTGAGCTAAGTAGTGCTCTGTGGTTTTGTTTTTTTTTTAAACTTCCAGAAAAAAAACACATGTAGTTCTAAAATGAGAACTTTACATTGTCAACACCATGTTTTATATTTTGTAAGTAATAGCACATGCACATCAACATTAATTCCATTCAAAAAACCCATCGTTCCCAAAACTTTTCTTTTTCATTTGGTCTGTTGGTTTTGTGTGTGTCTGTGTGTGCAATTTAGGCTCCAGCTATTGATTCACTACCTTTTCATGAGAGTTTATAATATTCCACATAAATGTTTATAACCACATTACTTCATGACTGCACTGGCTGTTAATCATTTGTTAACATTACAAAATTAGTTTTATCTATTACCTGTATTAGAAGGAACATGAGAATTCAAATATCACCTCTACAAATGAGTTGTTACTAATATTAAGAATGGCACTAAATTCTACTGACATTATTAATTATGTTCATGAATATCGCTTTGTTCCCAATGAAGCAAAACTTTTAGAGAAAAATGGAAGTTTGTGTTGGATCAATCAATCTGATCTTGTCCTCATTCATTCCTAAGTCTTTTTGAAGGGAATCTTATTTGAGTAGCTGAGGCCTCACCTTGCACTTCAAGAACCTGATCACCTTCAGTGGGGATTTCTGTCAGCGATTTACACTTAGTGAAGGCACCAGTCATTAGTTTCCAGCCATCGCTAAATTTAGAGACCATTCTGAAATTTGGGGAATGCCTCTTCCTGCCAGGCCAGCCAACTCTCCGTGCTTCTTAACATCTTGGAACATACCCATATATGCAATAGCCTGCAATGTTCCTGTACCAAACTTTTAGTCACTTGCTGAATTCCACAGACAACCTTCTTGATTTAAGGTCTATCAGAGCTATGTTTTATGATTATTTGTTTTGAGGGATAAATTTAAATGGATTCCTCCCAGTTAAAAATTAGTGTCAAGAAGATTAGTATATTTAATCCCTATATTGAGTATTTGCAGGCATCATTTCTAGGTTTAATTAAGGATGAACATTTGGAAGGGAAAAGAGAAGGGTAAATAAATTCAAAAACATAGATTTTATTGTTATATTTTCTGTAGTGCCTACTCAATTAACTCCAGACATGATTTATTAGCCATTTTTTTGTGTTGTGAGACTGTAAAGCCGCTAGCATCACCTCTATCACACTTTCAGATCACAATGGTGTGAATGCTCACTTAAAGGAATAGCAAAATAAGGTTTAAAGGCATTTCAGATTTCTCTTGTTAGCTGTGGTACACAAGACTATTGTGAGCAAAGGCTTAAAGACTGGTGACTTTTGGCTGATTGCACTGATGCTGACAGATTTTGGTTATTGTAGAATCTACAGTTTGAAAATGAAAAGACTGCTAATCTGGTTCACTGATGGATCTTCATTATTTCACTGGATGAGGAYGGACACTTTTATCTGAAGGGCTTAAGTGACCATTTGTAATTTTAGTGAAATTTTCTAGGCTAAGGACTTGGGCCAAAATGAGAAGTTCTGCTTCATGTTGCATCTTGTTTAGAATATGCACCAAGAATAAGGGATGATGTTTATAAAGGCTAAAAAGATAAAAGGATTTTTTCATTGTTCTCTGCCCTTAAGTAAAACTTAAATCTAATTTCCTCCTTCACTTAAAACATATTGATAGTCAGATGTTCAATATGAACAAACTTTAAAAATCCCTTAATGGATTAAATGTCCTTCATTTCAGGTTGTTAAGAMTGGAAGATCCAACAAGAAATTAGCATTTTTAACCTTTTACTTTCAAAGCCTTCACACTACGTCACACAGCCAAAAGAATATTAGCAAAATGAAAATCAGTGTAGGTCCTTTCCTATCTGCTCATATGAGCAGCTCCTGTATAGCTCTGATAAAAGCTTTGCATTAAGACACCAGAGGCTTTACGGAAGCTTTAATGATGGCTGAACTGTTGACATAAGCCTAAATGGCCTAATGATACAATAAAATAGAGTTTAAACACCCAAATCAGGAGGCAGGTAAAACACCACAGTGCAGGATGACTCAAACTGCATACAGAGGTTGTACAAACTTTTCTGAAAAAACACAACTTGCTTTGTTATTTAGGGAAAGAGCAAGAAATGGTGACAAGCCTTCTGTTGATCCATGGGATGTAGTTTTGAGCTAAGGCCTTAATGCAACCATCCATGTGCTACATCTCAAAAAAAACAAGTGTACTCTGATCATGCTGGCTGTCATTATCGAGGTCTGTGAGGCTACAGCATGCAGTCAGAATAAGGCTTTAGCCAACTGGAGTTAAAAAGGCTGGTTTGTGTCCACAATCAGGCTACTGATGCAACTAGAGTACTGAAAATGAATGGCTGAAAATAAATTATTGCTCCATGTGCAAGGAGCCCTGGGCTACTCTGAAGGGAGCTGAGAGGTGAACACATCTCAGAAATACACAGCAACTCCTTTCATGCTTGCATATTTCCAGGGCAGTCCCATGCAGCTGTTTGAGCAATTTTTAGTCTGAGGATATGTTATAAGCAATCAATTTACAGTTCTGCAACAATGGGTATAASCTTTTATGTATGAAATGTGGTATAGCAAGTCCCAGGGGCTCACAGGGCATTTCTAGGCACTGGACTTTGACAGCATCTCCCAGACACCACAGATGTTGGAAGGATACATGGCATGGGTTGGACTCGAAGATCTTGAAGGTCTCGTCCAACCCTAATGATTCAGAGATTCTGGGATACCTGCTTTTTCCAGACAGAGATGGGCTTCAGAGTTTCAAGAATTATTTTTGGTCCCAGGAGACCTTGACAATGAAGACACCATTCCCATCTTCAGTGACTAACAGAAGCCACATTTATAAGGCTTCTGTGTTTCCAAAGCTGTTGTTTAACGATGTGTTTTTGCTGTGCACATGTTCAGGCAGAGAGATATTTACATCAATTGTCTATATGTAAATAAGGTGGACATCCCTTCATGGGATTGTCTTTCTACTTGGTGCCTTTTATATCACAGATTTCTTTCCCTAAAGATCATTTGGAGGCTGCTGAGCCTAGAATGGATGTCTCACTTTCCCCACTCAGTAGAAACATGTCGTGAAACTCCAGCAGGGCCTAGAATTGGAAGCATTCAGGATGCTGCTGGAGCAGCCCCAGTGAGAACACGCTCATTCTGCATCAATGTCTGCTCTCATTAAAACTCCCCRGAGTCCCAGGCTGAGAGGGGCTCCTAACGAGAAGAGATTAGGTCTCSAGGTTTTGTGACAACTCATTTTCTTGGCAAAGACAGCAATGAAAACCAAGAATGACACGGCCTTAATCTCTTTCTCAGACAACTTTAAGGCTGTAATRAGAGCAGACAACTGCAGAAAATGTTTGCCTTTGCTTGTGGAACTGGAGTTAAATGTCCCTACTGTGGAGCGCTGGTGACAAGCAAAAATGGAGATATTAGTGACAAAACCACCTCTGGCTTAGGCCCCTCATGAAGGGGGGTTCTTCATTATGTGCAGCCTCGAGTGCAGGTTTAGTACTTGGTAAAGCTTCAGTCTCTACCTTCAACAGAGGTTCCAGAATTCCCAGCATCTCAGCTGATCCATGAATATTGTTCTGCCAGGAGTACTTGCCAGGTAGAGAAGGAGCCACAAGAGGCTGCATCAGCAGAGCTACAATCCAGTGTTGCTTGGAGGACATACAAATAAGARGCCCACAAAAAGCACACTGAAGTAGACAAGTTAATTATCTACAGCAGATGGTGTCACACAGAATGATAAAAAGCCAAAGAACCTAAAACATTTGTTATAATATTGGGCAGTTAGGCCAACACTCTGTCTCTGTGGAAAGAATTGTGCAAATTAACACCCTGATTTGGAAGCTGATTTAGCCCTTGGAAAGAAAAGAGGGTTCAAGAGGAAGGATCTGGCCTGGGAGGAGAAGGCTGAGATGATGTGATTGTGATTGTGATTTCTGTCATTGTGATTTCTGGTGCCTAGACCCTGCTTTTTTTTCTCTTGTTTCACACTCAGATACAMTTTTTTCAGGTTTGATCTTTACTCTTGCTGTTTTCAGGGCTATGGGCTGTGAGCAGGATTTCTTGCAATTCTGATGATTTTAATTCTAATTGCACATTTTCCCAGGTCAGACTCTGGGTTTCACCCTGCATGCATGCATGATGCCGAGCTGAAGGAAAGCACAGARAGACAGTAAAAAACAGTGCATTCCCTTGAGTCTGAAGCTGCTGTCTCTCCAGCATTCACAAGAATCTAATTTATGTCAGGTCCCAAAATACTGAAGAAAATTATTCTCCAGCCCATTCCACWTTTTTTCTGCAAACGTGTTCAGACTCCTGCATCATTTCTTAGTACTATTTGCTGACTCACTAAGCTTTTGGCTGTGTGAATTTGGGTGGTTGCTGAGTTTCACTTTGAGGTTTGGGGTCTTTTCATAGGAAACAGCAGCACTGAAGGCTCCACCCAAATAATCTAAGCTTGCCTCTAATTTACCATCAGCTGGAGGACTTCAGATTCACTGCTCTTTCCATGAATTTACCAAGGAAAGTTGAACGTCCTGCCTAGATTTTCCAATCTACAATGGAGGAGAATTCATCATATGCCTTTTACAACATTCATTGTAATAAAYCTACTTAATATTTCCAGTATAAACCAGACTAGCTTTAATTCCCAGTCTTTGATTCTTTTTGTCTTGTGGAATTAACAGCTGACTGAAGATGGATCAGACCACAGGTCTTCATCTGCTTCAGTCACCTTTATGGTCAGGATGAGAAATAGGTCTRTTTTCAATGTGGTTCAGCTGTGTTCAGAGACAGACACCTGTGGGGACATCTGAACTGCAGAGACTGTAAATTAAATTAATTCCACGGCCAGACTGCTGAAGCCAAACTTRAACTCTTCTTAAAAATGAAAAGTTAAAACTCCCAAAGGGGCTCTTCTCTAATCATCCCATCAGCTCTTCTCAGAAAACTTTGCCAACTTTTATCCCTAGGTTACATTAATATCGTTCTTATAAAACACATTGATCAYAGAATGCATGTTCTCAAATTTTATGCAGCCTGGTTCCTTTCCTTCTCAGCAACACAGGCAGTTCACTGAGAAATGGCTTTTAAAGCTAAGGAAAACAAAATATAATATTGCTACAGCAAAGGAAATTGTGGTGAGAGGTCTTGGCATGGCTGAAGAAATAACATGGAAGTCAGCAAAGAGCCTGAACCAGGCCTCATATGCCCAGAATAACTTATAGTTTTATTCTACATTATATATTCTGCACCAACAGATCCTTATTCCATTAAAAAAAGAAAAATTAAAAAAAAATTTTAAAAAATCTGCCCAAAACACAAACAAAAAAAAACTACAAGCAACCAATGCTGTTAAGGTTAGAAAGGCAAAATCCTACTGGCTTTTTGCTAAGATTCCCTGTCTGTAAAACATGCATAATGGGAAAAGAAGGGTAGAGACAAGCACTTGTTCAGCTTTCCTTCCAACTGCCCTCTGTTCGGTGCTCCTTTCAGCCCCATGGTCTCCCTKCAAAAGAAGAAAGTCAAAGCAGCGAATACCAAAGGGAAACAGACTCCAAATATCAAAATTTGCAGATATAACAAAACTCTCATTCTCTCATTTAAAGAAGTAAAATCTTGCATCACAGAAAACACCATGCAGTTGTCCCAGGGGTCCTCTCACCCTTCATTGGAAGAGCTCAGGAAGAGCACTGGCCCCAGCAGCAGAGGTGAAGGATGGAGCCCCAGCCATCTGGAGCACTCCCCTGGGATCTGGCTGGTATCAGATAATTATACAATGTAGCAGGTTTCCCCTACAAACTACTTTACAAACACTCATTAATTAGCCTCACCGCTGCCCCTTCAGGGACAGAAGTGGCTCTGTATCCGTATGTACAGAGGGGAGTAGCAGATGTAGATTAGGTGGCCTCCTCAAGACCTTCTGAGGAGCACTAACAGGGCATATGTTTGCTGCAGTCCTGCATTTGCTCATGTTGGAAAAGTCCCCTCAACACCACCTGCTGAAATCCCTATTCCTCAATAAAAAGGACAGGCAGCTTTTGCTCTACTGCCTCAACAGCATCAAAAACAACATGGTGATCCCGAATCTCACCTTGCACTACAGACAGAGCAGCAGCAACACACCTGCACGGGCAGTGACACACATTCTTTTAGTTAACAGAGCAGGAATGGTGCCTTCCTTCACAGAGATGGAGCCTCCTGTCCTGAGGGCATCTATGAACATGTGTTACCATGTTCTTTGCACACAAGCACCGCCACAGGTTGAGATTACAGACCTGGCCGGTGTATCAGAGTGACAATCTGAATGCTCTGGTTCGCAGAATGAGTCTCTATTTTTTTTTTTATTCTACTTAACAGTAACAGAGAAGTATCATTTACCAGTGAGAAGGGAGCAGGACTTTGCAGGAACCTGGAAAGAGGTGAATTTAGGGCTTGAAAAGAAAACCTGTTGGCCTGAAGCCTTTGGAGGCAATTTACTGGCTGGAGACCAGAGTCTCTGGGAAGGTAATCCAGACTGCAGCAGCTCTTGCTAACTGACAATTTTTCTGTGTGTATATGTAGGAATCCTGCATTAAAATGCAGCTTTCTCGGTCTCTTTACACAACCACCACCATCCATGGCACATTTTAATAGGAAGAACTTAGGACAACATTTATGTTTGAAACTATAGGAGGAAATAAAGTAAGAAGAGAAATTTATTAATCTGCTTGCAGCTTAAAAATAACCTAAGTTATGTACAATATTAATAAAAATGAAATTTTGTACTCACCTAATCACAGCTTCATTTTGCCATCGCACCTGTCAGATGGCAGCACCAATGCCACAGCAGTTTTCTCCTCCCTGAGAAGACCRCCATACTTTGCAGTCACTCCTGAACTCTAAAACCAGCTTAGGAGGGTTTTTATTTGGTAACTCCCCCAGTGCCTCCTTTGTTTCAAAGCACAGGTRGGATTGGCACTCTGATAGCAGTGCACATGCAGCAGAGATTCCAGAGCTTCCCCTCCCTTCCCATTTTTCCTTTGAGAGGATCTCCATGTCCAAAACTCTCTTGTTCCCAAGGTTAACTTTAAAAACCCATTTTTCTCAAGGCTTTTCTTGTGTGTTTGCCACTACTGTTGCAGCTAGGGACTCTTCTTTTTTTTTTTTTTTTAACCTTAGTTTTTAAATGAAATGTCACAGGTAATTTGCAGGGTAAAAGAAGCTGCAATATCATCATGATATTTCCAGAGCSGTGACTGTCCTCTCAATTGAAACCCCCCCTTGCCCTGAATCCTGAGCAATGAGGTTGTACCTGAAAGAGAAGAAAAGATATTTCACTGACACATGAGACAGCGTTGGCTCAGAAATGCTCAGACAAAATGACCGCGTGTCATTTTTTCTGTAATTCAGAATAAAACACTGGGCTYACATCCTCCCAAAATATTTTGTACTTACACAGCACTAATAGCCTGTTGTAACTAGAAGACATCTGATGTACTGAACCATCCATCAGATTAGACTGGTCAAAATATACAATACAACTGGATTTACCCCTGTCACCCCAGACTCAGATTTTGTTGCACTGGAAGTATTAAGAAAAAAAAAAACCTGAATTTCTTTGTCTCCTTTGTTCAAGCTCTATTGCAATCTAGTAAATATCATAGATAGTATTTAGATGTAAATAGCACATGCATGCATTAAATTTTTTTATTATATTAAGTTCTAAAGTCCATCCAAAATGTCTCCCCACACCACATCTTCATCAGAAGCACGTGAATATGTTATCCCAAGAAATGTCCTAAAAGAAGTTTCAGACTCACTCAATTATTGTATGTGCAAACAAAAATAGCAGTGTTGACCGGCCCAATGATGGAAGACTAATTTATGCAGACATTGTTCAGGACTTTACTTCTAATCTTAAGAAGGAAACCTCACACTCAGATGTCTTCGGTGACTCTTGAATGACAAGGTCACACAATAACATTCTACCCTGATATATCAATAACTTTGCAGACAACTCCCCACTTGCTACACAAACATGCTACACATTCAAGTCAGTGAAAGGTGACTTCTTAGACAATAAAGATCCTCAGCCTGTAGATGAACTGCATGCTGATAATCCTTTCCAAGTCCTTGGAAGAAGGGAAGGCAGAGTTGCCCCATGGGATCAAAGTTGCTGTGGTGTCTCTGAACTGCTTGAGCAGCTGGAGTACCCCTTTCAGTAAGGGGTGGGTCTACTTCTCCTTTTCCTTACACCACTTTCAATACACCTGGTATTGAAATCATTCCAACAGTTAGTAAACAAAAATTTTTATATTCAAGTTGATGCTTTTCTGCTTATGGATCTTGACATGATATGCCTAAAACTTGAACAAACGTTGACTGGAGTTGTTTTTATTTTAAAAGTATGTTTTACATTTTGTTTTATGTTTTCCATTCAATTCTTTTTCCACTTCAGCTGACAAGTTTCTTTGCTTAACATAATAACAAGAATACTAAGTGGTCACTTGATGTTYTTCCCTCCCAAGTCTTCCTCTACTAGAAATACTTGCTATTATCATACCAGTTTCAAAAATCTTTCTCCCAGTCACACATAGGGTCATCAATTTCTCCTTAAGCCACAGTTGTGTGGAGGGACGTCATCAAATAAATACAAACACACTGGCACAGGTTCCAGTGTTTGCCACTAAGTGAAATGGTTTATTTCCAGTCATAAAGCCAGTAAGGCTTCAGCTGAAACAATGACATCTTTATGGAGCTCACTTTGTGCCATTCTAKCCTTGCACAGTTCATGCCCTCAATAAAATTACTCCTGGTTTACACCTATATAAGCTATAGTGGAATCAAGTGTAAAATGCTTGGATTGATGTTTATTGGGAAATCTTTGAAGTGTAAATCACTTGTACYTGTTTCTTCAGCCCTTGCACCACACTCAGATTTCCTGCAATTAACTGCAAATGTTTGCACACAAAGCTGCTGCCTTAATACAACTTTTTGTAAAATCATAGCCAGCGTTTAACCTTGAAGTGTGCCACTTTTGAAAATATATAGGTGCCATTACTGGGTGAAAAGCCAGCTTTCATGAAACATCAGGTTTAACAACCACTCCCTGTAATAGAATTTCTTTGCTAGTTGTGAGAAGAAACAGACTGATTACAGTGATGGCTGAAAGTAGGTTTCTTGGCTGGCACAAATCAAATTATCATGCCTGACTTTGCATTGGCGATGAGCTCATTTGTACTTGAGGTATTCTTCTTGGTTTCTTTGGGGGTGGATTTTTTGTGGCTTGCTTTTTTTGGTTCTGTTGGGGTTTTTTGGGGTTTTACCCCGTCCTGTAAGTAGGTAGAGGTTGCTGCATCTGCAATGCATAAACAACTTGCATGGAGCTCCTGGGTTAAAAAGTGAAAATGGATACCTTGTGGTTCAGATTTGGACTGAGAGCTCCTATTCCTTTTTGCTTTGCCTAATGTGCTTTTGCACAGGACTTGAGCAGCCTAACTCAGAAGAGAACCATGACCAAATGGTTGAATAAATCTTGAGAGTGCCAGTTTGAGGAGCACAAAAAATTGTAAATCAAATACCCAAAAATCACAATTGTAAAAACAATTAATTGACTGCTTGAATTGATGAATTGAATTGACTTATGAATTGATGATGGTCTCCTTTYGTCTCCCTTCTGAACTGTGAGAATTAGCACATGGCTGTGTCAGACTTTCCAGCTTACTGCTACACCCTCAGAATTTCAGAACACAATTTTTGTTTTATTTTATTTTTTAAGGAGAAAAAATGATGTCATGCAATGGCTTGTGTCCAGGAGCTCTGTAGCTGTGGCTTGGAGAGGCACTTTGCTGATCACAAGACTTCAAATAAGCTCCCCAGTCAGCTCCAGGGAGCAGTACAATTCCTGGATGTGACGGGTTAACCTTGGCTGGACACCAGGTGACCACCAAACTCTCCATCAGTTCCCTCCTCTGTGGATCAAGGGAACAAAATAAGATGAAAAAAATCCCCTCTGAGCCAAGATAAAGGCACTTTAATAAATGAAAGGCAAGGGTCACACATGGAGCAAAGGCAAATAAAAGATTTATTGTCTACATCCCATCAGCAGGTGATGTACAGGGCCATCTCCCAGTTTCTATGAAAGATAAAACTTAWAAAAACAAATGCCCCCTCTCCTGTTCCTTTCTCCTAGCATTTATTAGGAGGGACAGTGCTGGTGCTGTGCCTCTGCTGCTCAGCAGCAGTCAAAAAAAGCAGGAGCTTTTGTAGAAAACACCTTTCCAGACATGGATACAAAGCACAGCACTATGAGGGCTTCATGGGGGAAATTAACTCCGTCTCAGCCAGACCCAATACACCAGGCAATTACCACTGATTAATTAGAAAGCAGGTGGTGAGTTCCAAGGGGTTTATTAATTTAAACTAGAAATTAGAAATAAAAATGAAGGGTCAAAATAACTAGAAATCCAGAAGAGGGGTTTTCATTAATCCTTTCAGTTCAATACCAGAGAAGATTAATGAGTTCTGCTCAAGCTGAGATAGGCATCCCATACAAAGCCTTTCAAATTGTATATTTCAGAGCTAGGCTGAGGAGAAACAGCTAGCAGAAAAAGGGGRAAAATCTCAATTGAAACCAAAAGCAAAATTGGAAACTAGACCAATGCTGTTTCAAATRTGCACCTGCATTTTCATGTGCATATCCAATGACTAGCATTAAAATCATAGAAAGAGAATTCTTCTCCCCAGGACTCATCATCATTGTGTATTATGTATACATGGAGGAAATTCCTGGGAAGTGTTCCCCGAAGCACATCCATAGAATCCTCCCTTTTCTCTTATTTCTTGGCCTTGGACTGTTTTATCGTGCTTGTTTTCAAAAGGTGCAATTTATCTACAGGCAAGTGTTYCCTGAGGATTTATTTCAAGTACTAGTGTTCTAAAGAAATGGYAGTTGACTTAAATACATGTATGAAAATACAGTATTTTCCTATTTTACTTTAAATGTGTCCAGAACAGCTCACTGCACTWTACAAAGCAAACTTTTCTTTGTCCACAGCTCACCAGCTTTGTCAGATCCAGGATACAGCAAGCTTCTGCAAGATCCACCTGCTCATTTGGGTTCACAAAATCGATGCAGTACAAAGAGAARAAACYTCATTTATGCTAGARATTMAAAAGTTGGTTGTCWGAGCCCATCACAGCAGTAACAGTGMACTCAGAACCTCAGCTGGACACATGGAAAGCCACAGCTTCTCTCACCACTTTTGCTTGAAGCCAGGGCAAGCTCAGCTGTGGGGAACAGGCTGTCCTCAATCACAAAGGAGCCTCTTCAAAAGTCTCTAGCTGGAAATGAGCAAACCTGACCATTCCATTGAGGTACAAGGTCTTCTGTTTTGGGACACCCTATCCATTACTGACAGCACAGAGTTCCTCTTCTTCCTGCTTGTTCAGACTGCCTGTAGAGCAGCCAAGAGAGGTGACAT
>NW_026623237.1:6261404-6298414 GCF_030028575.1 Malurus melanocephalus
CCCAGCTCTGTGTGGATGTCCTCTAAGCAGCAGCTGTCTTCTCTAGGACAACAGTGCTCCTTCAGAGAGACCCCCTGGAAGACAGCCAGAGTTCCTGCAGGAGCCAGCAGCATGGTCCTCTGAAAGACAAGAAGAACAGAAAGTCCCACTGCCTGTGTCCTTTTCCTCATCCAGTTTTTTGTTCTTCCTTCCATCTCCATAACAAGAATTCCAGCTCCAGCTGCTGCTATTTCTGTGCAGAGCTTAGAGTGCTTCAAGCCCTGACAATAAGAGCAAATAATAACTGAGACACACAAGGAGGACAGGTGAAAGGAAACAGAGCGATTCCAAAACTGTCCCCTGGGAGACTTCTACTCTTCCCTTGGAAATATCTAACACACGTGAAAACCATTTAGTGCACTGATCGTAACACAGGCCAAACAAAGTCTGGCAACTTCTATTTTAGCTGATGAACAGATGAGAYGCTTTGAAAAGTTCAGTCACAAACACTTAATTGCTGGATTACTGATTTTTTTCATGAAGATGCAGGGCTCTTTCCCCATTCTCTAGCACAGACTGAAAAGCAGAACGGGGATCACAAGTTTGCAGACTCTCCTTGGGTTATCACACACTCTGCAGTGGATTCACCAATTCATTGTCAGGTATTCTCAAAAATGAGTTAAACAAAAAACTTCCCAAATCAATTCCAAATAAAATACATCAGCTTCAGGTATAGTCTTCCTTAGAGGTAATTTTATGTGTAAACTTCATTAATATATCAATCCACCCTGGGATTTCTGATCATTAGTGCAATTTAATGAGGCTCTTCTTCATATAAAACTRACACAATATGTTTTTGACAAATATTCAACAAGTACCAGTGGGAGAATAGAGAAGATGAAATGACAGATCCCTTGCCAAATCCATCTGCACTTAGAAAACTCCTGTTGAAGGCTCACATATTTTCTATCTTTTCTATAATTTCTTTTTGTTCTTCTTTCCTCTCTCCTCCCAGGACAGATGAAGCAGATCTAACAAATTCAGTCCTACRCTGGCAAAGAGTTTGCACCCAGCAGAACAGCCAGCCCTGGGGATCTCCAAGARGAGCCCATGATCCCAGCTGTTCCCAGTCTTCTGCTGAAGGGAAGGACCCATGAATAGATTTTGGCAAAGTGGGCACTTCTTCTCCCCCTACAGAAAATAAAACCTAATGATAACAACCTCCTGCTACTGCCAGACACAACCTTATTCAGGGGCTGAGGTCTACAGCTGTGCATCTGAAATGTTCCAAACCTTGTGATACTTCATACCCAGYCATCTACAGCTACACCACGGAAATCTGTTTTTCAGCTACTTTGTTTTTAAATTTAGGATATTGCACACATACTTTCATGCACACATGCACAGCCACTTGCAAAGAATGTTCCTGTGGTTTCAAATTCAGCAAAAGCAGGCAAAGGACATAGATTTCAGAACTGAAGATGCCTGTGTAACTTTTTTGTGCAATTATAATATAGTCCCTGGCAGGCTAATTTGATTATTTTCAACTCCCTAGGGATTTTAGCAAGATCTCTTATGCTCCCTTATTCTTGCTTTTTATCCTAGCCTTCTCTTTTTTTTTTTTTTTAAGTTGAAAGACTTGCAGAGAGTGAAGACAGTGATTGCAAACACAAAAGGGTACTGAAAAAGCAACTTAAGAGTAATAGTTATTCACCTGGGTATTTTCTGGCTTCTAGCATTCTCCTGGGGTGTGGCTGGCAGAAACACACAGAAAGCAGCTGCAGAGGACAGCAGTGGTGCAGGGTGAGCAGAGCTTGGCTCACCTTACAATGTGCTCTTGGTGTCACATGTGGGCCTCTCAAACTCACAGCCTCTTTTGACTTCTTATTCCCTCGGCCCTTTGCTCCAGTGAGTGGGAAACAGTGCCCTGCTTCAATYCACCACCTCTTCTGAAGGCAATTCATGGGGGAAGTGTTAAGATACATCAGGGGCAAGCACCACAGACAAAAACAAGTGGAAGTGATTCATGCTGAACTCAGAGCAGGGTCTGATTAGCTCCCGGTAACAAGGAAAGGGGATRTGTCTTCGTCAGGATGGTAAAACAAAATATTGAACAGCTGCTCTTTAAATGGACACTGTGTATCCTGAGCCCGGAAAGGAGGCATAAAGCATACGAGATAATGTAATTAAAGACTATCAGAGCAGACAAAGCACAAGTTGCCTGGGCAGCRTTAGTTTGGGCACCGATTCCAGTTTGAATGCCTGCTTTTGTGACCCTGTTAATAATCTCCAGGCACAGGTGTGATTACCCAGAGACAAACATATGAGTGTGGCTTTTATCTACAAGTGCAGTGGCGATCCTAATTACAGATGAATTGTGAAAATAACTAAAACAATTTCATAGCTTCTCCCTCCAAACTGGACAATTGTAGTAGTTCGTCCAATAAAACAGACCGCTGAGTTTTATTTAAATGAATGTGATTATATCCATTTCTGGTCACGCCCTCGTCCTTGACAAGGGGCTCGGAGTTTTCACCAAGGTGGTTCAGATGGCTGCTGGTTTAACCAGCTCATAGGGCTCCTGTCAAAGGCGAGCAATCGAATCTCGTGAAACTGGAAGTCACCAGCTCGGCCTTCAAACCCTTTACACACACATTTCCAGGACTGCCTTTTCCAAAGACAAAATTCAGCTTCCCTGCCTGCTGCTGCCTAACCAGACTCCAGTTCCTCCAGACATTAACTTATATCATAAAGCACTTCCTGCTGCAGTATGAGGCTCATGCTGGTGTCCAGTCTCATCTGCACAATCCACACAATTTCTTCCTCTCCAGCTCACTGACTCCCATCTCAGGCAGGGAGAAATGAAAGCTGTCTGAATGTCAAAGTGAATTTTACACGCTGTAACACATAGCTGAGATCCATGATGCCTCTCAGGGTTGCTTCTTTAATTAGCTGGTGGAGAGATCAGAAGAAATTGCTTGAAAGAGAGCACAACTGTGAGGGCAGGTAAGGGAGTATGTGAGGAAAGGAGGGAAGATGATGCAGGAAGAAATGCAGATAAGGGGTTTTGGATGCCATGCTTCAGTTATTTGCTAGATACTGAATTGCAAGTCATAGGGCTGTTTTATTAGGTAAGGAAGTCTTATCTGACATTAAAGGAGCCCCAAACTWTGATGTAACAGGGAAAGCACTTTCACAACTAGCAGGTAAAAGGTAAAAGAAAATCTCACTGCACAAATTATCACAGATTTTCTGTTATCTAGGTTTTACCCATAGATAGCCACTTTCTGCAGTGTTCAGGGCTGGGTGTCCTAATTCCAGACCTGCACTTTGTGTGGCCATTTACATCAGGCAGCCAATTCCCAGCTCAGAGCTTCAGCACTCGACTCCCACTGTGCCCTGTCRCAAATCACTGCACAGCTAAGCCATGCAACCAAGCTRTTYCTCAATGCCTGACTATCAAGTCCAYGGGAAAATGAGAGTCTGAATGACTCACATCTCTTGACTCTGCGTTTTACAGGCACAGAAAGATTTTGAGTTTCCTTTGCKGAGAGCAATGTCCATTTTTACAGGCGTTAAAGCCAATATGTTGATGACAAAGCAGATGAGAGGAAAGTTGTATTCTGGCAGCTGTTTTGCCAGCCCCAGAGTCCTCTTGCCTGCCCAACTCCTGCCATGAAATGAAGGGAAAGGTCAGGTTCATACCCCACTTTTCAAGCCCCTCACAGCAGCATCCAGGTTCCTGCCTATTTGTTCTGGTTCTCTGGAGAAGTGGCACCATTACGAGTTGTACACCTCAGTGATGAGCAGAGGCTGCCTTTGGGAACAAACTGTGGTGTGACCCATGAAGTAGGTCCCACATATCCCCGCTGACATGGACTGAAGTTGACAGGACCAGAGGAAGCAGCAACGCCCAGCAATTCTCTAGGACTGGTTATTGACATTTCAGAGTGTCTGGCATGCACCAGTAATGAGCCTAGGAATCGGGCTCATTAAACAAGGTTTAAAACCAAAGCCAAAAGGCAACAGAGAAAGAAGAAATGAGAAGCAGTGGCAAGGAAGAAGGGCCAGGGGTACCTATTAAGCCAGCTTTCCATTCAGAGGAACTGCAGTGTGAACATCTACTCTGAGGCGTTAATTCCTCTGGGTCACACCAGTGCAAGAAAAATCTAAGGAACTAAAGGTTTTTTGGGGCCAGTTGGGCTTCTCTCCTGCCACTCTGCATGGCACATCTGGCTGCTTCTGATCCCGCACTGAAATACACATTACCTGTCTGAGCCTCTCWTCCCCTRTCCCTGCTACACTGTGGGGAGCAGYTCACCARGAACCTGACAGGTGAGAAGTGACTCTCACTGAAATGAAACCCAAAATGATCCCACAAAAGCCCAGCCCACAGATAATGAAAGCACCTTGTGCTGACAGCCGCTGCTGCAGAGGGAAATGTCGATGGGACTATTACTGCCAGCGATTTCGCTGAGCTGATGGCAGCTCTGGCCTTTGCTGTGCCTGTGGGCAATTTGTTTTCCTGGCTGCTGGAAAGYTGGCAAGTACCAAGAGACATTACAAAAATGATGCACGCCCTGACCCTGTCTCATCATCATTTGCTACGAGATGGCTCCGTTCTGAAGGCTGCGGCTGCCAGCGGCTGTGGCACAGCTCCCGCTGGCTCCATATGGTGGCTCACAAGGTGGCATTTGGTGGGCACGAGGTGACATTTGGTGGCCACTGCTCTGCTGGGCTGTCCCATGGCTGAGCAAGGAGCTGGGGGACTGCAGGCAGCAAGGTTCACAGCTTTCTGCTGTTTCCCTGCTGCTCAGCTAATGCAACTGTTCTTCAAACTCTGGGTGCGTTTGCAGCTGCAAACAGGGAAGCGTCACTTCTAAAAGGCAGTTCAGAGATTCTTGCAGCAGAATTGATAGCCATAGGAAACAAATTTCAGTTTTCCTGAGAAATTTCTTCARCATCAAGCAGGATACCCATTCAGTTTACACATATCCAAGACATGCATGCAAATATATTAGCAGATGATCAAGATCAGACAGTTCAAGACCCAGGGGAATGCACAGTCCAGAAAACAGCTTGTGAAGCCCCAAAATCTTAATTTGACTACTGAAATCTTCAGATACCCAGAAGCCAAAGCAGTTAGAGAAATGTTTGRTTAAACTTTGCCTCTCCTAAAGGAAGCCTGAGTCCCATAAGCCTCTTTTAAAGTGTTCTTTTTTTCCCTGCAACATCACTTTCGATTGCAGGTCTTGGGCTCAGCTGCCAGATCTATGTCAATCAGACCTTCTGTGCTAAGTCAGCCTTCATCTCACTTACCAAGGAGAAAAGCAATTCTGCTGAAATTACATTTTATTATTTTTGCTTATGGAAGCAGGACTCCAGCAGTGTATGAGCAGCAAATYTGCCCTGCAAACAYTTCCTTTCAGTTCTTCTGATGCCCTTCAGCCCATGTTGTTGTGACCATTACTGCTGTGTTCCAGTGCTGTGTCCAGTGGCCATTCCTACATTAACCTGTGTCCACTCAGCACCCTCCCCAATTCCTGAGCTGGATTTCCTGCCATGGCAGATTGTGCTCCTTTTCTGTCTGACCAAGACAGCTTTTGAAATGTTGTCTCCAGACAAATGTGCACAGATCTCTCTCTTGCCACTCCAGCGTTATCCTTCGGTTGTAATATATTCAGAGAGGATACAGGAGCATCATTTCCCAGGAACTCAAYCACATTTACACATCCAAAGAACAATGATAAAGTACTCCAGATTTACACATATAAGAACAATTGGAAGGCATTCTCTAAGAGAAAACAGTTAGTCCTCTGCAACAAATGGAAAAAATGAAGTGTGCGACAGGGCTTTTGGCTCACATGTCACATCCTTCCAGTCTCTCTGGCAATGGGGTCCATCCTCCTGAACATGTCCCACAGCTTCCTCTGACAAGGTACAAAAGAGTCCTTCAGGGCTCCTACATTGCTCTTCCTGAACCTTTCCTCACAGGTAAGTTTTCTCCCTTAAYCCTGAGGCAACCTCTCAGTCGAAACCATATCCCTCCAGGTAGCTTTGTAGAGGGCATTAAAACTTCTCTGCCAGAGCTGAAGTGGACTTTCTGATTCCCCATTGGGATTAGGATCTGGCAGCTCTCCAGAATGGCACAGTCTTTTGTCATTAAACTGTCTCACCCATTGCACAGCAGATCCAGACAGATCAAACACCATCTGTATTTATAGAGGCCACAGGTGCACCTTTTATGTCTGCTGTAAAAGYCAGTTCTCTGTGGTCTTTTTATTTTACTTAAACATTGTCTGGGGAAGAATGTGTTTGCTTCAAAAAGGGGTGCAGAAAATGGAAAGGTGTTGCATCATTTTCTCTTATTTATATTATTTTACAGGAAAAGGTAAAATGGGTGGAGGTTTTTGTGTGACACCTTTTATTAGACCTCTATAAAATGTCAAGACTAATCTTCATGAGATTTTTTTTTTTAAATACAGTTTTCCACCCTTTGCTGCTTCTGGCCTCTTCACCCAGGAAGAGCAGGGCAGGGGAACAGGCATTCTTATTGATCTGCTCTGTGATTAAATACTTGAGTGTGACAGAACACAGAAACAGACCATGGGCTGCTGCTTAATYGCTTCTAATAGTGGTGCCCGCTGGGATGAGGAATAGGTTAGAAAATGATAGGTGAGAAAATATTTATTAAATAAAAAATGGCACCTACAATGTGGTGCTCTAGGATAAGACTCACAAACTTTGGACTTAAGATGGACCAAGAGAACTTAAATTCAAGCCCAGAGGCATGACCTCTTCCAGTAAGAAACATTTGCATCAGGGAGATTTCTCTGCATAAATCATATTCAAGGCCACCTCCTACTTGCCAAGCCCTGCCATGGSAATGCCCCCTGTACCACCCCTTTAAAAGAATCCTGAGGGTTTCTCTGGGTCATAGTCTGCACTGCAGTACATGTCCAAGGCACAGCTCACTCACTYTCTAACATGAAGGCAAAATATTGACATAGGCATAGGGATTTCTAAGTTTCTGTGCATGAAAAGAGCCAAGGATCTTTACAGCACAGCTGAGGCACAGCAGAACAGTGYAGTAGCTCCTCAGTAAGCAAGGCAAAGGTGTGTCTTGAGGCCTCAGAAGRAGGATATGTGCAAGCTCAGACATTCCCCTTGCTACTTCACTGCATTGAAATGAGCCAGACTCTCAYTGAATCCAACAGAAGCCTGTCATCAACATAATTTTGTTTTTCACTKGCAGAGCAGAGCATACCAACTAAATGTCCCTTAAAAAAAATCACAAAAAAAGATCAGGCTTCTGCTTTCTCAGTGCTGATTTCAGTGCAACCTACGTAAGAAAAGAAAACCTCCCTCATCCGACAGCCTAAGGGCTGTTGCTTCTGCACAAGCATTTTATTCTTCCTTAGGAACAAGATTGTCATGTAAACTCAACTTGCTCCTGGAAGCTCCCAGAGCTGAGAGGACATAAGTATTCAGCAAATRAGCACACATCTATACATACAAATCTGCATTTATTCACCATGGAGCCAGGCTGCTGGCTCTCCACATATTACAGCATTTATGCCTACGCAAACCGCTGTCATATTGCTGGCACTTCTATGCAGTCTCAGAACCATGTTTAAATCTGTATAAAATCAGATAATCTGCTCCAAAGGAAAAACACAGGAATTGCATGCAGCTTGGTGGTAAAGGGAAAAGAAGGTTACAGRAACAAAATGTACTGAAAAAATGTAAGTGTATTTAAATGCCTGTGGCATTCTTGTGGCTGTGTAGCATGAGAAAAAGGAAAAAAATAACACCATCCCATTTACAGTGTCTAGTCATCTATGGTAATTTACACWGCCTGTCACCAGTTTCCCTCCCCACCAATTTTCTCTTGATCAATTAAATGCTGAATCAATCCCCACCAGACATACATTAAAGCTTGCTGCTGTCTGTACTGAATTCTTCAATATTTTGACCAGCTTGCTTCTGAAGACCCCCAGTTATCCTGCCCACTGTGCTCCCACCTTGGCAAGAGAGTTCCTGCAGAGAYCCAGTTCTGTGCTTCGACAGGAGCAGCCATGACCATATGGTTTCTCATTTTCCCATCATCTGATTGATATGCAAGCTGTATGTTTCTTTGGGAAAAGAGCACGGGACACTTTTATTTGGCATCAGAGATTTAKGTTTGATGTATCATTTCYACCACAAGCTTTGGACTCTCCTGAKCCAATCAGCAGCAGGTGCAAAAATGGCTATTCCCAGTCAGGCCAAAGATTAAACTGCTCCAGTGGTTTGTCTCTAATAACTGACAATAACTAAAACTGAGGTGAGCAGCATAAGAGGAGGATGAAAATAGAATGACCCTTTCCCAAAAACATTCTCGTACATCCTGGCAACCTGCTGCTCACAAGTTTTCKGTGACGTTATGGTTCTGCACTTAAAAATAGCCAGTGACAATTTCCTCAGTAACTTTTTCTAACTGCATTTGATCCTCTGACTGYGCTGCAGTGTGTGCAGTTCATGGCAGCTCAGACACACAGTGGCAGAGACAGCAGGAGGCTGCTTCAGTACCGGGGATTTTTTKTGTGTGTGAGCTTGGAGCGGTGTGTGACACATGCTCTGCTGGCGTTGGGCCTCTTGGAGAGGAGCMGAATACCTGGAAACTGCTAAAACTTAAATTCAGGCGGAGTACCCAGACTGCAGATGCATTCAATTAATTTCATTAGACAAGGGATGTCCCCCAGGCTAAAAGGCTTCAAGTGGCAGAGGAGATAAATTATCCTTCCAATTCAGACTCATGGCCATCCGCCACCTGGGAGCCTGCTTGGATTACTATTCATTTCCCCCCCTCTCTAGCAGCAGAAAATGTCTGTAAATAGATTCCAGAAGAGGGGACATTTCCAGAATACAAACTCCAAGCTTCCCCTTGATTGCTTTCAATCTTGACTCTTGGAACAGCCTCAATTCTCCCCTCCCTGACCAAGTCTATCAYGTTTTTCTTTATGTTTCTGAGGACTTGTTTAAAAAGACTTCCAGACATAATACTGCCTCATCATTTCCTCCACGAGCTGGATTACTTTTAGGGAGCCAGAGTATAGTGATTTTCACTGACCTTACAAAGAGACAGAGATAAATAGCCTTTAAGGGGAAAAGTTAGCATTCTGTCATAAGATGACATGAAAAAGCCTGGTAAAGCACAAATTGATTTGAAGTTAGGAGGACAGCATAGATGTGGAATGACAATCAATAGCTGTAGGAAAGAATTGTTCCATTTTTCAAGACACAGAAAAATTCACCTGCACTGATGCATGAGCCATTTCTAAACATATTTCTTCTGCAGATGGTTTRAGTTCAAAATATTGGGAAGGGAGGGAAAAAGAGAAGGAGGCGTTTTTTCATAAGTTTCATAAACTTCTTCCCATGTATTTCATGATGAGAGTAATACTGGGGAAAAATAGAACAAAATTCTCATCCTGTTCTGGTTCACTGACATGAAGAGAAGGGGCCAGCCTACAGCTTCAGTGGTTTGACATATTTACACCTTCTCCCAGCACTGCACAAGAGGGATGGGAAGAAAGGCCAGGAGATCAAATGAGGGCTATGTCCGTGGTCTCCATAGGACTGCAACAACCCCAGAAAGTGCTGGAACCCTGAAGGCAGACGAGACAGCAGCTGTGCTGTTATGCTGCACTGCAGAGGAGTCCTGCTCCCAGATCAGCAGAAAACAGCAACACAAAGCATTGACACCAGGGCCCACTCTGCAGTGTAAAAACCTCTGAGGGGCTGCCAGSGACTGGGATGCCCTGGTGCTGTTCACACGAAGCACTGTTGGGGAGACTTTTGCTCTTAAACACCTTGAAAATTAGGCAGGCAGAGAGGAAAAGAAGGGGGTCTGGGTGGCACAAATAAAGTGCTCTGGGTGCCACAGACACGTTCCAGTTTTTCTCCCTCTTGCTGGGTTAAATCCAAATGCATTAGACTGTCCAGATACTGGAGGGACAGGGGTGGACACACACACACACACAGACACACACACACACACACACACACACACACACACGTGCACACACACATACACACAGACTTCTGAGGTGTCTGAAGGTATCTGAAGACTCAGCCCACTTGGAGATGGGGCTACTGCACGTTCTCTCCCTTTATGAGACAAAGCCAAAGCAGCCACTGCTCCTTTTCTCAGCACAGCTGACCCCTGCCCCACACCTTGGGGCTGCAGGAGGTGAGCAGGCAGGSTGCCTCTGGGGGGCTGAGCCCTCCTCTGGGAGAGATAAGCGACATCACTACATTCCAAATTGTTCTGGCTTGCATTCCCCCTAATCCCAKGTCTCCCTTCCCCTCAAGGCTGTGTGCATGTGAACTCCAGGGAACCCTGAATGGAGATCAATTTGGCACTAGCTGCATGCATGTCATATCGATGTTGTTTGCATTACTCTAGCACCACAAGAATTTTGTTCCATTTGTTAATCCTTTGAGCTAAATTGCCTCTGAGAAGGCAAGGCAGTTCCACCCTCCATTATTTGGTCAGCAGTGCCACTGCTTTAGACTGTTCCTGGTAGGAGGTCTAACACCTAAACCTGCTCCACAAACTGAACTATTTGGCTACTGTCTAAAGGGTAAA
Organism: Malurus melanocephalus; assembly: GCF_030028575.1. Lineage (NCBI taxonomy): Eukaryota > Metazoa > Chordata > Aves > Passeriformes > Maluridae > Malurus > Malurus melanocephalus. The sequence goes on from NW_026623237.1 coordinate 6,272,017, forward strand.
GCCAGGAGAGAAGGGGAGCAGAGCTGGAGTGAGGATGAATGACTAGGGGATCAGGAATGAGTTTCYCAAATCACAGATGAACTAGGCAGCAGAGGAGGATGCCACGGCTGCAGAGATCAGCATCTTTCCCATCAACTTCACTCATAATTCTACTCCCAGCAAAAGCAGAGCCAGGCCTTTCCCTGCCAGACTCATTTCCCCTCTTGGCATAGCTCCCCCATGGGAGGAAGGGAGCTCTGACAGCAGTGGCTGCTGCATTCTGACAGCAGAATTGTTGTCTCATCGCTGCCTCCCAATGAGCACCCCCGTACACTCACATCGATACGCACAGAAAGTCACAGAGAAGCTGCCATGTATTAATAACACTATTAGTAATATGTAATGGAATTGTCAAGGCCACCCAACGCTGCCATAATAGGTAATTCTTCATCATTAACAAAACCTGCCAGCAGAACAGTTACCAACACCCCACTGTTTAATTTTCAGACTGAGCAAGCTCTCAGCTCTCCGTGGGCTGCTCAGAGGGGAGGTTACCCCATGGCCAATGTCTCTCAGGGGCCAGAATTTCTCAGAGACACACAGTGCCATGGGCCAAGACAACAGCCAGCTGTTATTGACCAAATCAGAGCCAATCACCAGACCCCAAAAGGATGCTTTCCTAACCTATGAAGAAGTTAAACTTGAAATAAAAATGAAAAAACAACAAGCACTTTCATTGTCACATCTGTGTGCCCTGGCCCCAGACAGGAGAGCAGCATGAGAGCACTGGGACACCTGCAGTGCCAGCACAGCTACCTTGCCTTCTCCATGCACTCACTGCTTGGAAAAGGAGCCAGGCAGAGCCCGTCTTCCTCAATATTAACCAATATTATTGTTAATATTTCAACTGCAACTCAAGATGATGGCCAGAGCTGCATCCTGCTCATTTCATGAACAGCACCTCAGCCATCATGCTGGAGACCAACCAGAAGACTCAGCAACCAAAGCAACAGCTGCTTCTGYCCCAGCTCATGCAAGCCCCAAGATTTTTTATTTCTTCTTTTCTTAGTTCCTTGCTCTAAGAGAATTGCTCATATTAATGTGCACAGGGAAAAATTAAACTGAGAATGAAATGGGCTTTGTAAATGCTGATAGCATCATGGGATCTGCAGGATCACAGCTTCTGGGGGAGCTGTGAAGAGAAGATTAAGAAAAAGAAGAGGGGTAAATTGTATTTTGCAGAGGGAAATCACTAAATTATATCATCAACTAAATACTTTATAGAAAAGCCATTTTATAGAAAAATAGGAACTTTTTTTTCGCCAAAAGGTGTCCTTTWCTCTATGTTTGAAAAGTGTTATCTAAAAAGTCTCCACCAACTACTGGACATTCTCCAGGACAGGAGAAGGAAGGTTAAAAAACAAAAAGCAGCAGTTTCGTAACCAAAGCATTTTCAGTTTATTGGCAATCAATAAATTTCATGGCAAGCACTAAAATYCTGGGGGTTTTACTACTGAATGTGAAAAACTGTTTACAGCTTTGACTCATATGCTGTCCTTTAGCTATCCACAGGACTCACTTTTGCTCCCAGGACCACACAGATGGATGCAGGAAAAGGACACTCCTGGGCATTCTCTCCCCTGCCCACCTGTGGGTGATGGTGCCTCTCTGGGACTTGGCAGGATAACCTACTGGCTGGTGAGGTGAGAAAACCTCCTGGAGGGAGCCCCTTGTAGGCAAAATAAAAACAGATGGAGGAGACAGAGGATTGCACATAACCTGACTCTAAAGTTAAAAAAAAAAAAAAAAAAAAAAAAAACCCACATAAGAACCCCAAACAAAACCTTTCTTAAATGAAGCAAAGACAAGACTAAGGCCGAGATCAAGAGAAAAGGCTACTGAACCCTGTCTCACCAAGGAGAAGCTGAAGCTTGGCTTTTTTGTGTTTATAAATTACCAGAGGCAGCAAAGGGGCAGAACTGTGGCTGGCAGAAAGCAGCAGTAATCATCTGGTATTAGAAGCATTAGAAAAGGAGCAGGGCAGGAACAGACAGCATGCCAGACTGTTCAAGTGCTCAGGGGATTTGTTTCAAACAGTGAAGGAAGATGCTGGCAGAGCAAGCCACTTTTCTAGGCTTGATTGCAATCAGTGGGTAGCTACTAGTTAAAAATCTCAGCTGGGAAGTCATTTGGGTGCAGTCATTCTGACATGCTGGCACTCCATGTTCTTTGAAAGTGAGGCAGAATTAGCAGGAGCCCAAGGAAAATGCAGACTCTCCCTCCCAGATCCAACAGATTCAGCAGCATGGCAGATAAGGCCTCCTGAGAACAGAATTTAAACACAGAGGAGTGAAAAGAAATTTGCCATTACTGAGATAAGCCATGTTAAAGCACAATGGCAACCTATCCTATTGTGATAGAAATACAGAAAGCTGAATTAAAGACCATCATAGCTGTGTCAAGAGCCCTTTAGGGACCTGAAAATAAAAAGAAAATAGAGAAAAGCTAAAACTATACGACAAAGCAAAGAACCAGCATAGAAATCAGAAATGTTAAAGCACAGATTTAATTACAATTAGTAATGGCCATAAAGCCTCGAGTACAAGTGTTAGGTTATCAGGAGAAACAGAAAAAGAGCACRCACAGGCTATTATTTAACAGGAAGAGGAAACAAGGGCTGATAGAGAGGAGGTTGAAGTAGCCTAATCCATCTCTGCTTCAGGCTCCATAACATACTTCAAAAATTAATTTGAACAAGGGGACAGAAATGCAAGCCAGAAAGGAAAAATCTTGAGATATGGTCAAATTATCAGTGTATTCTGAAACCCAGCCTCAAGCACTAAAGGAACCAGCTGTAAGAAAATCTGATCTGTTCCGAAATCATCCCTGAAATTCATGCCTTGGAAGAGATCCCTGGAGACACAGGAGGGGCAAACACAATATCTATTTAAAATAAGGGGGAAAGGGAACATGGGAAAATGTTGACTACTCAGTCTCCCTGGAAAAAYCCTAGCTGAGATTGCTACCCGATCTATACATAAAAACCAAAGGAAAACCAGGTGACAAAAACCAACTTAGCACAATAAATTTATCAAGTAAAGATAATTTCGGTTCTTCAGTTCAAGAAAATGACAAGTCCATAGTTTATTCCTGAAAAATCTATTTTTGTCTTTGAGAAGGTAAAGAGAGTGAGGAGGAAGTTGTTGAGATCGGTGTTTCAGCAAAACCCTCAGTGCTGTCCCACATGGCCATGGGCAAACCAAGGAAATACAATCCAGCTTAGCAGTACTTTTGGCTTTTTGGACCCCTGAGTGTAGCCAGACATAAACTCCTTTGCAAGCACTGCCTGGCCCTACCATCAAACTTTTAATAGGCAAACATCCATAAGGAAGAATTCTTCTTTGCAGCACCTGCAGATCACGTGCTGTGGCTTTGTGCTCATCAGCATTTCACAGGTGATGGGGTGGAAGTCACTGGCCAACGTGAAATTGGCTGTCAGAGCAACCAGGGAGAAAAAAAAAAAAAAAAAAAAAAAAAAAAAAAAAAAAAAAAAAAAAAAAAAAAAAAACAAAAAAATGAAAACAGAAACAAGAAACACCAAACATACACACACAAAACGCCCCACAAAACAAAACAAACAAACAAATGAAAACACAGCAGGAAACAGGAAAGTGTCAGTGATTAATTGCCAGTCTGAAATCTCATCTGGATCCCAAAAGAGCCTGACCCAGTCCTGGATCTGTTCCAGCCCTTCATCTGTAACTGAACAACAGCAGAGAGAGCATTATAAAACCTGCTCATCACTCCAGCCTAAAAGCACATCTGTGCAACAAGACCTGAATTCAAAGTAGTGTCAATAAATTGGAGAAATGGTCTGAAATCAGCAAGCCACAATTCAATAAAGTCTTCAACAAAATATTAACTCATAAAAAACAATGCAAATGCCAAGACATTAGGGAATAATTGAGAAGCTAGTGTTTAAGGACACAGGGAAATGCAAACTCAAGGGGAATTTGGTCTAATTTTGGCAAGTCTTGCTGGTKGTTATCTGCTAAAATCATGAGGAAATATCTCTGTGCTGTCTCACGCTTGTGATGCCCCTGTCCCAYCCTCTGGCATCCAAGGCTGCGCACCAGACGTGAAAATTGAAGCAGGTGAAAAGGCAGAAGACAGCTGCAAAAAAGACAAAACCGAAAGAAGCATTAACCAGAGGAGATGGTGAACAATGCAGAATTGTCTGATTGGGAAAACAGGAAAGGTATTTTTTAGAAAAAGCTGCTAGAAAAAGGTTTCAAACAGAAATTTACCTTTGTTTCTCTTTTGTGTGTTTTGTTGCTTAAAATATATATTTTTTTTTTAAACTATACACTCTTTTATCATATCTGCTTTAGATCTTAATACAGGCTTGGATTCACTCCTTTATTATTTTCCCTTTGCTCTATTGAGGGAAAAAAGTGGGATAACGAAAATGAAAAACCGGGGRAATGGGAGAGAAAAAAGTCTTAAAGTTAGAATTAAAAACTTGTTATTTTGTCAATTTTCAAAGATGGTGGTTAAGAAACAAAAGATAAAACAAAAATAATTTATGCTATTTCCCCTTTCTTAATAACAAAASTATGAAAGAAATGGAAATATTCCTATTATTTTCTGTGAAAGCCTAACTAGATATTTTTCACCAATCCTTCAGCAGCCTCAGAAACTGAGATTATCCCTCTCTGCCACTGAAGAAAAGTGYGAATACCAAAGGTCCCTCTCTCTGCTTTTCTTCTCGCCTTCCTCCTAATGAAGACTGAGACTTTGTCAGCAATACCACAGCAAGGGATTTTTTTTCTGTCATCCTGTATTGGTTTGGCCACCCTATTAGCAACAATATAGATCCTCGTCAGAGCTAATGCATCATCTTTGATCATCCCCCTGGTTTACATTTCTCATGGCTTTTATTCACATCTCACAACCCTCATTATTATACACATTTCCAAGCTTTCATCTCCCAAAGGGCAGGGGGGGAATAACAGGGAAGCTGGAATGTAACATGATTTGGCACTGAGCTTTGATTTATTGAATCAAAGGCCACGGGGAAGSAGCACAGAGAAAGGAAAGGGCAGGAAAGGAGTAGTGCACAACAATAATTTGAAAAGATCTTAGGTGTTGTCAAAACCTTTATCGCTAATGAGGGGCTGCTTTCTGCAGTGCTGATGGTGAGGAGAAATCTCTCCAAGCCCTTGGCCCCACAGCTTCCCTGACATGAGGAGTTGGTCAAGCACTGGGATGGAGCCCTGGCAGCAGCTCGAGAGCTGTCACTGTCCCCATACACAGATGGGGACCTGTGAGATGGTGATCCCTGGCCAGGCTCAGCAACTTCTCTATTGCTCACCTCTCTTTGTGGGGTGAGAGCACAGACACAGCTCACCTCTCTACTCTGCTGTGTAAAAAAACTTCTGATGTCTTGCCTGTGCTGCCCCGTCCCCCCTCTGCCTAAGAAAACATCTCCAGTGGTGAGAGAGAGCAAGGCMAGCAGAGGAGGGGAGCCCCAGTGCACCCCAACAGCAGCTCCAGCAGGGCAGGGGGGCTGCACAGGGGCTGCTCAGAGGGCAGCASAGAGGAGAGCTGCTCTCCATCATCCTCCCACTGCCCAGCAAGGCTGTGCTGGCCCTGAGCTCCTGGAGGAARCGTTTTTGACACAAGTCCATCCTCCAGAAGAGCTGCAATGCCTAAATTCCCATTCAAACCTCCTGCTGCTCTACTGGTGTGAATTGCTGCTCCCCACAGCTTAAGCCCAGCATCTTAAGTTACTCCAGCCATTATTCACAGACTGAAGGATGAGAAAGCTGAGCCACAGCTGGAAATGCTGCCTGCTCCAGAGAAGTGAAGGACAGCACTGCCCAGCAGTTGTAGCTGTCAGGACGGAGGGCAGCCACTGAGAGCCCACTGCAGGGTCATGGAGGGAGCCAGCTCTGTGGCTCCTCATTGCACAACTCTCTGCCATGCAAAAAAAAAAGCATTCCATCTTGTAGTAAGGTCCGTCCAGCTGTTGGCACCTGCAGGTGCACAAGCACTTTGCAAAAGGCAGACAGACACATTTCCTAATTTGCAAATTGATTCTTGGGACTCTGAAGGTACAGGCAACCAGCCTGCACAGTCAAAGCTGGCAGAATCAGCACCAATTGATCAGAAGGTTTGAGATCCTCTGTGCAAATATTCTAACTATGTGCAGAACAGAAGGGTTAGGCTGAGCAGAGGAGAGGCAGCAGTACCACTGCCTGTGCCGTCCCTGTTTACTGGATAAACAAAGGACTCCTGCAGATAAACAAATATTTTAAGTCTAGCAATTTTACACTGCCAGATTTAGAGATAAACACACAGATGAAAAGGGTTTCTTAGAATAAGTTGGACTGTTTTGGCTTTTGGCACTGGAAATGACAGAGATTTGTGTCAGTGGGGCTCCAGAGTAYATTAATCCTTTATAAATGTTTTTTAAATAATACATGTGCCCTGAAAGAACATGTGAGGACTGCCTTACTAAACTGAGATCTAAATTTAAAGGTGCATTTGAAGAAAGGCATAATTTATTAAACTGTTGGCAGCATCTTCCAGTTTCACAGAAAGCCCTCAGCATAAACGTCCCCTTCCTGCCCTGCTGGGTCACTCCCCAGCCCTGGCAAAGCCCACAGTACCCTGCTAAAGGATGAGACAGGGAGCTGCGTGGCCCCAAGGTACTGGGATGCTCTTCTCATGACCACTGCCAGACCAGAGCAGGGCCACCAGCATGGGGAGCCCCTGCCAAGCCTCTCTGCCCAAGGGCTTGTGCAGAACCAGCAGCAGAGACAGCAAGCAGCATCTCTGAAGAGCTGTCCTCATACGTGATGCAGCCTATATTGGTGTATATTAAAGCATCCCTTGACTTTTGCCATGGCTTTCTGGAATCAGCTTTGGCTTCTGGAATTCTGAGCCAGCAAACTCTGTACATGCTTGTTTGAAGCACCTGGACAATTTCCATGCTTCAGGCACAGTTCTCAGTAAGTGTTTTTCTGTGTCAGGGGCCTGTTGACTTTCCCTCAGAAGGATAAATATGCATGTCCAGAATCTGAGCTSTCCTCACAGACCCCAGCACCTATCCCGGGCCCCAGGCAGTGCTGGGTTGGTCTCTTGTAGGGGACTTCAAAGCCACAGTTTTGTCCAGCAGACATGGTCCTGGGAATTTATCCAGATGTATGTGCAGGATAYGTGGATCTTGCAGTCACTGTGAAGCAATTCTGGTGATTCCCCTTTGGCTCAGGGACAACCAGCAGGAATCTCAGTCTCCGTTTCCTTGGGAAAATGCCTCTGGGCACATTTGGGGATCTCCAAGCACTTAGGCTTTGGCCCACTGAAGTAGGGGAAGCACTGTTCCCATTTTATCCTCCGGACAAGGTCACAGCAATTGGCAACTCAGGTTCCAGCCATGAGACCACGGCAGAGTGGGAAGCAAAGCGACAGGGATGGGGGCTGCTGTCCCAAAATCCTCCCTCCTCCCCTTGRTCCCACACAGGGTCTTCCTGGCCTGGGGTTTGTTCAAGGCACCTTAATTTACCTGTTTAACAAGAACAGATTTGACAATGTTTATTATCAGGTGAACAATCTCATGTACAACAAAAGCATCCAAAAAATAGAGACAGAAAAAAAGAAATTCCTGACATGGCCTAATTCAACATCTAACACCAAAGAGGYCTGCAATAAATTGGAAATTTTCTTCACATAGTAGAGATCAATAAATGTAATTATTTGGACTTAAACCTCATGAATTCTGAAAAGCTTCTCGGATTTACTCGGAGAATAAGTGCTATTTTATACGATGTCAAAGCTGATCAGAATAACAACACCCAGCGCAAAGACCCTATCAGCGGGAATGAAACCTTACAGAATCGCGCTACATCATTGCTTTTCTTAAAGGAACATTACCAGGGCACAAATCAAGTTAAAGGAATTGATGTTCCCCTCTCCAGAGCTATTAACAAAGCAAGCTGGGCTTATAAACCTCTCATCATTCCAGTCTCCATCTCTTTCTTAGACCCAATACATTCTTCAGATTTCATTTGTTTTCCTCGCTAACACTGGCTGTTCAGCTTATGCTTTCCTTAAGATGCTGAAGTTAGACTGCCTGCCAGAAACGGGGCTCAAATCCAAGCCCTATCGCCACCAATATGTATTCTGGGATTTGAGAGAAAATAGGATTGGTATTCAAGACATGCTTGATATCAGAAAATTAAAACACGAACAGCAAGCTAAGTCAGATGCAAAATCCACACCGGTTTAGTCYTTTTCCAGAACCTTTATGCTCACTGGTATGAATCAGGGGTAATTCCACTAAAGTCAAGGTGCTGCTCAGCTGGAAAACTGGTGTTAGAGAAGGAWTTTTCAGGCCCTAGGGCTGAATCACTTTCACTTCCCATTAATCCTGCCTGGTTTTCCAGCACTGCACAATGTAGCAGCGTTGAGCTCTCAGCAGTGCAGGACAATGTCTGAAACAGATTTGTTCCCAGCAGCAGCCTGCCATTCCACAGTCCATGCRTTTTAACCAAGGCTGCACGCTGGAGCCAAAGCACCATCCTTAGAGATCAGATCACTTAGGCTGCCTTTGCCTTGGTTGCAGTAAACAGATTTTTAACCAGTTCAGATGCTGCCTAACCTCATCTAAGCAGAAAAATACAGCTCAGTCCCTCCTTTGAACCCTGTGGCTGAGTTGCCCCTTCCTGGGTGCCAAACCCACTTGTCCCTCTCTGCACACCAWTCCTGGTCCCTGGCAACCACAACCTGCCTGAATACAATCCAGCAGCCACCACCCAGCAGTCACTGTTGGGACACTGGTGTAGATTGATGTGTATTTCAGGTCAGCATCTGAAGCACTCCAGCAGAGACAGACCCCAGATCTTTTTCATTGTTCCGGCAAGACAAGCTTCAAGCCACACCATCTGCTGAGCCATTCTTTTCCACTTCACTAAAACATAGGAAAAAAGTGCATCCCAGTCYTTTGGCTAGAGCCCAAAGCAGCTGTCACTCTGCACACCTGAAATTTTCATGTGTGGTGAAAGGGGCTGGTCAGCACATGCAGAGAGCTGCAATTATTCCAGCAAGTGTTTCTGACTGAAAYGTGGATAATCTTAGCTTCTGCCAATCTGGTTCAGAGCATTTCCCAAACTGCAATAAGCATCAAAGTCCACRAAGCTACTTATTTAACTGGTGGAACATTGGCTTGATTTGCCAAGCTCAGCCTAGGCTTTTTGCAAACACAGAACCAACGGGCAAAGAGCAAGTCACTGTGAGATGATGAAAAAGGATAAAAATAGCTGGAATTCCCCCCACTTCAGGAAACAAGCTGAAAAATGTCTTCAAAGCATTAATAAACTCCAAGGAGAATTAAGCTGAGCAGTATCCTTCCTTTTCATTTCCAGCCACTGCAGGACAGGCCACTTTGCACTGAAGGTGGACACGTTGGGATGTGGATGGTGCCACTTGGCAATGCCATGGGGGTTTTTATGGAGGCAGGTAGAAAAACCAAGTAGGATCAAGTCAGGCAGAGGAAAAGGAATTGATTTACTTTGTGCCAGAGCCTTTATCTACCCCAATCTGTGCAGATGATATAAATACAGCTGATGGTCACTCTAGCCTCCCTTCCCTAGGGCAGGGCCTCTCTGAGTAYATTCAGTCCTTGGGGCAGCTGAAATCTGGAAGGTTCCTCTTGCCCTTGTCCCTGATCACASCTACAGCTTTAGAGCATGGACAGTCTCATCACAGGTGGGATAGCACCTCCACAGAGAGACACCAGGACCGGGGACTTGAGGAAAAAAAAMCCCAGATTCAAAAGAAATGTTAAACCAAACTAAATGAGCAGTTTCTCCATAGATAACCATTCTCCTTAAACAACTCTGGTAAAACCATGCTGTGCCTGGCATCCCTGATGGTTGCACTAATTGCTCTAATAAGTCATCCATTTATCACCTGTAACTGTATCTGATAAGTCAAACAGCCTGTAAGGCCTGGTTACAAAATCCCTCCAGGAAGCAGGAAAACAAATAGGATAAAGGCTAAATCAATAGAGAGGAAAAGGTTGATGATTTTGTTCATTTTTGAAACAAAGCCAAAAAACGCCGCAGGTGACCAAACAAGGAACCTGCATCTTTCTGTACATCACAAATTTCACCACAACAATCACATTCCCTACAGACATGGGAACACACTCCCTTCAAGCAGAGAAACTGGTAAAGACGATACATAACCTGACAGCCCAAAATGAATTGTGGTCTGTTCATGGCACCACCAGAGAAGGTGCAGAGTAAGAGCCTTACTTCACTAGTCATGACCGAGCTGAGACAGCAGTCAGGCTCAAGAGCTGACAAAACCAGCAAAAATGCCAACTGCTACCTGACATTAGGAATCAGATGCTGGCAGACACCCACAAGGATGCCCAGCTGAGGTTTCATGTGAAAGGAATTAGCTTTCTAAAAATCTTCAAAATGATAGGAGAGAAGAACATTCCCCTTCCTCAGCCACACAGTTCTTCACTTCTGGGTTTTGGAGATTTTCTCTTTTTCCATCTCCAAACAAGCAAATTGAGTTTTTCAACAAATAATGACAGAGGATCGTTGGGGGATAGATGTCAGAAGCATCTCTGCATTTTGTGTCATGGTCCTGTTTCTATTATTCTTCGTCTGCATCCTCTGTTTCAACCTGTCTGCGTTACAGACAGATACTGCTTTCTGTTCTGCCGAGATCATTACACTTGTAATTGGAAACCTCAAGAAATTTTTCTTCCCTCATCCCCTCGGAGGAATGGCTGTCAATAGAAGCTTGGGTGTCAAATTGACATTCAGATTATGAGAAAGGAGGTACAGCTATGGGAACAACCTCGAATTTTTTCACTTTTTCCTTCTTCCTTCAAGTATGGTTAAGAGCTGATGAAGGGGTTTCATGAAAAGCCCTGAGTAATTTGGACCAGGGTGAGCACAAGGAGGATAGGTAGAGACAGAAGCTCTCATCAAGTCCAGGGCAATTTTATATGCAGCTGATTTTCTCTTCCAGTCCATTACGGGCTGGTTCTGCTCCAGGCTTCATCTCACAAGGAGAAATATCCTTCCAAAGGGTAGTCTCTCCTTTCTGCCATGCTGAAACCACACTGTATCAGCTTCAACATCACACCCTTCTCTGTTGTACTGCCTAGTATAAACTGAGATTGTTTTTAATTTTTTTTTTCATTTAGAAGCAATAACTGCCATTTTGTCCTGTGTCTATGTAAAGATTTGCCAAAGTGGCCTTGGCCAGAGAGAGGGTCCCCCAGATGCTTTTGTTCTATCAATGGCTATATTACATCCTCCTGTGAAATTGCAGTAAACATTCACTATTCACAATAGTGATGATATTTGATATTCCTTCTATTACTGGTTTCACCATCTTGCATTAAAAGGCCCTGAGGCTGTAAGCAGAAAACCCCACCAAGAGTGGAGTGTGGAGTAGATCCTAATGGAAAGGCCAGCCCAAGAAGAGAAATGGCAAAGAATTTTTTGTGGGTAAAAAGAAGTAAAAGATGAAATGGCAAGAATGGTACAGGTAAGGTTTCCACTTCTGCTAAAAAAATAAATAAATTGGGGGTTAAACACGTTGTAGTGTGCAAACACCATCAAAAACTGAGGCAAAAGAGCTTTCTGTCTACCTGTGGTGTAAGAGCAGCAGAAATACTTAAAGACCTGTTTCTCTATATAGTTGAAATGTAGCATAAGGACTGTATTAAAGAAAAGAGAAAAGCATTCTCTAATTATGAAGAATTTCTAAAAAAAAAAAAAAAAAAAAAAAAAAAAAAAAAAAAAAAAAAAAAAAAAAAAAAGAGTTTCAACAAGAAATGAGAGGAGGTGTGACTAAATCTCCCTGTTTCACTAGCCAGGTTGGAAATCTTCTGCAGTACATTTTGTATTGATAACGTCTTTCTAAAACTTCAGTCTGTTTAAAATAGAAGGAGCCCTGAGCTGCCCATTGTGTCCACTGTCTCTTCAAGACAGCRTGAAGCTGAGGCTGTAAACTGTCATGCTGCATTTATTTACTGCATGTTTACAGTAGCCTGCCATGCATGCTGAGCAGTTTCCAAACACTGAGGAAGAAYGGAGCCACATCTCCAGATCTCATGCTCTGAGAGAAGATGACAGAGGTTAAGAGAACAGCAATTTGCAATTTAGCTTTAAAGCTCACTTTACGCTCAGGCAAATTTCTGTCACTTCGGCAATGCAAAGAGGATTCCACATAGTAAAAAATTGATTTATTATTATTTTATGGTTCCTTTATGCTTTCAAGATAAGAAGAAGAGCCTTTCTGTAACTAAAAATCAATCTCCAATGCACAGACATGTTCAGTTCAGAGTAAAAAACCCAGGAGAAATGTGTCTCTAAAAGGATTCTAGAAGTAGAAAGAGAAATGCTACCATACATCTGATGTTTCAAAACACCTTCAGCTTTTTTTTGCCTTCAAGCATGCCCTGGGCAGACTTTCTCGCTATTTAGCTGAGATTTCTCCTTTGCTGCCATTCCCTCACGCACCGCAGATGCAGCACATCGCACTCTCTGGGATCAGCGCACTGAGAATCGAAGCTCCAGGCAGGGGAGTGATCTCCACCATCCACACACCCTGCTCTGCATTCCCACGAGGATGGGGAACTCACAGTGGGGACAAACATACCCTGACCCGAGCAGGGGCTCTGTGTCTGTGGTGAGCCCTGCGAGACGAGTGCTTGACGAGCGCCCAGAGCCAGCCAGAGCGGCACAGCCTCACCTGTGGCTGCTGGGAGCGCCTTCATTCCACACAGAAAACACGGGGAAAATACTTCTCTGTTCAACTCCTCGTGATCAGGAGTTGGTCTTTTCTATGACTGACACCCTCCCACCCTATGTGACACCAGTCTTTCCAAAATTCTGCCCATGTGTGCTGCTCCACCCATCCCAAGAGCGGACACACCAGCGCCATCCAGCCACGCCATCCTCTAGCCCTGCAAAGATGTCACTTGCTCATTGTCTCGGGAAGCTGTGCAGAGCAAGGTTCAKCACTGATTTATGAGACTGCCATGCTGCAGGCCAGATTCCCATCTCCCACTTTGTAAATCTGAGTAACTSAGCCCTATCTCAGAGCATTTTTCCAGCATATGCTGTTGTAGCAGATATAGTTGTCAGCACAGGATCCTTGACAAGAAAAAGATTTTTATTGGGTTCTCTAATGCAGTGATTCATCTTTTTATTTTCCCAGGTTTCATGTATTATTAATTGTTATTATTATKTTTTATAATTTGTTAAGCACTTGCAGCACATTTCTCCACACACATGAGTAAATTATGGTCCTGATGTTTAAGAGGCTGTATTTTCAGTAGACAGATTTTTCTCGCAGGCTGCTATAAGCTCATCATAATTTCTGCAATATTTACAGTGTGTCTTAAAGGTCTGCCACCTAGATCTTCACCTTTCATTTTATTGTTGTGAGCATTTCTTCTCCTTCTGTTTGCAATGAGATGAAAGACACTTAGAAATCTAACAGATCTTTAAAAAAAAGCCTATAGTTTTTTCTTATTAATCATTTGATTCCCCAGCCAATTCTATGACTTTTCAAGAACTACAGAAGACTCAAGAAAAAAATTGTATGAAAGCAAATAGTGGTCAAATTACACTTTTCAAGCACGACAAAAAAAATACCCCATGTTTTATACTCATTTTAGTACTTCCTACACCATGGGCTGTGCTGCATGAGGGTATACAGGAGAAATGAACTCTCATCTCTTCTGGACTACATGRTTGGTTCATCTCAGGGTAGTCTTTGATCTGGGGGTCTGGGCTTGACATGGTTTCTGACCACAGTTTCTCAGGGCTTGTGTTTGTACTACACAGCAAAAAATTATCAAAGTGTTCAGGCAATGTTTCACTTAAGGCCTTCACAGCCCTTGCACAATGCACTGCAGTTTCTGATTTAGATTCTCTTTTCAGATATAATGAATAAAATCATAAAACGGTTTGGGTTCAAAGGGACCTTAAAGCTCATCTAACCTAACGCCATTGCCATGGACAGAGACACCTTCCACTAGACCTCTGTCCTGTTTTTTGGCCAGGATGGAATACATTTTTCCACATTAGCCATGAGAAGGTGGAATTTGGAGATGTGAGGGCACGTCCAGGTTGTTATTCCACACCACCTCACCTCACRGCCTGAGGGCAGAAGGGATTCCTGCTTCTGAAAGCAGATGGGCACAGCTTGCAGTAGGGGAAAAGTGTGGGCACCCAGAGGGYCTGTCCAACACTGGTTTTCATTGTCCCAGATTTAGCAAACATTCTTGATTTTGAATGTAAATCACCCTCTCTTTCACACACTGTTGTCTTTAGTATTGTTGCTGTTACTGTTCATTCCTTCATCTTATTGATGTTTCCAGTAAATTATTCTCACCTCARCCCTGAATCTTTGTTTTTCCTTTCTTGCTCTAGGGAAGGAGGTGAGCTCTGTGTGATTTGGTAGAGTCTCAAGGGGCAAGGGAGAGGGCATTAAATTAGAGAGTGCCTAAATTCCCAAACCACAACAGCCAGGCTGCCCAAAGCCCCATCCATCCTGGTCTTGAATATTGCCTGGAATGGGGCATCCACAGCTTCTTTGGGCATTCTATTCCTGTGTCTCACTACCCTCACAGTAAAGAATTTCCACCTTATGTCTGTCTCTCTCAATCTGCTCACCATGCTGGAATAGAAGAAATAATATCCATGGCTATAGACTAGGACAGTGCTGAAACGGCTGGAGCAGGAAAAGCAGCTTCCATCAAGGAGTGAATGACAGGCATGAAAGCTCAGGTCAAACAGTGCTATTGCTGCTGCTTCATGCATCTCCTTTGAGAAGCAGGATCTCTTTTCAGCACCTGGAGGCAGGAAAATAGTTCAGAGAGATCCACAGTGCCTGATTCTGCTGGCCAAARCAGCCACCTTTCACTCTCCCAGCTAATAGCAATACTATATATGAGACAGGAGAGACACTTGTGGTTATTTATTGTTTTTAAATGAACTAGGCATATTGATTATTTTTCCCCTTTTCTTTCTGAAAACACCATTAAGTTGCTGTAACAAACAGCTCCACTAATGGGCTGTGTCAGTAACTGATGCCAGCCTTTGGCTGAAGTTAACYGTGTCCTTCTCTATTTGTTTCACCCCGGTGCTCCTTGCTCTGGCAGTGGTCACTTYCTGACTCAGGACATCCTTCCAGACCCACCACGTGCAGTTTTCCTCTGAAACTGGGTGTCATCATCTTGTTCCTAGGGAGCCATGGTGCACAAAATGAGTAGAGTCCYTTCATCAGGCCCTGCCTGACTCCTTATCCCTTTTTAAAAGCACAGGGYAGCCAGGGGCTCAAGGGAGAGCTTCCTGCCCTTTCAGAATCTGTCTGTTGGAGAAGCGCAGGAAGGTGACAGCACCACASTGCTGCCTCTCCCTGTCCCACACAGAAAACATRGCAGGAGTGGGAGATGCCACTCACAAAGGTTAAGAGGATGACTGAGGAAATCCAGTCATACAGACAGTGCCTCGGCCACTGCCTCTCTGGGACCCATCCCAGAAAAAAAGCTCATTTCATGAGTCCAGAGATGAGACTAAACAGAGTGAGAATGTTCCAGCAAGGCTCCTGCAGGCAAGGAGTGRTACTCCCTACTGTTGAATCCTTCCAGGACCACATTGCCAGGTTTCCATCACCAAAGCATCACAATGCAGGGACCTGGAGCCCACCCTGGGGGTTGGAGCTGTCAGGCTCATACCAGGCCACAGGATGGCCTCTGCTAGAAAACAACAGGATTGATTGTTGCACTGGCTTTGCTCAGGGTCACACCACAGCAGCCTGAAAGTCTCCTGCTGGTCCACAGGGCAGTTTTGGTGGAATTAGCCACACCTGAGCCCTGAGCCACAAGCTGGAGGGGCTGCTTGCAYAGCTCAGATTTGGTGTGTGTTTGGAAGCACCGCTGAGCCAAAGGTCTGTGAGACAGTGGGATGGCCCTGTGCTGCTACAGGGGAAGGAAAGAACCTTGTGCAGGGGGCTGAGGGCATCAGTCATCTCTCTGAAAAGATGGCAGAGAGCGACCTTGCATATAAATAACTGAAACACACAAACCGGGACTCTCTGTCTCTGTCAGACAACCCTCGACAGACAGTTGTGAGAAATGCAGCAGCCACAGGGTAATAAAAAACAGGCTTACATTTGTCACCTCATTGAATCCAGGTATAAAATATGATACATCTTTCTCCAGCAGACAATGTCTTCTATATCATCTGCAGGCCAGGTTCAGCCTGCCTTCCCAGGCCCCTGGAGGAAGGTTCAGATCACACACACGAGTGCTCAGGGGAACTTCCATGAGCACCTAAGGTGGGGATTTGACCACCTGCTGCAGGGGAAACTCCTGCAGAGAAGATTGAATAGCCTGTCCCACCACTTCTGCCTGTTTCTTTCTGCTGCCTTCAGGGAGAATCATGAAGGTGTACTCAAAGGCAGATATTATCTTGGAAGTCTTTACCTCACCTGTCTAATAAAGCAAAACCCCTGTATTTTCAAACAAGCCAACTGTCATGCTGTGTTGCCCTCTCATCACAGTAACAGCTCAGATACTTGCAGAGTACTGGTGTGAAAAAATCTGTAYTTGTACTCTTGACTGCCAGACAAGCCACTCAGTGTTTCTGTATGGACAAGGTACTGCCTGGGAACTTCCACCTGTTGGTAATGCTGTGCTTTTCCAGGTATTTTTCTACCAAATCATGTAAGGAATGGGGCAGTTTTTCCAGAATTGCAGTAGGACTGCAGAGTCACAAGAGCAYAGCTCAATATCCCTACACCACCCACCACTGAGGCTGCCCAAGAAAAACCSCACAAATATTGCAAATATTTTTCAAGGAAGGTACAGTTTAGGTCCCAAATTCATAAAAGATGCTCAGAACCTAGAAAACACAGACATTTTCCCCAGCTCACCAGAGGATTTTTTTTTAGTCCTAGACTTTGGCAGCACTGGGAATGGCTGCAGTCATTGCTTCCTGGATCATGGTTAGTTGAACTTCTTTACATCAGCRTGGTGTGTCTCCCTCCAATCATCTCTGGATTATGCCTGAGAACCTCCYCTGTGTGTCTAAAGTTGCTTTCATACAAGTAAAGCTTCATTCTGTTACCTCAGTCTGGTGCTACAGGTCCTCTCAAAAAATACAGTGAAGAAGTGAAAGTGGTGTGCAGGTGACTGGGATTGGGTACTCCACCAGCAGATGGGTCACAGGGCTTCCAAACCTTGAGCTGATCTCTGAATTTGGCCAAAACAGCTGTTACAGTATGCAATTGGGAGATTTCTCTTTTTTTTTTCATCTTTGTTTCCTTATTTCWAAGGCAAAAAGAAGACAGAGAGAATACCAGCATAATAATCAGCCCATTTCCAGCCAGAGCCAGGGAGAGTCCTCCACATACTCCCAGACTGAATGACACCAAAGCTTGTCATTCCCACCACATTTTCACAGAAAATATTTTGAATTCATTGACCATGTATTTCAACCACGTAGTTGCAAATGCAGCTACAGAGATTGGATGAAGTGGGAAAGCAGGGATTAAGACCCTCTTTAAAACAAAAATCCAAGGCTGTCCAAGAGTACCTTGAGACTGGCAGATTCCATTGCACTCAACACACATTCCCCATACCACCAGGACCCTGAATGTCCCCAGTGCTGCCATGTCTTATGATGGGACCTCTGAGTTCTGTACCAGAGCCAGGCATCCTCCAAAGGCTCTGCTGGGGAAGAAGAGGAAAGCAGTACTCTGGGGAAGAGGGGCATCAGCACAGGTCAAGGCCAGGAAGGCAGGTAGTACCAGGCAGGCATTCCTAGAAATCATTCTGAAAGTCCAGCTTTCTGTTTGAGTAAATATTTATATCGGTACTAATCAYGGCTGCCTTTCTTGATTTCTCCCTGGTAATGCCTTCATCCATATTCCTGTGTAAAGTTCTGTTTATAGTTAAGTCTCCACAGAGTCCTCTGCACATACCCCTGAAACGGGGTTACTTCATGCTTCTGCAGATAGATGGGATTGTACTGTGTATATTTACATTTTTTAAAAAAGATATTGCTAATGCATTTCAGTAATGATAATTTTAAAAAGTCTTTCTAGCCATTACAGTAATGGCTTTGAGCTAATTGCTTGCATTTGTGCTCAAATATGGTTCTYCCCTCCCTGACTCATTTCCATTTTTATGGAAATCAGCTTGCTTGCTACACTTTTAACTCACAGCTCTCGAGGACCAGCTGTTGTCTGACTTCCTCACTCAGGTGGGAACCTACTCCACTGATTGCAGTGGGACCACTTGGGGAGGAAGATGCTACTTARCACAGGTAAAACTTCCAGAACCTGACTTACAGGCCACAGGATGYGCTGGGAGATGCTGTGAGCTTCTTCTACCTGATGGGATGCAGAGCCATCTCCCCTCGGAATGAGCTTCCTCGCAGTTCTGCCTATTGCCTGACTATTTTAGAAAATGAATACAAGAGCTCTTAGTGCCTCTTTCATATCACAGGCTGAACATGCAGCTGTGCCAGAAGGGCTTCACAGTGTGGCAGTGGCTGTCCCCTCAGCCTCCTTGCTGATTGCTGGTACAAWCATTTCCACGCTAACAGGAAACTGATCTGTTGTTGGGGAGAACTGTGCTACACTGGCACAATCAAAAGGAGGACCAAGGTTGCTTTAAGTTCCTTTGAACTTCCTGTTTGACAAGTTACTGGAGCCACAGGGACAGACAAAGGACTACGAGGCTGGAAATTTGCTTTGCCCAACCTAGAGATAAGAAAGCCCGTTCCACAATGTGCAGGTTGAGGCCATGGTCTAATAGGATACACGGCAGCTGACAGTCCCACTCCAGTAATGCAGGATGGCTCCTTTTCCCTTGAGCACCAAGACAAGAGAAATGTAACTTAGATATGYATTTGGAGTCACCTTCAAGCATTTATTGATGAACACAGTGCCTGGCTCTGGTCAAGGATTGTTGCACATTTCACAGGAGAGCACAAAACCTGTCAGAAAGTGTCTGCTGTTTAAGTGCTGCAWAGCTCCCCTGGCTTGGAGCACACCCAGACTAGCTTGAAACAACTGAGAACCATGAGCAACAGACCCTGAACTGATGGGTAGAGAACTGCAGCTCTGAAAAATGCGTTGGACACTGACTTGAAAATGAAAGGAAGATATTCCACTGCCTTCCTGATGCTCACATGCTCTTTTTCCACATGTAATCTGGCCGTGCAGAATCTGAGGGTGGGAGGCAGAGGTGACTGAAAGAGGRATGTGTGCTGTGCCAGGGTCTTTTTTCTCCAGGGCATTTGAGAGAATCATTAACACCTGCTGAGCACTTTTCTTTCATCTCTGCTCAGCACTGTGAAGTGCTGCTATCCAGTACCGGGAGGAGAGCTCTTCTTAAAATACCTGTTTGTGTTGCTGACAGGCTCAAGTTTGGGCTTGAGTTCCCTCATCTAGATGATTGTACTGTACTCAGGTGCAATTCTCACAYGGCTTTGGTCATGTCAGGGGAACCTCCCTGGGCATTCTGTTGGAAGTGTAGGGTCTGTTCTGGTCATGGTCCCTTTCCATCTCGCATCTCAGCCCTTCAGAGGACCTGCAATGTATTCCCTCATCCCACTTTGCATAGATATGTGTACTCAGCGTTCTCCTCATCTCTTTGCATGTTATTTATTTGTTATTTGCTCCTTTTCACTCAAGACTTAGAAAAAGCAATCCAGTCTTTCTTCAGGCAAAGGTGTTCATAGGTGTCCCTAGGAACTTGGTCCGAAGAGTGCTGTGTCCACTTCAGTGCCGGACCTAAATTATGTCACTATACCCTTGAAAACTGAATTTAGTTACTTTATTATTTTGTCCTACTTCATAATGTGGCTCATTTTCCTCATTCATGAACCAACTGAAAGAAAAATTAGATTAGTATCTTATAGATTTACATTCCCTACACAGAAATTGCTGCTTTACATCCCTAAATCTGTCAGCTTCTACCACACATTAGGACCCTTGCTGGAACAACAGCTCCACCATTCTTAAATTAGTTTTCCTTGCTGATGTTTAAATGAAAAGAGACATCTAATTTGTGACTGAAAATGTTTGTCACTTCTTAGGGGGATCCAGACACACAAAATACAATTAACATCTCTGAAGAACATCACATAGAGGTTCAGCAGCAGCTGACAGGGAGAATGAAAACAAATAAAATCAGTTGTTCTAATACCATAACTCGAGTGGCAAGTGTAATCTTCTCCCTTTTTCTGAGGTCGGAATTGCTTTCCTGCAACAGCTTTCATTATGAAAATGCGGCACTTCTCAGCACCAGAATATTAAGACAACACATGCCCACRGGGCCCAGATCACTTTAACGAGGAACAAACAATCCAGAATGCAGCTTTTATGTTTGTTTTTTTTCTGAGCTAACACCTGCTTTGCTGCAAATGAACAATGGTAATGATAAGCAGACAGCTACACGTATCTGGGCTGAGATGTGCGTCACCGGCATCTTCTCCCTGTTGCCACCTAAAGAAGGGCCAGGGGGCCACTGTTGCTTTCAGCACTGCCAGAACCTTTGGCCACTGGCTGGGGACAAGCTCTGTGATTGCTTGAGCTGTTCTTCTTATGGGATGGCCCTGAACTGCTCTTACAGGAGACTGTAAGATGAGTCGGGCTACTAAAGGTCTCCCAGTCTCTCGAGCAATTTACTGAGGAGTGGGTAGAACCTCACCCCTATTTTACTGCTGTGGCTCAGGGCTCCCAAGATATTTGCTCACAGTTATTGAGTGAATAAATGATCCAGGCAGAACAGAAACAAGGTCTGATCCCTGCTTTGTGGCTGCTCCCACAAAGGTCCCCCGCTGTGAATTTTTTTGATGTCAGGTTGGGAGTAGGAAGAGATGGACAAAGCAGGAAGCTGCTTACCTATCTGTAGTTTTGTAAAAGTAATTACTTCAGATACCTTTCTTAAGGCCTAATTGACATCACCATCCAGAAAAAGAAAAAGCCTTTTAAAKTCTTAAATACAGTTTTATTTATTCTCTGAATAAGCAGGTGTCAGCGTTATCTGTGAAACTTATGTGTCACAGTGGAATCTCCTACCCAGACCAGATTTGATKTCTTGGGGCTGGACTCTGCCAAAGTTTACACAGTGGCATGTTTCCCACCTTCCTGGGAAGATCCTGTGTTTTCTGCCACTGAGTCTGACTCTCAGAGAGCAGCTGCCCATGCTCTGGCTGGTGAAGGCAGTGTGATGCCTGGCTGTGAGCCAGCCTGGAGCCAGTGCAATGCAGCACTCCCAGTGTGAGAAGAGCCACCTGTCTGGAAGTCACCCATGGGCTAATCAAAGCTATGAGTTGAGCCCTTCCTTTCTGTGAAATCATTTCCAAATATTGAAATGTAACCTTGAGATCAAGATCCAACTGATATGACAGCTAGTGAAAACATCATTAAAAAAAATTMAATTMTTTTTAATTCAAASAGGAATTTCCCAGATCTTGGAACTTAGTGCAAAACCAAAAAGWATTAGCTTTGAGAATCATATGACCTGCCTTCAGTTATTTACCAYTATTGTTGTTTCTCCAAAACTGTTCTGCAGGTGTTGTCCTTGGTTTGCTTCTATCCATTTTTTTCACCACAGATTGGATGATGGAAGAGAGATTATGTTTACTGAATTTGCTAGCACTAAGCTGCAAGGGACTGCACRGGCAGTGGAGGACAAGGTCGGGATTCAGTGTGACCTTAGCAGGCTACTGTAAAAATGGTCCGGGGAAGGAACTTTTCAAACCCCTGGAGAWGGGGTTTGAGTGAGATTTTATGCAGTTGAATAACCACCAGCACAAAAACAGGATTGAAAGGCATGGATTAGGCAGGAGTTTTACAGGAAATCAGCAACATATCCTTTGGTACCTTAACTTGCAGCAAGGGACATAAAGGCTGCTCGTTAGAAAATACATGTAAAAAGTAAAGGAAGCAGGTTGGTTAGATAACAAGACTCTGTGGAGTCTCACATTGCTCAAAGTCTCCAAGGACAGATGTGGACAAATGTCATTCATTAATCATTTGTGTACCAGTGATCCTGAATGAGACAATGGACTACAGGGCCACCTCTCCCACCTCTGTATTTCCAATTAACTCTGAGGCAGACGTTGCAGGACAGCTCTGTTTCTGCACAGGGGGCTCCAGATGAGGCACAGGGGGCTCCAGATGAGGCACAGGTTTCTACCCCATTCATCCAAAATCTGGACATGGCCAGAGCCTTGAGATCTGGAACAACCAGGAGCAACCTTGACCTTGTAGCCACAACAGAATCCCTAAGGTAGAACARGCCCAGTAAATTTGCCAGTAACATCTGCAGAGAATCTAGGACTACTCTGACCTAAGGATTAATCTTCCTCMGGCTTAGGACTGAATCACAGTTTCTGGTAGGGCCAGTAAGATACCCTCATCCCTTAGGTAGTGACTTGTGCAGGATTTGCAATGCTGTAAAGCCAAGACACTTGGAAAGAGATAATTTCCATAGCAAATGCATGGAATGGAACAGCCAGCTGTGGCCCAGCTCTCCCTCTGCCTTCCCAGTCCCTAGAGCTTGTAGGTCTCATACAGATCTCTTGCCTCAGCTCAAGTTGGAAAAAGGGTCATGCTCTTAAGCTCTGAAAGTTCCCCAGCTCGGTCCCTGGTGCTAGCCAGCACAGCAGCCATCCCAGCCACATTGCTGTTGTATTATTTTTGCTGTGTGGATGAAAAGAGGATCAAAGTATTCAGAGCTGCCAATCCAGATTCTTTTTGTTGCAATCCACTCATTTATGCAAACAAGACCTGCAAAGCTGGAAGGAGACTGACACATTAGATTTAGAGTGGAGTGTGGAATAGTGATGCTGCATTTTGCCAAATAGAAAATCTGTCTGCATCTCACTGGGAAACTAAGCAGAGACCTTAAAGAAGATGGAGAAGAGCAGAAAGGATTCCCCAATTCACCTCCACACATTGAAAGCAGGACAGGAAGACCCTCAGGGCCTACAACTGACAAGATAAAGAGAGAATGCAAATAGCTGTGACTGAGAACATGCTTTGAAAACATATGAAAATACTTCTGTACCTTCTGTTACTTCTGTTTCCCTTTGGGATTCCACATAGTAGGTGGGATAGCAACAGAAGTGGCAGAGGACAAAGAATATTGTTTTTCTCTTGTTTCTCCTCCTTTACTTTCCTTGGAACAAAATAGYGATTCTTCCTTTCTCCACAGCCCACTCCATTTCCCCTTTCTCAAAAGAAGATTTTCTGGTTATATAAAACAAATAATGGAACCCAATTCAGATGCAGGAACTRCAGATCTCAGCTCTGCCTCTCTGTTTTTTCCCTTTCTCTTCTTCTCAGTAATAGGAGAAGCTCACCACTCCTTTTGGAAAAGGATAGAAAAATTTCTTTGCAAAACAAAGAACACATTTTTCCTACTCCTCAAAGAATTACTGCTCAAAAATTCTGATCTGTTTATGATTACACACTGAACATCTACATGCAAAACAGAATTTCCATGACAATTCAGGGTTTCTCAGAAGGGTTCTGAGAGAGAAATTTTGGTAAAAAGATCTGCCCTTGCATAAGCTTTGTTCAGTCTGCCAAAAAATTGCTAGCTTTGTCTAATCCATCACCAGATATGACACATCAGAAAGCATGACACAGCTCAAATGAAGTGTGGTATTTTGTAAAAGCATCTGACCTCATGCCAACACCCATCTGCATTGCCACTCTGTTCACATCCCCATTTTGCCTCTCTTGTTTACCAGGAGCTGGAGCCTGCCCAGCACACCCAACTGCACACACAGGCATCCACGAGCAGAAAAATATATGGAAACCAAACATTTACCACGGGCTAGTATGCTTTAACTTCTGTGTGGGCAAACTCAGC
This sequence comes from Malurus melanocephalus, assembly GCF_030028575.1. Lineage (NCBI taxonomy): Eukaryota > Metazoa > Chordata > Aves > Passeriformes > Maluridae > Malurus > Malurus melanocephalus. Next base: position 6,295,943 of record NW_026623237.1, read on the forward strand.
CCTGTCAGAAAATGGTGAGAGTGATAGCCTTGGCTTTTGAAAGCCTCTCTGTAAGCGAGACTAGGGAGCATAATGTGAAAGCAGAGGTTGTTATATATTCACAGGTTGTCCCAGTGCCATTCTGTGGGGAGACAGGCCTTTAGCTTCCATTCAGGCTTATCATGCTCCTCTGAGGGTACAGCCAGGGAGCCAATTAGCACTAACGATGGCAGAGGTGATTTAGTGATATGGACATTTGTGYGTAGGAAAATGATGGGTGTTGTCAGATCGGCAGAATAAAATATCATTCCTGGAGCAGCCCAGTCATGCCAGTTAGCTAGAGGCATCAGGTGTCCAGAGAAATGAACTGCAGATCCTGATCTAAGTATAGTCTGATGTGCATTTTTGGTTCATTTTTTTAAATTTTGCTCTTTACTCTGCTGTACTGCCCTTATTCAGCAAAGCACTGAGGAATACCCATAATTCAAAGCAAATCCACACCCTGTTCTTCACACACCTAAAATCACAGGTGTGCTTATCTGAATTGCTGGATAAAAGATTAGGAACATTACATGGTTATCTCAAGCACCCAAAACTCCTCTGGCCACACATCCCACAAGATGCTGACAGAAGTAGCACAGGAACCGCTCCTAATCCTTTGGGAATTGCAAATTACCTGATGGCAACAGCCACATCTATAACTGTTCTGTGTATCTCTGCCATGATAAATGCATGCACGAATACTAACTACTTCAGTAATTCCTAAATACATTCCTACATACCTTGCCCTCTCCTCAGCTTTCCCTATGTCAATTTGAATGACTGACATCTCATGGATGCAGAAGGAYTCCTGGCAGGGGGAAAAGGGGGGAATCAAGTCTTGCAATTTTAAACTTTGCAGTTCTTAGAACAATTAGTTTCATCTTTCTCTCTTTTCTGGCTCTCCTTTTACTTTTAAATCCTTCACTCCTGTATGAATTTTCGGTAGATGCTCTAAGAACTCATATTTTCTCTCCATGTGAGGCTGCACACAGATTTTCTGTGCAGATTGTCACTTTCCCTTCTATCTGCCATTCCAAAAAGAAACCAGTTCTTTCACAGTCCCACACTGGCRCTCACAGGTACATCTACTGGCAGCATGACTCTGCAAAATTACCTCTGTGCCTCATTAAAACACCCTAGAAACTCCCACAAACAGCTCTGAAGTCTGTGTCTGTAGGTTCTGACACTGCTTACAACTCTGGAAGATGTCAGACTCATGAAGAATTTATAAAATAGAGCAAGCAGAGTCTATGCATAAGGGTCTGTGACCACAAGCAATCTCCTTTCTAGCCCACAATTTCAAGATGAGATATCTTTCATTCACACTTGCTTCAGGACCAGGACATTAGTWAATATATTTTCTAGGATGATTCTGTATAATTAAACACCTCACAGGATAGGGATCTTAGAGGGTATCTCTATAGYGAGAAGTACATTCATTCATTATGGAAGTACATTTTGCACCCAACCCAAGAAGAACACAATTTATCAAAACTGAGCATGCAAACAGAATGACAAAACACAAAGAGAAGAACAACAGAAATCACTGCTGAGAGCTGTAGAGCTCTCCCTATTTTTTGTGAAATGCTAATTTTTTTAAAGACTAGAAATGAGTGCAGGAAGGTCTCTGAGCTTTTGGCTAGAGGAATACATGAAGGGCAGTGCCTCTTTAGTCATTTAATTTCTCTGCTTTCTTTGAAGTCATTGTGAAAGATTTGGTTATACTGAGATGTAGCTGCTTTGCTCACTGTTTCTCACAGAAAAATCCATTCAGCAGACAAAGAATCATATTTTATTTTATCTTACCTGCCTGTTTAAAAAGACACCGTATTATAGAGCATCTGTAGTTAATAGGGCTGTGACATCTCAGCCATAACAGACAAACTGAATTCAGATATCACAATATAAATGCAACTACTTTGCTTTCAATGTCACCATCAAAGAAGCTGGGAAGTGGAGGCGTGGTTTCTTTTTCTTTACACTGTAAGAGGAAATCTGAGATGCTTTTTATAGACTACAGCTTTTTAGATTGGAATTAGTTCATGTAATTTTCTTTAGACATTCAGAGTTACCAGCAATTGGCTTCCATGTTTCCTTTCTTTACTAGAGAAATCCAGGATGGCYGTACAATAGAAGAGTTTGTATTGACTCAAATAAAAGCAAAATTATGGTATTAAAAGAGTCAAGAGACTGACAAAAGGGAAAGATGGAGTGTCAAACTGGTCTGGTTAAATTCATTTAAGTCTATTCACTACTGGGCATTGCAGATGAAAAAGAACGGTTTTGCTAAACATTCAGCATCACTGTCTTCAAAGGAGCTGCTGCAGCAGCAGACATGTCACATTCACCGAGCACACTAAATTTCCTCCAGCAAAATCAGGAACACCAAAACCAACTTTGTGGCTGCCCTATGACTGGAAAATGTAATGAAAGGGGGGAAAGAAACTAAAA
>NW_026623237.1:6298674-6383847 GCF_030028575.1 Malurus melanocephalus
AAGGAAAGGAAAGGAAAGGAAAGGAAAGGAAAGGAAAGGAAAGGAAAGGAAAGGAAAGGAAAGGAAAGGAAAGGAAAGGAAAGGAAAGGAAAGGATCAAAACCCACCAAGAAGGCAAAAAAGGGCCTGTTTGTTTGTCTTAGTATTGGCAAATACTATCACTTTTCCAGTTTTTTTCCCAAATACTCTGAAACTCATACCCCAAAAAGGCTAAGAAATTGTAGTTCACAAAATCTTTTATGGGGTTACTTTTTAACAAAGGCCAGCTTTGGCACCGAAGGGTAACACAGACCCCAGGGCACGTGCCATGCTCAGCCCTGGCTGCCTTAGGGACACCCTGCTTCATCTTCTCCTGCTGTACAAGTCTTGCCTATCCCCCTCCTTCAGCCTTAAGGCACCGGAGTGGAGGAGCTTTATGCTGGAGCTGGAATTCAGCACACCTTCCAYGCTGGGCAGTTTGTCCAGCAGCAACAAGATGGAAAAACTGAGAAGAGCCATCAGCTTGTACAACTGTTACAGCACRTTCCAACTTCCTTTACTACACCAAGAGAAAGTAAGTTTTAACTAAAACTAAGATAAATAGTCTTACTGGATTTTTTTTCTTTCCACTCAGGGAAAAAGGTTTCTTCCTGTTTGCAGCTGAAGACGGGCAGCAACAATGTGCCACAAGAAGCTGGGCAGGAAAGGGCACAGAAATGCCGTCAGGAACTCAAGAGGAGAACGAGCAATGCAGGTCAAGGGAGGGATGGGGCAAACTTTGGTGGCCAGGATGAGCAGAGGCAGCAGCACGTTTGGATGGGYACAAAGCTGACAGCGAGGCACAACCCCAGGGACAGTTTGGGCTCACAGTGGCAGCCCAGARTTAAGGGGAAAGCACACCGAGTGTATCCCAGGGCCCTGGCAGACATCAGAAGCAAAGACCCCACACAACACCCAAGCCTTCCATCCAGCTCACTGCTGCGGCCCCGCTGCCCATTGCAATGCCAGCTCCCACACGCACCGARGCAAGGGCGGTGCAGCCCAGCTACTCCAGTGATGCTGCCACCACTCCCGAGACGATTCCCAAGAGAAAGGATTGCTCCAGGAGCAGGGGCTGTTCCCGGCCCGCTGAGCCTGAAGGTGCAGACCGACAAGCTTTGCCAACCACTGCCAAAGGGGTGACGCCCCTGCCCGATCCCGCAGCCCCATTCCCCCCAGCGCAAGGCGCCGAGCCCATCCCAAAGGACTTTTCATCCKAACTCATAATGAGGTCGACTTCTCTCACGCAGCGTTTCCATAGCAACAAAGAGGCGATTCTAATCTCCAGCATAAAAGACGCAGAGAAAATGACACGTTCAGGAATTTGGGGGGTTTTGGGGGAGCGCAGAGGCTGCGGCGCAAGCGGCCGTCCCTGGGCTGCAGCCTCCCCTCGGCCGGCAGCCCCCGGCAGCGGCGAGCGGCCAGCACCACCCCGTGGCCACCGCCACCGCGGGCACGGGGCGACACTGGGGACAGCCAGCTCCGGGGCCGCGGTGACCGCCCCACCCCGAGCTCCTCTGCCATGGAGGCTCCCGGCTGCCGCAGCACTCCCAGCTGGCACAGGGACATCAGGCTGCCGGAGCACAGCGAGCAGAGCGCTCAGGCTTTAAGGGAAGGGGATTGCTGACCTCTGCCTCCAGGTCCTGGCAGGGAAGGGGAAAGCACAGCCCCGGACTGGGCAATCAATTCAGCAGCACAGGCTCGGGAGGACAGCGGCTGTGCGGGCGSACTGCACTCGGTACAAGGCTGTCGGCAAGCACGATTATTATTCCCTCTCTCCTGGCAAGCAGCACAGGCCAATATCCTAATTCATGGYGTGCTATTTGCAATTGTTTAGCAGGGCTAGCAAGAATCAAAGCTCCTTCCCCTCAGCCCTACCATGAAAGACAGAGCAGAGGGGAAAGCACACTGTGATTCATTCACTGCAGTNCACTGAAGTAGGTCCCTGGAAATCAGAGTTCATCCACTTCCAGAACAGACTCCATGAATGATGCTAGATGGGGTCACTAAGCTGTTGAGCCTCATTTTCCCACATTGGATTTTTTTTCTCCCCTCTATTTCCAATGGGTGAGGCATTTAATCTTATTTCAGGGAATAAGGAGARAATAAGTAGCACAGTATCATATATGCCAGAATATAGAACGGCAACTGTAGTACTCAACCACTTTGCCCAAACTTAAAAGTTACCTGAAGAGTTTCTAATTTTAGTCAGTTTTACTGATTAAATTGCTCTCTTGAAAGTCACCACGACTGGAAAAAAACCAATGACACAAATTTACTCTGGTCTGAAAAACTGCTTAWAAGTTTCACTGTTGGAATATGGCTATGAAGTGTATCTGGTGAAAAAAAGAAACCAAACAAAAAAAACCCAAATAACAAAAACCCAAATCCAAAACAAAACACATCTCCCAATGAAGTGCCACAGAAAAAAAAAAAAAAAAAAAAAAAAAAAAAAAAAAAAAAAAAAAAAAAAAAAAAAAAAAAAAAAAAGAAAAGCAGAATGTAAAATAAGTAGACCAGCACATAAAAGAGCAAAGCACACAGCTTGGAGCAAGGCTCCGAGGTAGTCTGTTAATATAAGTAGTAGAAGTATATATAAGTAGTTGCCCCAGAAACAGCACTTGCTTATGCTGGATGAATGCCAATAGTAGCACTGTGGTTCTAATATCACTTCAGGGGCTCACTAGCACTGGCACCTGTGAAAAATAAAGACTTCCATTTTTCCTGGCCACATCCTTGAATAACATTTCTTGTCCTCCTGGTTTGTGACATTAACACTGATGTATCATCCCAGGACTGCAAAAGGTCTACTCCAGATTCCACGCAAGGGTAGACTGAACCCCAARACCAGCTTTTGTGTTCACAGCATCATTCTCCAAAACAAACAAAAAACTCCACACAATACCTTTAGGATTTTTATTTCTGAATAGTTTTATTTMTTTTATTAGAAATTACAAAGAAACTCTCTCCAGGAGAGCAAGGGGGAAAAAAAAAAACCACCAACCCTGAAATATGTCCAAGTAATTTTGTTCCATATAAACACAAAGCAAAGTTACGTATTTCTTTCACATGCATGTACAAAAACATTTTAAGTAAAACATCCTTCACACATAACATGTGCATTAGCCTCAGAACTGCACATAATCAGATTGGCCTCACCTACCTTGCCTAATCTTATTTYCCTGTTTTCTTTTTAAATTGTAAATTTCTATGCAGGAAACATCTCTTTTTCTGCACAGCATTACCTATATTCAAATTAGCAAGGATGGCCTTGGAATTAAATCACTAGGTAGCACATTTTGACATAAAGCTGTACACGTAAGTTGTTACACTGCCATTTATACAGCGAACTTCACTGGATACCAGGCACAACTCTTCAAAAGGAATAAAAAGATTGTGCTAGAGGGAAAAAGGARTATGATACACAGTGCTCTCTCAACTACAATCCTGTATGATTCCTATGCAAAASACTTCAAAAGCCAAGTAATTTGCAGATCTTGCTCTCCAAATTGATATCAAGGTTCCTATTAATTTCAATCATGGCAAAATAAATCACTATAAGACATTGATGCTACTGGGTATGGTCAATACTCAATCCTCCGATTTTTCATCCACCCACTTTTGGAAAGAGAAGGGAGAAAGATGAAAGAACTGTAAAAACTGCAGACTGTTGAAGCAGGTGGGTCAGCAGAGCGCTTTACCAGCAATCAGCAAGAAACAGCTACTGCAAGAGCAGAGCATCATTCCAACCCACTGCATAACCTCACTGTGGTTTAAAATTCGGGGATTACATGGTCAATGAACACACCTCACTAGTTGCCCAAGGCTGCATTAACACCTAGCAGAATCTTATTTGAATCATCAAAAGAGCATATTGTCTGTACCTGACTTTGTGAGCTAGATTTTAAATTTCACTATTTCATGCATGATGAACACCACTGTAAATCTAAGAACCATAAATGTTCAGAGGGGAAGGTTCACAGAAGGTAAAGCTCCCACATGTGTAAAAGGAAACATGCACACAAAAGCCAGCTGCAACCCTTAGTGCAGTGGGGGAACAGGAGGTACAGCTATTACTCTGCCTTCATTTTTAAGTGTATGAGCGATGTCGATGGGCTTCTCACCTCTGCATAAATATGCATTCCAAAGAGAATCAATAACACTTCTCCCTTACATTGCAACAACAGAGCTGACTCAAAGGACAGTGAATTTGCACTGCATTTAAATACACTTGAAGCACTCGGGCTTGGCTTGTTGCAGAGTGTGTATTACAGGGTGAAATGGGTGTGGAAAAGGGATGTGAAGTAAAAAATAAAAATCACAATAGTAAGACAAAACATCTGAACATGAACAATACAGAAAAAGCACTAAAGATTAAAACTTAACCAAAGCCCTGGAGAACACTAGATTTTCATATTTAGCCCACTTGAAATCTTGCAAATGAGCAAGCGATGCTGGCAGCAGTCACTCTRTCATTTGGCTCCCGAAAATAGTGCAATGGACTTTGCATAAGTGCCCTGGCTCCAAGTACACTCTACTACACCAGTTTGCAAAGCATCAACAGAGAAAGGCCCAATCGCAGGTGTTCTAACACAGTGTCAAAGACACAAGGGGCATATCAGGCTGAGCCTCAAGGCCCCAGCCTGGCACATTCTATGTGTGGTGGAGAACACTGGATCTGCTGGTTTAGCTGAGATGATCAGCCTGCTCTTAGCCCTATACTATCATTTGAACAGCAAGCTCTAGTAAACGTGCAGAAAAGAAAAAGCACTGGCCCAGCAGGAGGAAGTCTCCTCTAATTCCCACGCAGGAAAGGCATAAGTCACGTCACTTAACTCATACACTGATGGTGTGGATGTGTTGAGCTGAAGTTGTCAASTTGAACACACTTTATTGGGCACACAAAGGAATAACAGACATTTCTAAAAGTGCCATTCATGCAACCTATTTTATACTTCTACCTCAAGGCCAGAAGGACAATGACCTAAGAATGATTATTTCTCTTCAGCTTCAAGTGGGGTCCCAAGAAACAGGCTTAGATGCAGCCATYTACAGATGAATGAGAAGATACCACCCCAAATGCCTTCCTTGTACCTGGGCAGTAGAACAGCAGTTATGCTGTACTTCTTTGGGATCAGCAGTTTTGCTTAAAACCTGTGTCATACAGGACTGTAACATTTTAGTGACCATCTAAGCATTCTCCAGCCAGCAACAGTCCAACTAAAATGGAATAAAAGCTCCCAACTCTCACAAAACTCTCTGAATGATTACTGCACCTTTTTTTTTTTTTTGCAGACTTGCAGAGTAACTAAATCTGAAACACACTTCTAAAAGGCAAATATTACTATTCTTTTTTTACAGCTGAGAAAACAGGGACATTGCAGCTTGGCTAATGGTGACTCAGGGGGAATCAAAATAAAGATTTCCTGGTATGCTCTTCTACTACTGACTAGGCTTAAAACAGTGAGAATTTACCTCCCAGGAGAGACCTTTAAAACTGTGATGCACAATTTTAACTCCATTGTCCATAAAAGCCTGTGGTCACACATTCTCATTTGGACATTGAGGAATTTTATGTTTGGATTCCACTTATATAAAGTGGAAGAAAATACAGTTAGGAAAAAAGAATTAAGGCCAGGCATATTATACAGAAACAAAAATACTGTGCCTGAAGCTCATTCTTTCAAAAGATAAACCTGCAATTGTAAAGATAAATGGGAGGTTTGGTAAATTTCCCTCAAACATCCCAAGGGGTTACAGGTATAAAACCAGTTTAAGTGGCTGTTCATTCTTGATTCATGTTCATTCTAGCTCTTTTGAGAGAGAGACACACTGAATCAAGTTAAAGACCGAGTTGATCAACTGAGGATTGTGCAGAACAAAAAAAAATGCCATCAGTCAGCTGAGCCATAAAAGCAAGCAGCAAAATAGATTCTGCTTCAGACTAAGTTGTCAAGATAACAACCTTGAATATGAAAGCTCAGCCAGCCTGAAGTTGCTGCATTCCATCCAACGACACCAAAGGAAATGTCTGCATTGCCAGTATGGGATCATATCAACAGTAAAAGCTCTTTCAGTCTCTCCAGAAAACCACATGAACTTCCCTGAGTAGATGATCAAGTATTCAACTAGGGAATAAGCTCTGCTGGTCTTGCTCTTAAGAAAGAATTGGTCAAGAATGTAAAGGTCTTGGCTGCAGRAGACATAGAATTGTGGCATTTAAAATCCTGAGAAATGTGTACAAGACAAAATCCTGTACCTTTAGGTCAACATATTTTGGTTTATTCAAGGAATGTCTTAGCAGCATTTCAGGAGGGACTGCCCTGGCTGCCCAAAGGAACCCAAGTGTGCTATGCTAGTGTGTGTGTACCCTATCTTCAAAGACATCTTTCTCAAGGTAAAAAAATCAGTCCTTTCTGACAAGCAGAAATTACAGCAGGCATGACAGAGAGTCAGCACAGATGATCAAGAACTCCTGACTGATCTCAAACACAAACAGAAAGGTACTCAGAAGTGGACGTGAGGATGGGCTGGCCAGCAGAGATGAAGAGACACAGCYCAARTATGCAGGGWYAATTAGGAAAGCCAAAGCTCAGCTGCAGTTGAAACTAGAAATAAATGTGAAGTAGGGCTTCTTRAAGTACACTGGAAGCAAAAGGAAGAAAAACTATTAACATTCTAGAATGTAGGCAATATGTTAACAAAGGATGCTCTTCATACTTTGAGGCTGATATACATGACACCTTTTTTGCTGTTTTCACTGGTAAGTTCTGCCTTAAGGCCTGCCAAGTCCTTGAGCCTTCTAGCAGCATGAAGGAATGAAGCATTGCCTACAGCAGAGGAAGACTGAGTTAGTGAGAACTTAAGCCCATTGAAGCCAACAGGCTGAACGTGAAGGCACKGAGGGAGCTGGCTAATGGCACTGTGAGACCACTCTACAGCATCTTTGCTAGGTCATTATCATCATCAGTGATTGCTCTCCAACTAAAATACCCTGACTTATGACTCTCTTGCTGGCAACAACAGCACTCTGGGAAATTACCACTCTTCTTTATTCAGCGATTGTAAGACCATGTTTTGAGGACTGCATCCACTTTTGTGCTCCCCCTTACAAGGGCACTGCAGCAATTTCAGTGGAAGGTYACAGAGGTGGTTAGGGTGCTGGAGTGCAGGACGATAAAGGACAGCTCAGAGAACATGGTTTCTCCATACTGGAGAAAAGGCTAAACAGAGATCTCATTGTATATAATCACTCAAGAGCTGGGTTAGAGTAGGCATCTCTTCTCAGAGATGAATGACAGAACCAGAGGCAGTGAACACAAGCTGGAACATGTGAAATTCCAACTAGATGCAAATACATTTTTTGTCTTACTGTGAGAGTTGTCAAATATGGGAAAATGTTGCCCAGAGAGATTTGGCATCACCATCTCTGTGGATACTCAATAACTCAAATTAACATAGCCCTTAGCAACCTGCTCTAATTGGCTAAGCTCTGAGCAAGCGGCTGGAGTAGAAACGTCACTAGGTCCCTTTAAACCAAACTATTTAATGGTTCTGTAACTCAGCAAATCTTCTCACAACTACTTTTCACTGGCACGTTCCTCATTAATCTGCCAAAGCAAGCCATGCCACCATCAAACATGAAGGGTGATCTTCAGTCTYATGGATCAGGATGAGGTACAGAAGCCAGCAAAGAGGGAAGCTGAAGTGCACTCCACATCAAACCTCTCATAGTAATTTTATGCAGGTCCCTCACACACCAGGGCCAGCCCTGTGTTGGAATTATCACAGTACTCTCCTATTTTTTTTCAAGTGTCTGTTGCATACCATCAGGACTAAATAAACTGTTCCTTTTCACATCTTCTTCATCTTTTTCTTGCAGCGCTGGTTGAACACGGGTGAGGATCCCATCAAGCTGTCAGCAGAATGAGAACCATAGCTGCTCTCAGAGCCATTGGGACTTTGTGGCATCCCAGCTTCACTCATGCCTGACATCGGTTCCTCAAAGACATCACTGCCTAGRACCCCGTGGCCATGCACATTACCCTCCTCATTTTCCTGTGGCTCCATTTTCACCTGTGCCAAGTTCCAGAGTGGGGACGCATTCACTTCAGCCCCTAGAGAAGGAAAAGGCACGGTAAATAACTGAATAAAAAGATAAATCACAAACAGCACACAGATACAAGGGACAGCAGCAAAGGTAAAGATGGAGCAAAAGCAAAGCCACAGATTAAGCAGGCTGGGGGAAAACAAACAAAACACATCAAGCACTGTGATCATTAAAAAATATCTGTTGACTTATTTAATAGCCAGCAGTTGCCACTTTAAAAAATATGRTGGTATCCCTTCACTGTTAGCCTCTGTGGGATCTTCTCCATGAGAAACAACTTCAYTCTCCAGGAGTATCCCAGAAGCAATGAATACACCAACAGCACAWGGACTAAACCCTGCATAAGCAGGACTTGGAGGCAGTCCAGAAGTCATTATGAGGTCCTTGCAAGTGTCAGACATACTGGGCTTCTGCAGGGGAGGTGAAGGGAGAGGGCAGAGGAGCAGGCAGATGAACAGTCCCAAATACCACTTTCAGCACTGAAATGCAGGGACAGCAGAGCTGCAGTCAGCCACCTGCTGTCTGCCTCCTTGTACTCAACACCCACAGGTCTCATCCCATCCTTCAGCAAAATGGAAAGAAATCCTCTTGGCTCACCCTCACAGACATCCTGCTGGGAAATAGCTCTCTCCCCATTCCTTTTTTTTTTTTTTGTTTATTTCTGGACAAGTGTGCAATCTGAGCACTGATTGAGGATTTTCTGTATAAGATTATGAAACTATATTCCTTTATAAGAGCAAATGTTTTTCTCCCCAAGAGCAGCAATTACAGATTGCATTATTTCTATTTATTTAAAGTTTAAAGAGAGAGAAAAATCCTCTTAAAAATACACTAATTGGTCTCCTTGCTGAGATGGGCATAAACAGCCCAGAACTGAACCAACTGTGAAATCCTCTCTCTCTTTTATAGGGTCAAATTCACATGGAAAATTAAAAAAAAAAAAAATTAAAAACAAAACGAAACTAAAAACCCAACCAACCAACCAAAACCCCAAGAACAAAAACAACAAAAAAAGACCCACTAAAAACAAACAAAATAGGAAGCAATTTCTGGTAAGTTTTCCAAACTTCATGTCTCAATGAGCATGGCTACAGTTTGAAAGCACAACCAAAGCTCTTGCACTGAGCCAAACCCATGACCATTCCCTATTATCAATATACTAGTAAAAATGTTCCAACATGTCTGTGCCAAAAATTCTCCTTTATGAAGAAGTCAGGAATCTTTCCCAGATCAGCTTAGCCCAAAACAAGGTTTACAAGACCTTTATGATAACACAGCTTACATTAGCTCAGTTGCCTTAATGAAAGTCCTTCACWTGTTAATCAGAGGTAAATGCACCCCTCTCAACAACAAAGGACACATCATTAAAATGTTGTCAGTTGCACAGTTAGAGCTCCAGTCTACATAATAATCAAAGGTGCTCACTAAACTAAACTGTGTCTTTCCTTCATCAATTCCTCTTCATCRCTCAGCCTTACTCCTTTCAGATCTGTCACCTGTCACTAAGAGTGTCACTAATGACTAAAAGTACTTAAGCATCAACACAGGATGTTTCATCTTCAAAGCACTTTAACTTCAAAGTACTTTACAAATAAGCTAATCTTCATGTTATCCTGAGAGGCAGAAGAACAAGGAACAATTTTGCCTCCATTTCTCCTACTGCAATGAACGTAAGCAGCCAGCCCACAACTGCAGTGCCAGGTATCCACAGAAACACGGGAAGAACACAGAAGGCTGTAACGAGTGTTTTGCACTCAGACACCGAGGCCTCGCTGCCCTCCCTGCAGGCCTCACACCTGCATTTTGAGATGGCGGTGTCCTAATTGCAGCATCTTTTCTCGCTCCTTAGGATATTACACTCTCCAGCCTGCCCAGGTCTAGACTGGAACTTCTCACAGACGAGATTTCCAAAGGCTCTTGTRAAGTGAAGAGGGATTTTCAGGGAGGAACAGAGCACTTGTATTCTTAATTAGAAAACATCAATTCTGTATCAGAGARGCAAGAGGCATTTCATATACAGCTAGCTTGCTAACCTCTGGGTCTCAAGTGGTAGCTGCTAATACAAAGCTTTCCAGATGAATCACTTACAACCCTGGATGGGCCAGAGGAGTCTGCTGTTCCCTCTCCCACAGAAATGCAAACACTTCACATTTCAGAGGTGCTATGGAAAACAGTATGAGCTTTCAGAAAAACATTAAATGGATTTATGCTTTTTTAAAGCCCATCACAATGCAAAAAAACTAATGGACTCAGAGGACTCTAACCTCACTATATATGCTGCTTAGCTTAGGGTTAATAGGAGGGCAGGCTTCATTTTTTTTTAACCAGATTTTTAAGTGAAAAAGTTATTATTGCAGGGATTTCCAGAGTTCAGAAGTTTCTATACAAACTCAAAACTGCCTCTTTTTCATTCCAGGAAGTTCAGATTCATTTTCCAGGAAGTTCAGCTTCACTAAACAGTGAAGAGAACAATMTATGTAAATATGGAGAAGGCACAGACACAGCAGATTCTCCCATGCTCACCACCAGTGTGCTTAAATACCAACATCAAGGGATGGCACATTGAGGAAAAGAGTGCCATCTCTGTAACCCCACTAATTCATTGATCATTTCACTTCCCATGGCCTCAGCCAAGTACAGCAGGGTTTGGGGTATAGTGTTAGGAGGGATTCCCAGGAGCCCATTTCTCATGTCATTGATAAGCTTCCRTAAAACAGTGACTGTCATTACCAGGGTAACTTCTGAATATGGAGGACAGTACCAAGTACCATTTGCATTTCCAGAATTTATTCAGTGGCTAAACTATATAAGAGACATGGCTTCCCCCTAACTTTGCAAGACTATAAATCTCTCAACATAAATCCAAAACTAACCAGGGAAAACAAGATCAAATTGAACTGCTGAAGGACTGTTTCCACGAGTAGCAAGAAACCCCTACCTGAAGTCTGTGGGGAAGCTTCTACTTCCAAGTTGGCAGAGAAGCGCTCACTTTGAGCTCCAAGAACTCCAACAGGCAAAGACTGGTCACCAGAAGCCAGATCTCCTTCCAGCTCCTCACTTATAGGGAAAGTAATATCACTAACAGGTTCCTCCTTAATCTTCACAGGTTTTGTGTCTTCTGCTGCCTTTTCAGGGTTGACAATCTTCTCATACTCTTCAGAGAGCTGCTTGCTAACCTGTCAAAGATCAGTGGGTGAAAAAGAGGTCGGAAAGGTGAGAGTGACTTCAGAGACTTTGATGCCAATTACATTGCAGTGCACTCYGTTCCCTGAACATTATTAACATCTGACCTGAACGAACAAATAAACAGCTTACCAGCTACACAAGAGAGATTTTTTTCCCTTTTATGTGCACTTTCTATCCTGTAACAAGGGACTTTAATAAGAGGTTTAATCCACTAACATCTGACTGATAAATATGAGCATCTTTATTTTAYAAAGATGATGAGGCTCAGAAATTTAAACAGAGTACAAAACAAARGCAAAGTGTCTCAGTCTTACTCTTCGATTTTACCTATAAGAYTGTCCCCATCTCTTTTGGTTTTACCCATAAGACTGTCCCCATCCTACAGTAACTAACTCACTCCAGCATTAAAAAACCAAAACCCACACCTTCAACAGCTCTGTAGTCACCACTGGGCAAAGTATTCCTTTGTTAATCAGCCAAATATCCCACTAAAGCAGAAAAATTAGTTAATCGGTCAGTTCTGATTTTATCTCTACTTGATAATTTTGTATGGGTAATTCAAGAGCTGGGGGACTCTTCTTAAACTCAGGCAAGCCACCAGTAGGAACATCCATATTCTCAGTAGGGACACAAATAGGGGGCTCTATGTTCCGGTCAAGAAGCTGCTGTTCTATTTTCCTTGATGACTTCTCTCCACATCCAGGAGGTTTTCCAGTTAGCTTTCCCCTCAGAAAGGTTCAGGACTCGCCACAGGAATAAGCAATTGTACTGAGGGTACATTTCTTGGCRCCACCAGGTCCCCAATGCCCTTCTCACCTGAAGCATGTAGCTGTGGTAATCCTTAATGCGGTGCTGCCAGAAYTTCTGCAGTGAAAGCACGCTACCAATGCCCACTTCATGGAAGACCTGCTCCATGACGTCAGGGAAAGGGGTGTGCCCGAGCCGAGCTTCTCGATCCACGGCAAAGCGCAGCAGCTTGGTGAACTTGAGGCAGTACTCATGGGCGATGTCTGTCAGAGTCTCCAGGACACTCTCGTTGGCACACTCAAAGCCYGTGTGTGCCAGGATGGTGGCCATTGACTGGTACAGAAGCTGCCGGCARGAGGACCAACTCAGCTCTGTCACTGGCTCCCCTTTTCCTCTAAAAAACAGAAAAGGCAAAAATAGCACACTTTCAAAAAWTTTAAGGAGTGCATCAGTTGAAGAGGTACTGTCAATAATAAGGTGGTGTACAAAGGGAAAGCAGAGGGTTCGGGGCTCTCCACAGGCTCTCTGTTACATATGAGCACTACCAAACTTGGGTTCTTCCCCTCCTTCCAAATCAGTACTCCAATTTTCATTTTCCCTTCTAATGCCACAAGATTCTTTGGGTGATTCATGAATGTGGGATGCAAATCTTCTGAACCCTTAAGCATCTCCCTTCCCACCCAAGAGCTTTTCTCCTGGAGACACTAATTAAATGGGTCCTTGACACAAACAAAAAAAGATATTTTAAATCACATGAATGCAAATCATTTCTCTTCTCAGTTAATTATATTGCTCTTCCTTATGATCTCTGATGTCACAAGCCTAATAGTCAGATACAAAGGCTTCTGGGATAGACAAGATTGGAATTTCTAAAGCAAAAGAYTTATATAAAAAAGCAAGAAATGAGATATACACACATTTTATAGAATTACGCAGTAGCCAAAAAGACTTTCTCCACCCTCATTTCCAGTTGCCACTACACATGACACTGAAAAAAGTATCCCCATATGCAACCTCAGATGTGAACAACAGGYCCTGGGAGGAGGCCTGGGGAGGTTCTGCCATAAGACAGCATTCCCTTGCCTTGGGTTTTCTTCCACAAAGCAGCATTCTGTGGCCTTGGGTTTGAGACCTCTCTCTGTTGCTAAGCAAAAAGGAGTGACCACAAAGGATGGAGGAGATGGAGAACAACTCACATGAACACTTCAAGCATCATTTACTTCTAGTCAGCCAACCAAATTTTTCATCAACACAAGTTAACAAATAGAAATTCCACAGAGGAAATGGAGGAGTTAAGGCAAGGCTTCTCATAGGGAAACATACAGTTACCAGATTTTTCAACTCACAATTAAGTGCATGTAACCTATTTGCTCGTATCAGTAACACAGACTTCAACTGCTGATGTCAAAAAATCAAATTCCATTACTTCTAAGTATGGTGTTTATGTATTTTTTTACACTCCATTCAGCAGCAAGGGCAGAATTCRGCTAACAATTTCACTCTTCATTTGTTTCTGATCAATTTCTGCCAACATCTTCCATATCCCACCTAGATTATCTGCGTATTACCACACACTCTTTCTGGTAACAGGACCTGATTAAACAGTACACAGACAGTATTGATGCCTTGATAAAATTCTCACTGTTCTCTCTCTCCAACAAGAGCAGGAGGTACCCTTCAGTCTCACTGAGAAGCTGGGACACAGAGCCTCAGCTTATCCAGGACTAACACAGAACACCATTGATACATAGCAGTAAAASAGTGAAGAGGAGTGAAAAGCAAGGTGAAACTTACAACTATCAGGATGAAAACAATTCATTTTTAAGAACACCAGCTCAACATTTTCTGATTATTCAAATAAAGAGGGAATCACACTATATTAAGAGAGGCATAGGATCATATTTCTAAGTAGACATTAAGAACAGCATGTGAATCTCAGGTCATGGATTAATTCCAGTTATTAATTGATGGAAAATGTCGCATCCCAATTTCTACTCAATTATGTAACTACTTTGCAAAGAAGACAGCAGGCACCCTGACAAGATGAATTAAAAGATCATCAGTTTCTTTATAAACCAAGTGTCATCCATACTATTTTTACATCTCACTCACTCCCCCCTCCACCTCAGCAGCAGAATTCTGAAGTTTACAGCCATATGTCTCACACAACACCAGGACAAAGAGATTACAACAGAAAAACACAAGCATCAAAGAAAAACAACCACAAAACCATCCTCAAAATTCATGTCTGTAAAAAAGAATCTCTTCTTTTTTAGCACATATAAAGGACATATCTAGCTGTCCAACAGCCAACAGTTGAGAGCACCTTAGGCTACCAAAACTGAACACCAGGCTACTATTAATACCGACACATTCACTCAAAAGACTATGGGCAAACTTAAATGAGACACAGATTTCAGCAATCCCAAGCAGGATACTTAGTCACTCAYAAAGCAGAGTACAACAACAATTTAGCAATGCATACCACTGCTCAGAAGCAGCAGAGAATATTGTGTCTCTTTTAAAATCCTAGAGGAAAAGAAACTAATTGTGAGCATTAAAATGCAGCTAGGTCACTATGCTAGAAGGCATATAATCAACTTGAAATCTAATCAATTAAAGACAGAGAGAAAACATATTTCAGGTACTGTACTCAAACCCAAATCTCTACCTCTTGCTCTTGGTAAGGCAAATCAATTTTGCTTGGTTTTTCTCATGTTTTCTGTTTCTCACAATAAACAATAGAGAAATATGATTACAAGCCAGAACAGAGAGCAAAAACTGAAATGTTGTTGTAKATGTTAATGGAAACGAACAAACGAGACAATAATTTTTCCTTATCTTCTTTAACTTCCGGGTACTCTCTGGTAAGAATGTACATGCACAACAACAGTCATATTGACAGATTTATGTTGAGAGCAGCTATCTAATGTCAAGCCTTCCCAAAAAGGACAAGCAAACTTCATTTCCCTAATGATCATGGCTGAAGAGCCTTTGTCTCGGATCTCATCCAGATATACAGCACCT
This sequence comes from Malurus melanocephalus, assembly GCF_030028575.1. Lineage (NCBI taxonomy): Eukaryota > Metazoa > Chordata > Aves > Passeriformes > Maluridae > Malurus > Malurus melanocephalus. The sequence continues at coordinate 6,313,762 of NW_026623237.1, forward strand.
ACAAAAGCACCCTTCCAGGTATTATCATTATGTGGAATGCTCCCCTCTGCAGCACTTAGTTCTCTTCCTGAAAGGCTCTTCATCCAGCAACCATCAAAAGCCAAACCTACGAAATATATTAGTGGGGTCATATATCTACAAGTAAACATGAGTGCTTTAATCCCTAAAGTTCTGTCACCAGAGATTAACAGGGCAGGGAATTAGGCCTGTGACTTGGAGGCAATCTCCTCTACAGAATGTATAGCATGAAATTTATCACAAATACTGGCCAAATTGCTGTTCTTCAATTCTGAATTTCTAACAGCCTGCTATACATTTATATATGGGTCACTACCACTAGATGATGCTCCAGAGAGAAATCTACCTGCCAAATTCATAAGACCAAAGACCAGCCTTCTCCCACCATTACCAAAACATACAGAACTTCACAAGAGAAGACATGAAAATAATGTCAATTTACTTCAACCAGACTTATTTCCTGATTTAGTATATTTTCAGAACTCACAAACGGCCCATTTCTGTGTCAGTCAGTTAAATGCCAACAAACCACCCCACGAAAGCAGCACAATCCATTCCCTCAGGCTCCTCTCCTGTAAGGCTGTTTTTCTTAGAGGGAAGAGGAGATTGTAACTGTCTTCAGGGGACAGTATCTGGACTAAGAACAAGGAACGGCAGCCAAGGTTCAATCAACTGCAGGAATGGATTGAATTGCTCTGCTCCCTCCTAGGTAAGCATAAGCCAGCAGCAGATGGAGGGAGGGACTGTTTTTCCTATGAACAGGACAATTTGATGAAACATTATGCTGCGAAGTTGACTTTCTACCAAATGAGGTGCAACAAAGCTGCTTTATAGCCATTTTCCTAAAGCAGTAAAATAAAGAAGAACACTGGAGAAACAAGATTACACCTGTCAGAGAATGCACCAAAGAACACAGCACACTAACTCAAATCAGAAAGTTSTTTTCTTTCAGGTAAGAGTCCCTTCACACCCCATCCTGGGTAAGTCTCCTTTTAAATACCTCTGTTATGTCTACAGAAGACTGCACAGGTATGAAGCAAAACTGCTCAACAGATAATGTCAAAAATAAATTGGGTCCCAGTGGTATAACCCAGATAGGTCAGTTTAGAAACAGCCTACACCAAAGTGGTTAGTTCATCACAGGAAGTGTGTTTTGCCCACTTTAATTACCACTGCTCCTCATCCTTCCTAACACTAAAACTGCTATCCCACTAACACACGCTCCTTTACTTCTGTACAGACATTTCTTCACTACAAAACCTTCTGCCAAGAACTGTCCTCTCATTGCAAGCTCCCAATTTTGTTTACAGATTACCTTTCAATGCAATCCAATGTGGTCAGGAATGCAAATGACAGAATGACTGAGAAATCTGTTAAGCAATCAACCATGCACACACAAGAAGAGGCACGTGAGTAGGTCAGGCTTCTTTTGAAGACAGATTCATGATAATCTGAGGAAGCCGATCAGAGAAGATGGAAAAATTARCAGCTGTATTATCACAAGAGTCTCCTGCCAAAATGGCAGTTTCAAGTCCACAGTTCCTTACTCATTCTTCATCAAYTACGCTTTAAGCTTATTTTCTATTTCTACACCAACTAAAACCAAATGTTAATCCCTTATTGTGCATTCCAAGAATTGGAAAATCAAGAGCTAGAAATCACCAGGACCAGATGGTAATTCATCCAGGAATACTAAAGAATTCAAGGATGAAATAGCTGAATARCTCTGGTGAGTCACCTCTTGCTTTAAACTACTTTGGCCCATGAGGACCAGAAGACAGAAACTGTAAAAACATTTTCTTTAAATAGCTTCAGAAGAGATGTGAAAAACTGCAGGCTGGGAAGCCTGATATATTTTGGTGCATTGGGGAAATTCAAAGAGCTAGAGGATACACAAGTAAATATGTTATGCTCAAAATGTATCCAGAGAGCTTTTTTTAACTGTAAAACCTGCTTCACAAACCTACCAGAATCCTCCAAATCTATCAACAAGCAAGTATGTCAGAGATCTCCACTGTGGAGTCCAGGTCTTCCCTCCCCCTGATCTGTGCCAGAATCAATGTATTTTTTATCATGTTTGTTTCAACATACTTATAAATAGTTTGGAAAACTGTAAAAGAAGATTAGTGTAGTGATTATAAAATCATTGTTAGTACAGACTTTGGGGGATTGAAAAGACCAAACCAATTCAAAAATAGCTGCAAATTAGGCTCTGCTTCTTCCTCATCATGTAAGGAGGTGGGGGTTACATRTATGGAACAGGGTAGAGGAAAACCAAAATGAATCCAGGGGATAACAAAATAAAAGACAAGGGGACAGTGTGTCAAAGAATGAAAGTGAATAACAAGGAAATAGAAGAGGACATGCCTATATTAACCAAACCTCTAATCTAATTCAGACTAATTACTCTTAGCTTCCGTTATTCCTGTGTCTAAATGTACCTATACACTGCTTCTCAGACCCAGGCCACTGACAAAAAGAATGAAATTAAAATATGGATTTAGTTGAAAACCATAATTCTGACAACAGACAGAAGGCAGCACAGAATTAAGCACTACCGTGTTTTATCAGCGGGAAGAATGCTCTTCCTTTAATTTGATTTTACACACTAAGAAGCATCAGCAAATCATAGAACTTCAGTTYTGCTACTAGAACAGCTGCTCTTCTTAATTCATGTGTCTTAAAACAGTTAAGAACAAACATGCAATAACAAACTCAAAGCCCTCCTCCTGAAAAAGCATAAATGTGTTTGGGTTGGTAAGCACACAATTAAATTCCAGAATACACTGCAGCTGATTATAAATCCACTCTCAGCCACAAAACATTTCATTTCAAAACTGTCTCTCCAGTTTTCACAACGTAGTCCTTACACTCCCCCACGTGGCTGACCACCAAATAACATTTCTTTACCCAGACCCCAGAAACTCAGAAGGAACAACAGAAAACAAAGCATGGCCAGAGCTATAGGAAACTTAACTTCCAGCTGAAGTCACTGAGGACTGAACAGAACACTTCTCAGTTGCACAAACCACAGGGCCACAGTGCAAGAGTCACAGACCTGACTTTCCTGTGACACGATGGTATTCCCGTCACCCCTCTCTGCCAATTACTTTGTATCTTCCAAGAAGGATGATGGTGTTCCTCCAAAATAGAACTAGAGAATCACTCTACGGTTTAGAGACTCTGTTACCAACTGCAACATCTTCCAATAAAATCATTTTTTACCACCTAAGGCCATTAAAGATCTCCGTGGCATTTAACTGATACATTATATTCCATTGCGGCACATTTACCCATTTTAAAAACTAAAATGTGTCAACCTCTCCCTCAAAAAGTCCCTTAGTGCACACATCAGCAAGGATTAATTCCTTAATTTAAACACACATAACCTACACAGTATTGTGAGATCCTGCAAGAAATGCAACACCTCCTTGTGAATTTTGTGCCTGTCAGAGGGATACATAGGCGGTGGTGGCAATACTATTTAAGCAAAGGCTGGCAGCAGAGGTAGAAGCTACACAAATTTTCTTCACATTTTCTCCAGCCCTTGGCTGGTGGAGCCAGTAGCAGAGACAATTCCCTTCACCCGTACTCATTTCCAGCTCTGACAGGAAGACCACCAAACTGGGTGGAACGTGATAGTCACTGTATTACAGGTCCTTGGCCTGCAATCTTACAAACATGTCATCAAATCAACTTTTCAGAACCTACAGCTGAACAGCCAAAACCTAGTCACGTGTCTTCTGGRTTTTCAATTACAGTAACACTTGAGTGTAAGTGACCTAAATAGAAGGGACTTCACATTGTGTAACTAAAACTGTCAAAACACCACTAAAAACCCATTCACACATATTTAGCGTAGTACTGACAAGACARAAATCAGCACTACACAACCACATTTTACAGATAGGAAGCAAAAGCACATTAATTTTAAACAACGTGTATGTCATTCACACAGGAAGAAGCAAAGTATTTCCTTTCTAAAGCCAGCTTTATACTTAATATACAACTGTCTGACCCTTCATATAACTACATATATATTTTAAAACATTCAGCTTTCCTAGTGAAGAACTAACCTAAAGAAATACTAACACACCTGTAGAAATCACTCTCTGGGTCACTGTGCCTCAGCTGAAATGGCATTTTGGGGGTTTTGCTATCCAGAGGAAGCAGGTCATCGGGGAGAGGTGGAGAGGCGGGACAAGATGGCAGAGGTTCATTCTCTTCAGTTTTTATGCCCTCTGCTTGCTGCTGGTTTTGAGCCTGAGCGGCGGCGATGAGGCTGCGCAGGCGCCGGTTGTGCTGGATGAGCTGGATGGTGTGAATGGTGAGGCTGCAGGGCTCGGAGGGGATGTCCAGCATGGTGGTCGGACGGGGTTTGTTCGCAGACGGCTGGTGCAGGGGAGGGTCCTGCACTTCCACAGTACGAAACTCACGCTGCAGCAGGTCAAAGGAGCTGCGGTTGGCCTGGTTGGAGGAAACCGGGATTTCGCCCCAGTATCGCAGCATTTTCACATGGGTCACCTGTCGCGCTCAGAGCCCAGAAGGCCACCAAGTACTGTGGGTACAAAGGACCCTTGGTGCAGGGAAAAGCACTCTGGGCAGGAACAGCCTGGAGCTGGGATGACGCTCTGACCCACCCAGGTTAGGGCTRCCAAGCAGGCTGTCGCTCAGTGCCTCGCTCAGCAGCGCAGTGTCCTCGACGGCATCAGGTCGCCACTCTGGCATTTAACAGATTGCATCGCAGCTTTTCCTGAGGGGAGAGGGGGCAGAAACAAACGTGAGACATAAATTGTTTCTGTGTGCAACAAGGGCTAGCGCGGGCCCATCATGGCCTCGCTGAGAGGGGCCGGCGGCGTGCATAAATTCCCGGGGCCGCCCTCGATTCGCCTGTCACGCACCCTCGTTCCCTCCCCACCCCATGCCCCGCACCCCAGGCCATTGCTCGCCCACCCCCGCGTACCCCTCGCTGCGCTCCCCTCCCGGCCGCCCAGCCGGAACTGCGTCCTGGTCCGCCACCGGCAGCGGCTCCCCCGCCACCCGCGTTCCTTCAACCCGGAGCAGTGGAGCGCCCGCCGCCGCCACTGCCGTCGCCGCTGCAGTCTCCTCTCCTGCCGCCGCCGCCCTCCCTGACTCGGCCCTCACGCTGCCCCGGGTCGCGCTGGGCGGCGATGGCGCGACCCCCGGAGCTGCGCGCTACCYCCGGCACTGCAGCGCCGCGGCGCTCGTCCCCGGAGGACTCCGTTTGGGGACGGACCCGGGAAGATGGCGGATGCCGCGGAGGCCGAGCCCGCCGAGCCCGCCGCCTTCAAGCGCCCGAGCCGCCCGCTACCCGCGGCCCCCGGACCCGGCGACCCGGGGCACGGCCCTCCGGGACCCCCCCGCGCTGCCACCGCCGCGCCGCCCGCGCCGCGCTACGAGGAGCCACCGTGGGGCAGCCGCCCGCCCGCCGGCTCCGGGTACGGGCTGGAGGTGCTGAAGGGCGGCGTGGTGCTGGGCTCGGTGCGGCTGGAGGACGGCAGCTGGTTCCTGGTGGGGCGGCTGCCCGGCTGCGCCCTGTCCCTGGAGCACCCCTCGGTGTCGCGGCACCACGCCGTGCTGCAGTACCGCGGCGCCGGCTGCTCCCCCGACGAGCCCGGCGGCGCCGATGCAGCCGGCTTCTACGTGTACGACCTGGGCAGCACCCACGGCACCTTCCTCAACAAGGCGCGGGTGCCGCCCCGCACCTACTGCCGGGTGCGGGTGGGCCACGGGCTGCGCTTCGGCGGCAGCTCCCGCCTCTTCCTCCTGCAGGTGAGTCGGGGCTCGGGCTCGGGCGGCTCCGGAGCGTGTGCGGGAGTGGTAAAGGCTGGCCCGGATCGGCTGCAGGGGTTTGCCCGTCTCCWTCGGGTGACTGCCCGAGGTGTAAGGCGGTTTGGAAGCAGCCCAGCGCTGCCGTGGTCGTTTTACTGGGGGAAAAGATGTGGGTATCTGCTGCCGGCTCTGCAATGAGGTTTGGGGCTGGAGGATGGACTGGGGCTGCGGGCTTCTGCTGATGTGCAGTGAGGGGAAAAGGCATTTCTCTCCAACAGCGTGATGCGTTAGGAATGTCTTTCCAACAGTATGATGCCCCAGTAAAGAACTAATACTTGTTTGTGAACGAGCGTGGGTTTATTAGTAGGAACTTTGACAGCACATTTGTATGCTGTACATGCACTTCAGAAGCTGCTCATTTCTCAATTCACCCATTTAGTTCTGACGGGAATTTTTGCCTTCTGCCTTTAAATTACAGTTATAGATGAGATGGATCTGAATACAGTTTACACAGTAATGCTTATTTCTGCCTGCCCTGCTTTGGAAAATACCATTAAAACTAATATATTTTGGAAAGCAAACCATAACTAATGGTCTAATAATTCCACTTTTTGAAGAGCAGTATAATGATATGTTTATGTTGTTAGGCCTAATCTGCATGTGTTGGAAATACTTGTGTGGGTTTTTTTAAAAGCGCTTCTGCTTGTTTTCTGTGTGGACTTAGGGACCCAAAGAGGACCAGGAGTCCGAGTCAGAACTAACTGTGACTGAACTGAAAGCACTGCGCAAGCAGCAGCAAGCAAAATTAGAAAAGACCATGTTGGGAGAGGACTCTGATGAGGAAGATGAAAAAGAGGAGAGAAGTGAAAGGARTCAGAATAGTGATATGACCTGCTCRTGGGGAATGGGTAAGTGATGATGTATGGATTGACTGAGATGTTGAAGATGTGGAAACCAGTTTTCACTGAATATTAGSGTTGATATTCCAGCTGGCTGCCAAGAATCACAATCCAGTCAAARTTTTTGAGTACAAATTAATCCTTTTTCTGTTAAAAGGAAGAGTAGGCAAACCGGAGCCCCTTTTAAACAGGGGAAGGTATTTTGCTTATGCCTATAAAAGGTCATGAAACTGAGAATTTAAGTTGATGCTGTTTGGTTTATTCATGTGATGATGTCCACACTTTTGTTCAAAAGGCAAAATGTAACTGCTTGAGACTTCTATGCAGTATAGCTATCTTTACATTTTAACAGAAAGYCTGCATATTAAAGCTAGATAAATTATAAGGCTTTCTGGAACAAAGTGAGTTGGGTTTTTGAATGAAAACATATAAGCACATAAACCTTTGAAAGTACTGAAACTGACTTGCATCTGCAAAGCTGTGTCATATGTCAGAATAGCTCATAGCAAAAAAAGAATGATTCTTTTTGATTGGGTACAGAAATAATAAAGTTAAGGGAAGTAATTTTAGTAATTTTATGGCATAGCTGCCACTTCTTTCAAACTAAGTTGAAATATACTGGTGCTCTCTTTGTAACGTTTTTCTTTAAAACATTTTTTTGCACTTTGTATGTCTTCTAGGTGAGGATGCTGAGGAGGATGAGGTTGAAGAAAACCCTATTGCTGTTGATTTTCAGGATGTTCAAGATGCCTTTTATATGAAAGATCCTAGGAAGGCTTTACAGGGCTTTTTTGATAGAGAAGGTGATTTTTTTCTAATTAAATGTAATTCTTTTCTACTTAGCAAAGTGTTATTTTGTTGTTTATTTTTTGCAGGGGGATTTAGGGTGTGATGTGACAGCAAACCTTTTCTGTTACATTGTGGGTAATGTTTTTTGTTCAATCGAATGTTGGTGAGTGTTGATGGTGGTTTGGTTTGGGTTTTTTTTATTAAAACTTGGCTCACCATTTAATATTGAGACTTAGTTGCTAATTCCTAAACTGGGAGTTGCAGTGAGCACCTTGTATTCCTGAGTGACACTCAAACTTCACCSATGCTTTGAAGCTATGCTGAAGAAYCAAAACTCATCAATTTCCAGACTATTGGCTTTGGAGATGTCTGTATTTGTATGTAATTGTAAAATGGGAAAGTATAAAAAAGACAAAAGGCAATAATYAAATGATCTAACATTTCAGTGGTTGTTAGTGAAATGTAACGAATATTCACTTATTTGCTGAAAAAATCAGTCTTCAAGATGGACAATACCTGCAAATTCAAATTGCAAACTGTTGTTGCCTCAGAGTCCTTTATTTAATATGTACAGAGACAAGACTGGATTCTTTCTTTGAGCTACATATTCCTCAACAGGCCACTTAGAGGTTTTTTATCTGAAAAAGCCTGGGTTTTGGGAAAAAAAAACTACATGAGCATAATACCAACTGAAGATCCTATGGCTTTAAAAAAGAACAAGTAAGGCAAAATCAGTCCTTTGATATGTAACAAGAGCATTTTWTCTCTTTTGTTTAGCTATGACGTTCTTTTCTGCTGTAAAGATTCTTCCTGCTTATTTCAGTTTTGGTTACTACATCACTTTCTTTTCTAGGAGAAGAGTTAGAATATGAATATGATGATCGTGGGCACAATAGCTGGCTGTGCAGGATCAAGTAAGTATGTCTCCATTCTTTTGGTACATGGAAGTTGACTTTGCTGAATTTGCAAACCAAAGCTGAAGAAATTACTTGTGTCACACTTGGCAARGAAACCAGCTAGATTTTGACTGATATCCTAATACTGAGAAAAGTCAAGGATCATTGTCTTGTTTAGTGTTCTGGAAGGACTTGGTTTTCCTAGTGGATGAAAATCGGGAAAGCAAGAGTTTAGGTTCTTTCAGCTACCCTTGTTTTGCGATATATGTGAAATTGAAATACAAGAGAAGAAACTAGGAAACAATCTCTTTCAATTCCTAATGGGAAAGATAAAAAAACCCCCCCAACCTTGATTCCACTGTGTGCACAATTTGAGTTCCTGTATGGTATAAGGCAGTTTTTCATGGGTTCCTGCCAGAGGCCACTAATGTCATTCTTTCATAAGATAGGAGAAGGTGAGGTGGAAATTAAGTCAACAAGATAAATCTCAACATGACAATGATTGTGCTGCTTAAAAATCCTTTGTTTCAGCCTGGAAACTATTTGTTACTGATGTTATATGAATACCAGATACCCGTACTTTAAATGATTCAGGATTTCACATTTAACCTTTTAACTTCCTGTATTTGCAGGAATAGAGGAAATAAATAGAGGAAAAATTAGTGTTTGGACTAGTGAAATACAAATTACCTCACATGATTTAGGATATCACGCTTGAGYTTTGATTGGTTCTGTATCAAATGARAAGTGRAAATATTTAAACCACAAAAGAAGATTAAAATTAACTGGGAAGAACAATGGCTTTGTAAAATATCTGAGTAGCATTCCTGAAAAGCTGTTTGTGTCTGAGTGTTCTCTGATCCCTYAAACTGAACAGGTTGCCTGTGGATGATGCATCAGGAAAGCAGCTGGTGGCAGAGGTTCTCCATTCAGGAAAGAAAAAGGAAGCAATGATACAGTGTGCACTGGAAGCTTGCAGGCTGCTCGATGCTCGAGGAGTACTGAGGCAAGAAGCAGGTGAATAACTGTGATCATTCTAAAACCCCTAAATTAGGGATTGGACATGGTTATCTTGAATTTACTTTATTGCTGATTGGTATGCAAATAATTTTATTTCTTGCCTTCACCCTTACCTTTCTCAGTATCTCGAAAAAGGAGATCAAAGAACTGGGAAGATGAGGAYTTTTATGACAGTGATGATGACACCTTCCTTGATCGAACTGGCGCTGTGGAGAAGAAACGACTGAACAGAATGAAGAAAGCTGGTAAAATCGAAGAAAAACCAGAGACTTATGACTCCCTGGTAAGAAGAATTATGACATGAGGGTATTATAACTAAGAAGAAATCTTAATGGATCATGGCAGTGGGTGAATGAAATGCCAGAACAGGATACTTTTAAATTAGTTTTAAAGCATTGGGAAGTAATTCCAGGCTTTAAAGTCCACAGGATGCATCCCAAAGAAATATCTCATTGTGCTTSAAAGAATAAGAATCCTGGATTGACAGGCATATGACAGCTATAAGTCCTACAAAGACAGTAGGATGTGAGGGATAGGATGGGTTGGAGGGTACAGTGGTRGTGTAAAACTGCTGCAGAAAAATTATACATACTTTTCCCGTTTCAGAAACTGTTTAGATAATTTTCTATGTCAAGGAATGAGTAAATTGTTTAGGAGCAATCTAGACTTCTAAGCCTAGGAAGTTTTGGTCAAAGATCAGAAATAAAGAAATGGAAGTAATTTCATATGGTATTTGAGTAACTGTCAAAATGAGATTTTAAGATAAAATCTAAGCATGTTGTCCTCTCATAGGTCACGAAGCTAAAAGAAGCAGAAAATGAGCTTTCTGAGATAACAGAGAAGCTGAAGGCTTCAGGGAAAGGTAAGGCATGAAGTTTATTTGATCATAGTGCTTTCCATAAAGAAAAATGCAGAGCTGAAAATTATATTAAGGTTTGCAGGTCACTGAGTTAGCTCAGGAGAATACTTGTGTTCTTTATCCRATAGTTTATGTACTCTGTGTTTGTAGTCATTTACTAATAAATGCAGCTTTATCCAAAGCAAAAAAAATCTAAGTTAAAGTGAGGTGGCAAGTGTACAAGCTCCTGGAGTTCTAGGAGGGTGAGAATTATTACTTTTTATCTGCCCGTATTGCTGAAAGTGACCCAATTTGAGGAGCACTATTTTTTCCTTTCTCTTAAAAATCATTTTGAAGGAAAGAGGAAAAATCTGACCAAAAATGTAGTACCTTTTATTTCCCTTCTCCCACTGTAAATACATTGCAAAAAGGAAAGGTAGGAAGAGAGAAATGCGGAGAAAAAGCATTTGACACTTAAACTATATGTTCAGTGAACATGCTATCTCATGAGGGAGCCATTCAGGTTCTAGAATTATGCCTTAGTGATGGYATCTGTTAGTGAGTTAGGTTTAAAAGCATACTATACCAATAGTTGCATTTTGCTTTCTGTTATTGATGATGTGGAGTAAAAGGAAGGTGGGAAGGAAATGTTTAGGCTGGTTCTTCATACAAAAACCTTTTTATCAGAGTTGGCATTAATAAAGGTTGCAGAAATTAGTCAGTCGGTTAGTTTGTCAGAAATTTCTCTCCAAGAGGCCTAGGAGCAGTGTGGCAGCTGGACTGTCTTCTGTGCATTATAGGGTTGTGTTTCTTTCTAGTTATTCAGCTCCACACCAAAACTCATCTGTATCAGTATTTTTGTTGGTGAYTGATTACACCAGATCCCTGTTCAAAATCATTCCACCAAGCATTCTAACTGATGTTCAGTGTGTTTGAAGGAATTGTTTTCAGCATGACTGATAAGTGTTGATAAGTTGTTAGCAATTGACTGGCAAAAGAAGTTAATGCTTAGATTGTCTGAGAGGTGTAATTCCAAGCTTTTTATGTTCTGATGCCTTTGTTTCTACTGATACTRTTTCTCAGCAAGACTGTTGAATTATATTGTAGTAGAAGCTGAGTGAAGGAAGAGTCAGTTCATTTTTGTACTTCTGCTAACACCATATAATGCTGTAGGCCCCCTCCTCACCAAAACCTGGCCATGCAAACCCAATACACACGTTTTTGTAACTTGCAGATGGTTACACAGCTAGTTGGAGRTTTGGAAAAAAGTGCAGTCTTGGCATTTACTGAAGTAGAGAATCATTCAGTGTTGGATGGGAATTCCCTAGAACTAAGCCAGGATAAAAGAAACATAGCAAATATTGCATCAATCAACTGGTTTGTTTGGGTGTTTTCTAGATCCTTGGGTTTTCTTTTATTTGTGTACTTTAGGTTAATCACAGATGCTGAAAAAGCCAGGAGCAGGGTTATTGACCATGGGTCATTCTTACCAATRTCATGAGCTGTCCAGCAAAGCTGCTGTGTTACATACAGTTCTGAAACCTTAACGCGCTTTTGCTTGCTCTAAATGATTATTTGTAGCCTGAAGACAAGAGTGTAGAGACACCAGTGAATGAATGACAGGCTAAATTGCTACACCTCTTACCARGCACTTGGAGAAATTAAGTAGTTGTCTAAGAAAATCTCAGTAGAAGTTCACAAATTGTTCCCTGGGGTTCTTCAGAACTAATTACTGATGGACTCACTTGGTATCTCTCATTCACTGATGCTGCCTAATGCAGATCAAATATATGGAGCTCTTCAGTCTCATCTTTGGTTGCCTCTTCAGGAGAAAATATCAATAAGTTGATGGTGCAGTAAATAGCCCTGTAGCTTTGTGTCACTGAGATATAAAGTATAATGGACGTGATTGATTCACCTCTTAGTTGTGTCAAATTTTACTTCAGTAGTGTAGAAAACTGCTGCAACAGATAAGGAATGCTGACTGTAACCCTSCAAGCTGGTATTAGGCACTGTTGTTAGAATCAAGCAGAGAATCCGATTTGTGACAAGYGGTGATCCAACTCCCTCAGCACCACTCACTGACTGAAACACTTACACTGCTCTGCAGCACAGCAGCAAGCTCYGCATTTAATTGTGGAGCTTTAATTTTTCTGAGTAAAGTGACTACTCACTAAACCACATCTTTGTAATTTGATGTTTAAATCAAATTATCATCCTGCTTAGTTCCTGCCTGCAAGGAGGTTCAGAGTGATTGTTAGCAATCCCTTCTCATTGTTGGTTAGTTTGTATAGATAATTGTGATGAAAAAAAAAGCTATCAGAATTTCTTTTATGACATGTTTTGTCATCATTTATGCTGGTGTGGAGGTGGATGCTACAGCTGTCTCTTWTCTTTTGAAGCCTATTAATTCTGTATATCTTTGAACAGTTACTGTTATGGCTTTCATATATTTTCAAATGGTTAGCTCTGTTTTGTTTTACATCAGAAATATCCTTTTCAATGAAATCCATTTGTAAACATGAGTCCTGTTGGTGTGTCCTCTAAATATTTAAATATTGTAAAATAGTTGGAAGATGTACTCTTTAGAACAACKTAGACTACTGTATTTGTATGCATTTAAAATTTCAAGTGCTACTTAATTAGCTCAAGTTGAACTGAAGATAACTCATTAATCAAAAAATATGCTTTTGTATATATATACAAAACCACTTATAAGGCAGAAAATACACATTGGATTTGCCACTTTTAATTTAATATTAAAAGGCAGGAAACTATCTGTCAAAAGACTTGTTCAAATTCTGGCAAGAACACTTTTCTTTGTTTGCCTCCAAGTTATTTTTGAATACCATATAACAACTTCTGGAACATTGTTCAWGCCCAAGGAAAGCATTTTTCTGGATCATTTTGGTTGGTTATTTTAAATCCAGGTGCTACAATTCTGTACCTTTTTTTAGTCATTCGAGATTTAGTTTTACCTCCTGAGTTTTGTTTTAATTGGTCAAATATACATAGAATTGTTAATATTTGAAAGTAAGTGGAGTAGAAAAACTGTCATTACTCCTTTTCAAGTACAAAGTAGTTTTCTTGCCAGAAAATCTAATCAAAACAAAGGTAAATTTTGTGTGATTGACCTAATGCATGAAATTGKTTTTGTGTGCACTCCTTCAGGGGTAGGAGACAGCGTGGATTGATTTTRAACTTTGCAAATGTAATAACATAAACATTGCAAAAAAGTCAAAATGGGATTCCTTATGCGGTAGTGAAGGTTCTCTCGAGGCTGGGATTATTTTAGTCTGTGACTACAAAAAAGCCCTAAGCCACTTTTCTGGGGAGAGCAGATCTAGAAGTGAAATGAACAAACTAGAATATCACTCAAAAAGAAACATTCCGTTTTAAGTGAGGCTTTGTTAGGTAAGTGGATTAAAGTTTAYTCTCAGGCTTTTGTTAGGAGAAATGCTTTCATCTTTCCAGGCCTAACATTATTTCATCAGTCAAAAGAGGATAGTTGTACCTATGTATCCTACGTACCATATTCTCCAAAGGCAGGACCTGATTATTACAATTCTCATCTCCCCTTTATCTTATCTAGTCCAGTCCCACCCAGCAGCTCAAGATTCCTTGGATGAATTCATGACAGAAATAAAATCAGGATGCTCCTTAGACAGCGTGGCACGAAAGAAGCTTCACTTGCGGTCTTTTGAACTGAAGAAAGAGCAGCAGAGACTGAAAGGGTTAATAAAGCTTGTCAAGCCTGCAGAACTACCTGAGCTGAAGCCTCAGTAAGTCYTGATGAAAACATAAAACAACTACTTTTTCCTTTATTGTTATCCATGGGCAGTTGTGCAAGCCCAGTAAATAGTCAGCTTTCCAATGACAAAAAGCAGGACACCCTTCCAAACTACCTGGCTCATCTCTTTAAAGAGCTGCCTGTGCCTCTGGGCTACTGCAGCTTCAAGGGCTGAGGGAAAGGCACAAGACTGGAGTAAGGCCAGCCCAAACTAGCAGGATCACACAGGTGAGGGATTGGAAGCACATGTTAGCTTCTTTGATTTTTTTTTTTTCTGACCTGCATCCAAAAGGAAGTGAAGAATTTTACAAATACTATGCACAACATAAAAACCACTTTTACACTGTGAGGTTATTTGGAAGTCAAATGTAGTGGCTGTTCAACTACTGCCAGCAGCACCACTGCATCTTGAGAGGGTGTGTGCTGTGTTCATCATTTACTAGTGGCAGCTTGGTTAGAGGTTTATTACTTACTTAGTTCATTTAAATTGAGGTGTTGCCTCCAAGTGTGTTTTTATATATATGTATGTATGTATGTATGTATGTATGTATGTATGTATGCAATTGAATTTTAGGAGTCTATGTGATACAGAGGTTTTTTTCTTGTTTGTTTATTTTTTGCTTCTTGTTATGGCATGTGTCTGAATCCTATAACATATATGTAGGATAGAGGAGTCATTTCTTGCAGCTTCCTCCTTGGATGCTGCAAGTGGGAGAGAAATAAAAAGATTTTTATAGATCCACTTCTCATATGTTTTTGGGGGGATTTGTATAAGTAAGATTTGTTTGATACTTTGTACACTGTTTTTCTTTGCCTAATTTTTATTAGGGGTGGGAGTTACAGTCTGAATGCAGAGAACAAGCCTAAAAAGATGAACCTGCCTCTCTTTGGTGCAATGAAAGGGGGAAGCAAGTTCAAACTGAAAACTGGAAGCCTAGGGGTAAGTTGGACTTTTAAATGCTGCAGGTCAGTGGCAATTTCTCAGACACCTTCTCAGGCTGTGGAGGCTTTAGGTGCCAACTCTGTCTTCTCACATGCATCGAAACAGCATGGAGGTGCAGCCTGTGGCACTGGGAGGTGCATGGACAATAAGCAGGGCCTGTTGGGTATTGTTTGCTGCCAGCAGTTGCATTCTGTGTCCTTGCCCCAGTTTCTTGGGGCACAACTGTGGTCAAAAGGCAGTGGATCAATAGATGGGGCCATCAGGCTGAGCCACTGCTCTGCCTTGGCAGCTGGTCCTTCTCTTGTTTTTCCTCATGTTGGTAGCCAAGATCATATCCAAGATTGATTCAGTTTCCAGTATCCCTCTTATTTTTTCATCTTCCATTTCTACTAATAACTTTTCYCTAAAACCTAACTATTCATCATCCTGAGAGTGTTTCCTTACCAGCTGTCTCTGACAGCAGTGTGTGTGCTTGCTCCTGTAATGAGTATTTGTGACATCTACCTCTGTCTTGGCACTAATGCACAAGTCTTTGTCTTGCAGAAGTTGCCTGCTAAGCGTCCAGACATCCCTCAAAGCTTGTTAAAAATGAAAGATGATGGACCAGAAGAGGAGGAGGAAGAAGAAGAAGAAGAGGAAGAAATGGAAGTGCAGCAAGAAGCAAATGCAGTAAACAGCAGAGTRTCAAACCTGGAAATGAAAATAACAACAGAGAAAGAAGCAGGAAAAGAAATACATGCTCCTGATGGCTCTCCTCGCAATAACAAGAATCTAGAATCTCTTCAGGATGGTAAACCATTGTTTCTGATTTTTCCAGTAAGGAAGATGAGTCTCTTGCTGCTGAATTTTTAAGAGYTATGTGAATCTAATGTTGAGTCACAGGTTCCCCAGCCCATTTATTTTCCATCATTTTTTTACCATGATTTCAGAGTCTGTGTGGCAACAGCTGARTTTCACATAATTCCAGTTGAAACTCTGCTTGGCAGTCAGTTTTTCACACTTCTTGGTGAAACAGAGTTAAGTTTCCTGTATGTAAGAAAGTCCTATTTTGTTTCCATTAGATTGATTGTCCATATGAAAACAGCTGCAATGTTTTGTTGACAGTAAAAGTGACTTAATAATAAAACAAATGTCTGTGCAAAACTTCAGATCCATTTGTAAGCATGGAGAAAATAATTTTTAAAGGTTAAGGGAAAGGTATCGTGTCTTGGGGGTGTCTCCCATCCCTCCTTTTCTATATCAGCCTRATGCATTTGAAAACTCAGTTATGATGTATCTCAGTGAACAATATGTTTGATGACAGAAAGCTYGTTCTAGCTTTTTGGCTTAATGCTGGACAAGTTGCTGTTGGAAAATGTTTCAATAGCTCATAGGTTTTTCTTTATTGTATTGTGATGGACTTGGTAGATAAAATAATTCAGATGACTTTTAAGAGTTCTTCCTGAGACAGCTTCAGCAAAGAGTTCCCTTTGGTACTTGGTCTCAGGGATGCACTGTACTTATCTGAGGTACTGTAGTGCGCACTGAGCTCCTACTTTTTTCTGTTACAGGGGTTGATTTTCTGCCTGAGCCAAAGGTACTGAGGAATGAATCTAAGATGGGACCCTCACAAGAGAAATCCCAAGGTGAACATTACAATATAGACTATTTTATACTAGCATGTGGGTTTAGAAACTGACTAAAGGACTTACTGAYTTATGTGGGTCAAAGGAAACTGAGTTTAGTCTAGTGCCTAAGGAATCCAGAACTGAGCTGAAAGATCATGTTTTGCTCGGGAAGTGGTTAAGTGTATGATAAAGACAGGTAACTTTCTATTTTTTCAAAACTCAGACTCCTAAGAATCTGACCTCATCATCTCACCCATAGACTTAAGCYGTGAGAGTATCAATATTTCAGAGACTTAGTGTCAGAAAAACAAAGAATTCTTYTCATCCATCAACTCTAAAGTTTTGTGTTGTTTCTTTTTTTTTTTTTTAAACAAATTRGTCCTGCACATTTTCTACTCCTATCTTTCTAAATCARTTACTCCAGTGATTACAGATAGTAAATGTCTTTTAGAAAATAAACACCTGCCATTAACTAAAGTTAATATTACAGAATCACTAATAGAGGATTGTATTAAACTGCATTCAGRTACATGACTGACAGTGCATTTAACATAAATTAAATCTAGGAAAAACAATAAGATGTTCAGCAGTATTATTCTTAAGTATGAACTGTCGTGCAGTGAGATATCCTGGATTTCCTTATAGATGTATTAATTCTTATGTGAACCTCGTAAGTTTATTTCTGTAGAATTGGTCATTTGTGCTGTGTCATAAAACAATTCTGCTTTCTTCCCAGCATCCAAGGTAGTAAATAAGGAACCTGAAGAGACATCTGAGAAAGTTAAGAAAATCAATAGTTCAAGCAAGGTCAGTTACAACACCACAACTGCTTCAGCTTAAGAGGAAATAATTTCTAGGCTCTTTTTTAGTGAAATAGTAACAATTTCATGGAGTATAACTTGGTGATAGTAGTGCTTTTCTGCTCACTAAGACCCAAATGTAGAACTATACACTGCCATTGAACACAGATTTTGGAGTCTCCAGCAGCTTTCTGTTCAATCACAAAAGTTGCTTTTTTCACCTCTTCACTTGGCAGTTACTAATGMATTGCTGCTTCTCTTGTATCAAAAGTGCTGTAGAACATAGGTGTTCTCCAAGCTTTGAAATGTCATTGCAAAGCTTTCCTTGGAGAGWAGCTTGGGAAATACACATTGGCTGAGACAAAACACAGTACTAAACCTGCAGTTAGTCTGTATCAAACCTTCTCCTTTTCTGTAAGATGTAGAAAGAGATGAGTCTTACAGATTAATGTCTTTTGCAACCAAGTCATCACTAAATTTGAGTGGATGTACCAGATCATGTTTCTCCTGTGTGTATGATTTGTATTCAAATGTAAAGTATGTGAGCTTTGCAGGTTTTGGGACTCAGTCAGTTGTTGCCTTCCTGGGTCTAACAAGGATCTTCTCTGACAGCCTGGTGATTATTGTGAGGCTCTTCCCTTTAGAGGCCATGCCACCCTGCTGCTGATTGCCATCAGAGGAGATGTCTGTACTTGGTGGGCCATGAGTTGTGACCATTAGGACACTTTCTTTGTGGTGACCGTCTCATTTTAGCCCTTCAGCACTTATTGAACCTCAGGTCCTTGCATCCTCTGTGTGCTGACTGCTGCCTTGTTAGTCCTGGCAGAGGACCCAGGGACTAGGCAGGCACAGTCCTTAGAATTGTCTTTTGTTGCTGGYCTTGCTRARGATGCTAAAGAAATCCAGRGTATATTTATACTGTTAAAACCCAMGTTTTACCACTTTTATGGATATGGGAGGACAAGGCAGTTTTTCATGCTGAGGCAGTCAAGTCAGCACCTCTCACCAGCAGAGARTTTGCTCTAACACTGAGCATTCTCCAAATGCCAGATGGCTTAGACATATTCTTTCTCCCATCACAAATCACTTTTTCCCACATGCTGTCTCTGCCTTTGGGCTCAGATCTTGCATGGAAAGTATCAACCAGAAGTCAGCTTTTTCTCTTTTTAAAAAATTCAATAACATTGAATCGTATAAAACTGGAAAAACAATTTTCAAGTGATTGYTCACAAGCCATATTTAAAAGCTGTAAACTCTGTGCAGTTTAATGTTTTGGAAAACATTAGTCCTCAAAAAAGCTGTTTTAGATGTTAATTTGGGGAAGGAAAGTTTTTGAGGGGATGAAAATTTGCTTCAACTGCATAACTTGAGACTGCATAATGATACTACAGAGTAATGCAAATCAGTACTGAGTAACTTGGCATTATTTTGAGCTCTTAAGTYTTGCATACAGCTCTACAGTTGTATGGTTTTTTTTACCTTTTTACCTTCTTTGAAAACAGAAGTTGTTGAGAAAATTATGCTGATGTGGCAAAAATTAAAAATCTAGGSACAAAAAGATACTGCTGTGTCAACAACTGCATTGCAGGTGACCTGTTCTGGTTTGCATTAACATTTCAAGATGTCAGTGAGACCTGAAAAAAAGGAGTGTTCTGTTCTTTTTGAAAACCAAGTTATCCTTAAATAACAGCTGACCTTTTATAAACTCCAGTTTGAAAGTCACCGGAAACCTACAGTTTTCAGTAGTATCGTGCATTGAAATTAGTAAAGCACTTATTGAAAATCCTCTCTAAAGCTTTTCCCTTTTTTAAAAAKATATCCTGTGCCAAATGGCATCACCAAACATTAGGTTTAAACTGTCCAGAAGTGGACAGATTCTGTTTTGAGGGGGAAGTTTGGCTGGATGACCTCTAGACGTCCCTTCTAACCAGCATTTCTATTAGTCTGTGACTGTAATGGAGATGAACTGGATCTGTTTGAGSGTTTGATCTTTCTTCTGTATTACTGTTTTGATCTCTGACTCTTGTAGAAATAACCCTCACCCTCAGTATTTGTCTCTGAACTAGTGAGAGATTTCTGTGACACAATGGTGGAGGGGGTGCAGCACTTTAAAAAATCTTTTCTCTCTTCGCAGGCCCAACAACCTTTTTTTGCCTCACAGTACCCAGATGATGACCCAGACTACTGCATATGGATTCCTCCTGAAGGTATAAACCATYTCCTTACTGGTTTTAGTCTCATAASTCARGAATCTTCCTAATAAATAGTCAGGATGTCCTTGAAAGTGCTTGAGAAAAAGCTAATTCAGGAATACTTTACCCAGAACCTGATGTTCYGTGGCCTGTTGCACCCATGTTTGATGTATGGCTGTGCAGCTTCTTGCAGTGAAAGACAGACCCGCTCTGTAGTAGCTTTATGGCAATGGAGAGACACTTAAAGTTGGTTTTTCAGTTYTGTAACACCTGAGAGAGCTGATTCATACCTGGTGGTATGATAATCTAGCTGAAAGACAAGCTCAAGTTTTCCCTAGGGATAAATRCTCCAGCAATGTTAGTATTCTCAGTTTTCACATAAGTCTGTGAAATCTAAAAATGCTTCTTTGCAGTTTTTTTGCAAAAATCATTGAAATACAAACACGGGGTGAGGTGTTTTGGGGAAAAGTATTGGTAATGCTTTGGTGAAGGCACTGAATAATTGATGCACTCATCCAATATACGTTAAACTTGAATAATTTTTTAACTTTAGTTCCAGAATGTTTTTAGCTAGGTAAAGTTATTCTTAAACAGAGTAATGAATGTTCAGTTCCTCTAAAATAGAACACTCATTTTCATGCACTGAGGTTTTCATTSTAAGTTCAAAGCTTAGCCTTCACTTTGTAGAATACTGTAATTTTTGTAAGGCTGTTGCAAGGTTATAAAAATAAGAATAAATTTCACTGAAGAAAACTAATCTGGTGAATCACCCTTTAATGATAAGGCTGCACATATCTGGTATGTGAATCCACAGACCACCAGATTCAGTAACTCCAAGGTCTGATCTGGGATAGTTAAGCTCTGTGTCCATGAGAGGGAGCTCTGTTTTCTGGCTCTCCCTGCTAGTAGTCAAACTTACCTTATAAGCAGGTGTTRTGAGGAGTTCTCCAGAAAGAAAAACCAAACAGCCACAAAAAACCAGGAGTAGCTGATGGTAATCTTAACACTATTAGTAAAATTGAAATGAATTATTAGTGTAAATCAAAAGACACATTGCAGTGTGCAGTCTTTTTATCCTTTGTGCTTGTGTGGCTGGTGCTAGCTAGAGACTATTTCATACAGGGATRCACATTCCTCTTTGATGATGGGAAAAAGGAATAAGACAACTCTTCCTCTTTGTCCATTAGGTCAAAGTGGTGATGGCAAGACTCATCTCAATGAAAAATACGGCTACTAAGCTTCAAGTGCCCCAGAGTACATCTGAGGCTTAAAGGACTGCTCTGTTTTGGACTCTTTCACCATGTGTTAAGTGAGGGATAAGAGACTTGGATTTTCAGATGCTGTTTCAAGTTCAAGGGCATCAGCAGCTGCTCTGGCTTTTAGCTCTCCCTGTGCGTCCTCTGTTTGTYTTCCAGATATTTTTTTTAAGTAAAAGCCCACACATTCTTCTGCCTCTTCTTTCACTTTTAACCTTGTTTTGTTTTTTAGCTTTTTTAAATTTGGCTTGAAACTGTAGGCTCATTTTTTCCTTTTGTAAATAAAAGTAGCCAAAAATATGAAAAGAATACACCTCTGTATACTTACAGGATTGATAAAATTTATTCATGTTGGGATTGTGCAGTTAAAATAAGAAACACTACTGGTTTGTGTCTGTGGCTGCTGTTTGAAAATACTGTCATGGTAAACACAATCTAAAACTTGAGGATTCTTTTTTTTTCCTTTCCTATGGAAAAAAGAACAGCTTATGTTTTGAAAAGAAAATTGTTTTCATTTTTCTCTCGTGCATTTGTTGGAATACATTGTGTGGAGTGGACAGGAAATGGTGAGTGTACAATGTTATAGAGATCCAGAAAAGCTAAAGAACTGAAGAGGCTGGAACTGCTTATTTTGAGTCAGGGAGTGACAGAAGAAACAGATGGAAGGATATCCTGAAAAAGCCTATAATGAAGCCTGTTCTSCTTGGGTCACAGCATGAGCAAAGTGCCATCTTAATGCAGTTCAARGCATRCCTGCTCTTCATTTATCACTAATAYTGTTTTGAATGTGATTAGGCTATGAAATTACTTGCCATCAAATGTTGTTAGAGCTACAAATGAAGTCAGGTTCAAAAAGCAAACAGGCATCTTTATAGAGAGGTGACAAGTGTTCATTGGAAGGGCCTAATGTTGTCCCTGTACCCCATCTTAAGCGTKCAGGCAGTGCTCTCCTGCCTCAGCAAGGGCACCCTCTTCATGTCAGTGTGAATGAAAGTGATTAAACAAACAAAGGACAAGTACATGTCTCTCAGCCTTCTGAGCCTGCACATCCAGTCCTCCTTGAGGTGGGGAAAGTTGAAGAGAGCAGGGCAGTGTGAATAAGCTGCAGTGTGCCCCAGGGCTATGGAGTCCTCCAAGGAGGTCAGCCAGGGGCTGCCAGGACGCTGGGGCCACTGCCAGGCCTGCCTGTCCCTGCCCAGCCCCTGTGGGTTCTTACAGAAAAATAAATATTTTCTGTTTGTTGCGCTTCAAATCCAGCTTTCAAGTTTTAAGCAGCACTTGGGCCCTGAAGCCTGCAGCACAGTAACATGGTCATCACTCATCAGCTCACCTGAATAGCCTTTGTCTGGGGGATCCCCTGGCTGAGTCCCAATTGTCCCAGAGCCTGTGCTGTGGTAAAGGCAAGGTCCTGCAGGATGTCTGAGGGTTGAAATAGCTGTAGGCACAAGCATACAGGGTTGTGCTATGGAAACAGCAGTGCCACAAATCAGGGACATCCTTTGGTGTGCTTCCACCAGCCYATGGCTGCATTCTCATGGATGAATCACAGGCACGCACGTCAGAATCCAGGGTGAAGGGATAACCATACAACTCCTTACTTAACAAGCTCAAGCTACAAAACAGCATCTTCTTTCTGCCTCCAATCTTCAGCGTATGTGGCAGGTTTTCGTCTGCATCTGCACACCAGGCTGGGCAGCCTAAAGCTTCCTGCTTCTGGCAGAGGCCTATCTTAATGTAATCCAAGGAAAGCTGTTGCCTCTCYATTCAAAATGCCAGACCTCATAGGTTTCAAAGCTGTAGCCATTCCCCTGAGCCTTATTCAGTTCCAGGGTGTACTGGGCAACTGCAGGGGACTTGTATTCATCAGCAGCAGGCCTGGCRGATTTCAGACAGGGGAAATAGTAAGTGGCCATTTCTGCTTGACAGAAGCACTGGGGAAAAGAGCCTATGTTAGTACACTTTTAATTTACCATCCTAAAGGAGGTGGTCAGTGCATCTTTTCATTGGGSCTGCTTTGTAGTACGGACAAATGGCATTGACCTGCTGCCAGGAAACACATCTCTGGGGATAAGGGCCTGGACAGTCTGGTCCTGGCTAAGAACATGAGCTCCCCATCTGTTTCTCTTCACAGCAACTCACTTGTGCTCCCATCTGGATCTGACTGTAAACCCTGCTTTCGTTAGGCCATCCATCTTTTGTTTCATTGTGGAACATGAACACCCAAAGGTCGTCCCTGCTGGATGGTTCCAGTCATTTTCATGGTGGCATTCAATAAAACGATGGAAAAAGCACCCGTTATATTTGAAAGTTGCTGTCCTCCCTTGATGATCACTTTGSCATCCCAGAAGCAGTTTCTCATTTGATACTCAACAGCTGTATAATGCATGACAGGTTTGAATATTCTGCTTTTGGGCCAGGTGTGTATGTCATTYATCAAATACCTTTTTCTTCCAATAAGAGCTATAAATCAGTACATGGGCATGGGAGCAGAGGTCRCCATATTACACAGAAAGGGATCTACAGCAGTAAAGCTTCACCTTTTCATCATTTCTTTGCTCATCCACTGTGTGACAGGCCAACACCATGATCTTACCTCTGTATGATCTGCAGGCCTCCCTCCAAACTTTTACATCTTGCTGGCAATAGTAAACTATAGTAAACAAGAAACTCAKCTCTTCCTGCAAGTAAAAGATGTCTTGATGGTCTGTGTACATGTCAAAAATTGCTTTTTTTCCTTAAGCACCACACTGCATCCTATCATAACCATCTTGTGGAAGAGCACCTATGTAGCTGATTTTATTTTAAAAATAGAGGAAAAAGCTTTTGCAGCCCTTCATACCCACAACGTAGGGAAGACTTCTTAGTTTCATGACCAAAAAATGTAGAGTCTGTGAAAATGAAAACTCCCTTGCACTTCAGTTTAACCCTGCGTAATTAACTGCAGACATGATTTTCTTTCAGAAGCTGACTGACAGTGGTGCAGCCATCGTAGCCTCTGGCGTTAGAGAAGCGTAGCCTTGAGACTTTGTGTTATTAAGCAGCTGACTGAAGGCCCTGTATCCCCCTAAACTCCCATTCTCCTTCAATTTCCCATTGTACACCTTCATCCCACGGGGCATCTGGCACTGACTCCATGGCACAGATGTAATTTGGGCCGTGCACGGTTTCCTGCGCGTGTCCCACCTCGAGAGGAGAGCCCTGCCCTGCACGTGGGAATTTGATCCCAGGAAGGGAGCGCTGCTGCTGGCTTGTGTTACAGGCCTGTTCTTGGCACAGACTGCACTTCCACACTGCCTCTGAGATGCTTTTCCACATTAAATCAGAGCCAAACAATCTGGGTTCCCCAGGCCTGTGCAGTAGTCTGTGGCTGAGGCTTCTCCTTCTCGTGGAGGTGTTAARTGCGTGGTCATGCAGCAAGCAGAGCTGGCAATATTTACAGCTAGRGGTGTGATTATAGGGTGTATGACAACTCTCATAGACATTTACCACCCCAAATTCTTTTCCTGACCTCCCTAACCCCACAATGATGTTCACTGTCTCGAAGAGGAAAGAGCTCTTGGGATATCTAGGACTGTTTCTTGGCTCAAGAATCCTCCAGCATCTTTTCCATTCCAATAGGAGGATGATGAGTGCATTAACATGCAGCAGGTCCTTGAACAAAGAAATCCCACTCAGCATGACCCTCCTATGCACAGCACACTCAGGTTTTTCATGGAGCTCTCTTGCTCTGCTCAACAGTTCTGCACCACTCCAACCCCTCACTGCTRCAAGCATTATGAGACCTCCAGCAAAACAGAAAGACCAGCACTGGTGGGTTTTTGGTCAACCATGCAGCACTAATTTCTGTCTAACACTGGAATGGAGATAGCCTGCAGGGTCCTGTGTACCCCACTCCCAACAGCTTTTACTGTCTGAGTAGTGGGCAGAAAGCCTGGTCACACTTCAGCTCTCTGACTTTGTACAAGCATAATGACTCCATCTGAAACTTTTTCCAGAATTTTTAGTGCTTAAGATAACAGTGGAAGTCTGCAGTGGTTGCTATGCATGCAGGCAGCTGTGGGAAAGACCTGAGCAACACCACCAGACATTCGTCATAAGTCATCAGAAACTTGCTGTGTCTCAAATGAGTGCTTTGTGAGCTTCATGCATCAACACCTCATTCMAATTACCAAACCTCTCCTTTTTTCATATGCTTCCTCACCCTGAACCTCTGCAATGACTATTCCCACTGTTTGTGGAAGCCACAGATCAGGCTGATGTCTTCTCCACCATTCCTCTTTACATTTGAAGGTGGGGCTAGAGACAGACTTTCAAATTAAACAGCCAGGGGACTTGTAAGGGCAGCTGCTTCCACTGTAAGCAAACAGGACTATGTGGGCTGTGTGCTGGGTTTTCTGTGTGCTGGGTTTTCTGTCTCGTGTTGGCTGCATTGACCAATGGGTAAGGAAACTTAGAGCAAAGGCTTCATCTCAGAGGTAGCTGTAAGGCTCCCCTTAACCAAGGGTGAGTAGAGCTCATCCCACCACTGCCATTCTCTGCATGACACCTCCACATCAGCCAACTCTGCTGGTTTGAGATGTCATCTTTTTACAGGTGACTTGGTGACTTGGACCCAGCACTGCTGCATTTTCTCTCCGTTTCTCCCGAAACCACAGATCAGAGCAAACAGCCTCCAGATGGAGCTCATGATGTACAGGCCTCCCCACACCTGAGGTGTCCTCCCACTCGAGGAGGAATCCTGGCTGTGCCTCTGGTTATGGTTCCTGAAGAAGGCTTCCTCTTACTTATCTAAGGAAAACTGAAGCGACATGTAACACTCCGCTTTTTGGAATGGAAAGGAGCATTCAGAAGGTGCTTCATTCAAAGGAGCAGAACACCTATTTGGTTACCTACTTGTCAAACTGCATTTGCAGTGCTAAGTGCTACAGAACACAGAGGGATATCATTAAAGAGCAGCCCATCCTGGAGTAGCACACAGGGCTTGCTCCAGCATTCCCAAAGTGATTGTTTAAATCTGCTGTCTCCTGCACAGAGGGCACGATTAGCTCGTATTTTCTTTGGAACATGTGTTTACCTCATTATCATACTTACTTTCCACTGCTACAAAACTTCTCATTCTGTATTCACCTAATAAATACTCTTAAATTTATGAGGCATCAATGCCCMAAGGCCCTTGAGCACCTAATGTTTGGGCAGCTGGCTGCAGTTCTATGCATAAAGAATATTTTTGATACCTGTATAGCATCACATTCTGAGACTCAGAATATACACTCAGCATAACCATAGACATGATGAGGGGGGACATTTTTAAATTCATTTTTTTACATTCTGAAAATTAAATGCTATCTTCAGAGCTCTCAGTTTCATTTTCAGTGAAGCAAACATGAGGTAAGACATTAAAATTATTTTTTTTAAGTCAAGGAAAAGACCTATGCATCAGCCTGATTTGCTTAATTACGCTTTTTTAATTGTGGAAGTGTTTCGTTCATTGTGCAGCTGTGTGAATACATATGCAGGTGTATGCACACTTTCAGCTGTGAATATATTAGTTTGTTCCTCTGCTTTGACCCGTTAAACCACTTGAAACTCAGCTGAAACTGCAGTCTTAGGGCATTTTGAGTGGCTCACCTGCTTATGCTGAGTACCTGTTTCTAATCCAGTTTCTTGTAACACCCAGAAATGAGATATGTGGGCTAAGAATAGCACATGATATGAATCCACTTGCAGGTGAGTGCTCAAGGGAAGTCTGATGGAGATTAGGCTCATAGAATAGCAGATGAAAACTCATCTGTGCTGGCCCAGGCCACGAGGGTGCTTGGGTGCACGTTAAAACGCTCTCAGCTCCCCTAGACCCAAGGCAAAGAGCTTCTCTTCCTGTCTGGATGTGTTCATACTCCTGTGTACAAAGATGTACCGAAGCMTTGACYRCACRGCCAACAGGCAGCGTGTGYTGTACTTTGGTTTAAATGCAGCACKTGGACTCTGACAAMAAYTGATGTTCCTGTGAATCAGAAACCTTCATACACATGGAAGGTTTAAGAGCTGGCATGTGTAATACAAACAGAGCAGAGTTTGCTCCAAAAGGGCAGTTCCTAAAGGGAAAGARTTATACAGTGGCTTCTTAGAGTTTCTTCTGTTTGGCAAGTGATCATTTTCTTTTCATGCCAAAGCCAGGGATGAGCAGACACCCCTTGAAGCCATCACTTGACAGTAGCTTTCCCAATTTAATTTGGTCTTTTTTCACAGAAGACCGTTTTGCTGCTGCTGCTGTTTCACTGTTCCACTGTTGCTTTTCCTGCATATTGAATTCAGGYCAAGCTTCATTTCTTCCCAGGGGACAGGACATCATTTTGCTGAGCCTCTTCCTTTATTTGTCCTCATCCTCGAGCCCCACTTACCCATATGACAAAACACCCCCTTCAAGCTTTTGTCCTGCTCCTGGGTTGCACAAGTGGTTCTGCTGGGAGTTGAACTTCACCAGAAACCAGCCTGAACCACAATTTCCCCCCATCCATAAGGCAGAARCTGAATCTGAATTTGTATTTCAAAGTTTTGAGAGGCTCCTCCAATCCCAGTGGAACCTGAACCAACTTTTTGGCATTTGTCTTCTTTTGAGAAAGTGGGGCTGAGGGTAGAGGATGGACAGACACACACCTGTCTCCTAGCTGCTCCTTTTTTTTTGGAATCTGCCACATCTTTCTTTTTGAGGGGTCTATCCAGCACAGAACAAAGCAGACAGTAGCTGTGACCAAAGTGTGTTTAGCTCCATCTAAGTGCCAGGAAGGGCTGGCCCCACGGTGGCAGTGTCCTGGGCAGGAGGTGTGTTTGCCATTCGGGCAGAGCTGAGCAGGCTGCTGGGTTCTGAGCCAGCGCTATGAAGTGGCACAACACTGAACAGTCACTGCCAAATCTCTCCCTTCTTGTTCTCCCTCATCAGAAAGGTGTCAGGGAAGAGCTGAGATTTGCTTTTATCAATTACTTTGGAAAATGGCAGAGTTGTCGGCTTGTGATAGGGTGGGACAACACTTCTCTGCAAAAAGCCAGAGGAATATTTATCTGAAATCTCATCACTCACTCTTTCATGCCCTTATTCCMCAACCACAAGTAATCACCCCACTCCCTCTTACACCGCTTCAAGAAACAGCAATTCAGGGCTGCTCCATGACAGCAAGGCAGTAACATCCTAATTGCTCTTACATGTGAGGGTAGCTRTAATGGGGTCTGTGGTGGAAAGATGATTTATTTTGCAGTGTTGAAAGCACAGCTGTAAGCACACAGACCTTCTCTGTGCTCTCTCCTGAAACAGCTCCCTTGGCTTCTCAGGTGTCTCRCCACAAGACAGATGAAACCGTTTTCTCCTTCCAAATTAGCAGATTTGCCTGAGAACTGTCATCTGCTCTTGCAAAGCAGTCAGACGAGCAGACAGGTGGTGAAGCAYTGATGCTCTGCACGTTCTCCTCCACTGCTCAAAACACACAGACAAGTATTAAACAGTTTAGGCTCTGGCCCAGGCAGAATCAGCTACTGAGGTTGCACCCTGACCCACTCCCAACCTCTGACTTCCTTCCCTGTGGAATTTACCTCTTGCTGCCTGACACATCCAGCAGTAAAATGTGGCTAATTTCACAGAAATGCAGCTCTACCCAGTGAGTGAAACCCTGATCTCTCTGAAAGACACTGGCAGACACTGGCAGCCCTTTTGTGAAGGGCTATGTCAGCCAGGTGCAACCAAGTGTCTCCTCCCCCTGGAGATGGGTTTGGTGTTTGGAGCAGGAGGGAGAGAGGGGAGGATGACAGGATCTTTCTTGTGTAGAAAATGGCAGAATTTAAGCCATGCTTGAAATTACTATTAAAAAAAAAGCTTTCTGTATACTTGGATGGGCCACTGAGAGCAAATGAGCAGGAGATACAATTTTATTACACCAAAAAAATTATGCTGGTTAGCTATTGTGGCACTGGGATAACTAAAATCTTCTTGGAATAGGCCCTGGCTATTCCCCAAAGACAAATGTGAAGATGTGCTTGTCTTAGAGTCGASCATAATGGTGAGAGGTTACAGCTCTGACTGTTATAAAATGAGAAAAGCATGAATGAAAAARCCTCTAACATCCATTAGGGAGAAAATTGGCTGGGTGCTCCATAGGTACAGACAGATTAATCTCCATTTGCCTTTATCAGAAATAGATTCCATGCCTGTGAACACTGGCCATATATTTCTCYCTAATCATCCCTTCACAGGCCAGGTCACACCGGCTGTGCTGTGTCTGGGGACACAACAGCTATGAAATCYCGAGCAGCAATCTTCAACAGCAAGAAGACTGTTTCACAATCAAGCAGCTTCATCACTTTTGCCTCTSTGCTGTGAGATGGTTTTGCCTCATTCTTTTTACAGCTCTAAGCCCCAGACATATGCAACTGTGCCCAAGCAAGTCCTGTGTCCAGCAGGATTTGATGACAGCTCATCTCCAGCCCCACAGTGCTGATTTGTGCTACATACACAGAGAGAAGCAGAATATTTGCAAGCAATACCAAATATCTAAAAACAATAGGGTTATCTTGTTTAAAAATTATATCAAATCTCCAGCAAATTGGATTTCATTGTTGTATCCTGCCTCCTCTTTATCTGGAAATTGCCAAAATGTGTCATTCATGACAGTGGGGTTAACCCAAACCAGTTGAACCCTTTCAATAATGGCTCATCTTTCATTTCACTGGCAGCAAAGACCTGCTTAATGTTCTGTTGTGCTTTTTAGCAAACATCCAGTGTTGATAGGACTTCATTAAAGAGGGGGTTTTAACTGTAGTTCTTGCTCCAATTTGTGTTTTGTAATAATCATTCTTGAAGAGGAAATAAATGTCATGTCCCAGGCCATGAGGGGGGCATGTGTTTAAATAAYACAAAGGAACTGGAGCTGTGCAACAGCAGGAGAAGGAAGAAAATGCCAGATCCTCCCCACAGTCACTCAGAGYTTACTAGAAATAGGAATTGCTGCACTGGGCCAGAGCAGGACTCCTTTTGCTAGTTATCTCTGGGATGCAAAAAGGAAGGACCAAAGGAACCACACATGTGTCTGTATGTGTACATGTGTGTGCTTGCAGACACGCATGTGGGGGTCAGACTGTCCTCAGAGGGGTATGGTGGGAGGATGGAGGCAACAGCCTCAGGGTGCAGGAAGGAAAATTCCAATGAGATATCAGGAAAAGTTCTACACGCCTGGGGGCCTCAGCACTTACCGGGACAAGGGCCTGAACAATCAGGCTGGGCTGGCTTTCCAGGGATTAAACATAATCACCTCCAGAGGTGTTTTCCAGCCTCAATTATTCTAATCCATATATATGTATATACATACACATGCACATATAGACTTTTAAAATATATGAAGACACATATATGCATGTGTGTGGCACATTCCCTCTTTATGTATGGAAAAATGTGACAAGCTGTTGCACAATTGGCTAGTCTTTCCAGGGAAAAGAGAGAAGGACCTTTGGGACAGGACCCTCCAAACACCTGTGTTAAGCAGTGCTATTCATGCAAACTACCTCAAGAACTGAGCAGGGTTCCTGGCACAGGCCATTCTCATAAAAAGGTGTGCAAGACCTGATTCAGAACAATAATTTAAGTCAAACCAGAGAAATCATGTTACAGAAGAGATTCCCCAGCTCAGTAACCAGTTAAGCTGCTGGATCTTTCTTTTGTGAGTCTGAGCAAGTGTTTGACCAGTGGATAAGGACAGTTGTTGTGGAACTGGAAGGACAGATACTGGGGAAGATGATGACCTTTCTTCTGTGAAGAATGATAGCGTGAGATGAGCATTGTGCATGAGGGAGTGAACAGGCTGTTGTCTCTTAAGCTCTGGTTTTAGTTCTTCCTKTGGATCCTATTACCTTTTGCACAGAAAGTGAGTTTATTTCTGYATTCTGCTTCAGCCTAAAGCAATTTATAAGTCTTGTTCTTCCCCTTGTGAGTGGGTGGGAAGCTTTTATTTCAGAATCCTTCAAATAACCAGATTCAATTTCACCCTCATAAATTTGATCTCCTACACACATCCCCTTACTAAATAAGCAAATATTTTTCCTAAAACCAGTTTGGCTTACTCTTAGGTTGACCTTTTGTCAACAAAACMCGAAGATATTATCGTGATTGGAAACACTTCTGTCAGGCCTATAAACCAGCAAAGAAAAARGGGAGAGAGGAGAAGGGAAAGGAAAGGCTGGGGCTCAAGAAACCTCATTTTGGAAATGTCAATTGGGCAACCAAATAGCATGAATCATAAAAACAGTGAAAGAGGCAAAGAGACAATGTGTGAACAGTCAATGCAGCAAAAGAGTGGTAAATCATTGTSTGTTTAACAGTCTGTCCATTAGGCTGGGAAATTATATTTCATTTAGTCCTTCGGCACAGCCAGGGGTTTTCCAAGCAGCGGGCTGGGTTCAATTGGCACAGACTCCTCAGGCCACCACGGCACGGGGGTGACACTGCGGTGCCTTGCAGGGTCTTCAGCTCAGGCTCTGTCATCAATGGTTCATGCCAACTTTGCCAGGATGAACACCAGGAATGCACGGGGTCCAGCCCTGCTGTCTCCTCCAAAAGCCTTCCAGGGGAMCTCCAGAGCTCTTCTGCCTCTGCTGATGCCCAGAGGTCCAAGCACAGGGGTTTGACCCATGCAGTGGCAGGACTCCCCAAAACAGCCAAAGGCACAGACTGCTCTCTGTTTGTCCTTTTCTTGTCCATGCCCAGGCAAGGGTGAAGTGAGGTGAGTGGYTGGACACAAGCTGTTCAAACAAGCTGTTTCTTAAACCTAAATAAAGGTTTTTCCAGCAGCTGAGAAAATGCTCTTGGCAGTTTTAATGTCATTGAGAGGAAAGCCCTGGAGAAGCACAGGAGAAAYGGTTCAGTAAACTCCAGAGTGGCAWAATTCCTGCTTGGGAAAGCTTGCTGCTCATCACACAGGACCCCAGAAGCAGCAGAAGGGGTGACCTCTCTCAGTGTCCTCTCCTGGACGTGCTTTGCCAGCTGACTCGAGCCCTTCTCATCACAGCAGCATGGATTGGCAAGCATAGGCTGTTGGGGARCCAGGAAGGACATTTCCCACTACCAAAAAAAGTCCCTTTGCAAAGGATTGGGAGCCACTTGAACACTGGCAGAGCTTTTCCTAGTCAATCACCAACACATCAACCTTCTGGATCAACCAGCAGCTGCTCTTCCCTGTGATACTCACTGGGTAGAGAAAATCAGACACAAAGGCTTGGTGGATAGGACAGTCCAGTGTAGGCTGTGATGTCCTGTCTGGTGTCACATCTGTTCAGAGAATCATCCTCACCCTGATGTACACACACGTGAGGCATTGCTGGCCAAAGCACSACACGGGAAGGTGAAGAAATGTGATGAAACGCGTTGTGGAGTCAGGTTAGGCCTGTTCCACTGACAAAAGGTGCTTCCTTGTAGCAGAGCATCCCAAGGGAGAGGCAGCTGGGCAGCCATGGGGTCAGGCAGTGCCTGCTGGAGCTGAATCTGCTCTGGCCTGATCCCATCTGTTCTTGCTGGCCTTGGACAAGCTGCACCCCAGGCTACCCCCTGTGCATCACCACCTCAGGGGAGCTGCTGGAAGAACCAAACAGTGGTGCTGCTCTAGAGGGCCGAGATATCACAAAAAGTCCACTCAGGACTGGGTGCAGGGCAGACAGTGCCCATTATCTGCTGCAGTCTGTCTCTGCTTTGGTGTCCATGTCACAGCTTGCCAGGYTCTTCCCTGCCATCATAGCGGGCAGAGAGGAGGGAGAGATGAGAACAGGGTTCCTAACAGATTTAGGGAAATGCTGAAGCTGTAAATCAAGATCTTCAATGCATTTCATCTCCTTCCCTTTTGGTACTCAGCAAGAAAATAAATGCATACCCAGSAAATCAGGAACAGATGCGCAGGCGCATCCTGGGACAAATAAATTAACGTGAAGTAAGCGGGCAGGCGAGARAAGCAATCAAGGGTAATTAGACCACACAAGCACCACCAGCATGGGACTRTATCTCCAAATATTGCCAGCATCCAAAAAGTCCACGGCAAAGTGGACTCTTCCAATTTTGACAGTTATGTCCAAGGCCAGGATGCTGACTASGAGAGCTTGATGCTTTGATGAGTGGATGGGTAGCGATGCTCCCCAAGAATACACCATCACTGAGGGAAATGAAGTAGAAATAGAGAGAACACCCTGGTTCCCTCCTTATGGAGCAAACTCCCTCCTCCCACAGCAAATAAGCTGTGAAACAGGAAAGAAATTAGGGCAGGTATTGGAAAGCCATTGTAATCTGTAGCTGCTCTTGGGTTTGAGTGTGGCCAATATCTTTGTCTTTCACCCTTTTTTTTTTCCTATTGAATCTACTGAAGTTGAGACATTTTTCCCTTGTTCCCAGTGCTCCACAAGCCCTTTGTCAGCAGTGTCCCAGAGCACCAGCCTGCAAAGGTGTGCAGAACACAATSCTACAGTGCCCAAACAAATTAGTACAGCCTTGATAAACTCCTCAAAGGCCAACAGCAGTCCTTAGGTCCCAGAGAGGCTGGAATGGCAGAGCAGAGTTTGCCTCTGTGCACCTGGATCACCTCAGGACCATGTACTTACCATGCTCCCCTTTTGCTCTCCTGGTTTCTGCTCTGTAACCATCAGACCAGCATCTTGTATGTGCTTTATCAAAGRTGTTCCCAGCCTTTCCTGAATAAACTGAAGGCATCCCATGGCACAGTGACCACATGATTTGTACTTAGGCACAGGAAAAAGGAAGCTGAGCTGTGAGCTCCTCTTTATTCCTTGCTATTCCCCAGGTTTGATGCAGCACTGGACWGCGATTGCAGGAAGGTTGTGGTTTGTGTTGTACATTTGCTGAGAACTGTCACAGGCCTGGGAGCTGCAYGGACTTCAGGCTGGCAAGGATTGTGCTGTGTCAGGGCACAGGGAGATGGCTGCCCTGCCCTAAGGACACCTGAGGTGCTGCTGCTATCAGAAACCAGGAAAAACAGCCACAGAAACACAGCAGTACCTGCACAGCACTTCTGTTGGAAGGGCRGCGCTGCTCATCCAGGGGTCTGACCCTCTCTGGTCAGCAGAGCCCATCACAGCTCCMAAAATGTCCTCACTGCTCTACTGGGCCATGCCCATTCCTCCATACTGGGCCATTCAGGCAGCTCCTTTCCTGCCATACTCAAGGACTGAGATGGCATTTCTTTATCTGGAACCATTTGCACCGTTTCCCCAAGGTGCTGTTTGACATGGGCTTCTGCCCAAGGCCTCATTTGCTCCAAATAAGTCCAACTGCTTTCCAGCAAGACCAAAGCATTTGCTTAATATCTGAGTTAATTCCTRTGTTCCCCAGACAGGGCAAAGATCAGGCACTTGGAATAAAAGATCTGTGCAAGACCTCCCTCCCAAATTACAAATGACAGAAGCATGCTCTTTCTCTTACCCCTTCCCTCCAACCATAATGCATATTGCTTCTCCTTTGTCTGTCATTTACTTCCCCTGGACCTTGATTTTTCAAGTCCTAGTGGCATTCTCCTCTCCTCTCCTCTCCTCTCCTCTCCTCTCCTCTCCTCTCCTCTCCTCTCCTCTCCTCTCCAGGTCACAAAGTCCTCTGCACAGACTCACCCTGAGCTCTGAGGAGCTGTTCCGGGGAATGTTTGGTTAGCAAGAGTAATATTTATGTTAAGCATGAATGAGAATCAAACATCAAGCACAGGTTTCAGTTCTGGTTTGGCATTTCCTGAGCAAAATCCCAACAGATGAAATCTTTAAACCTTCAGGTTTGAATTTCACACTCTCCCTCTCGTGTGAGCGTGTACCTCCAGCCAGGATATCCTGGTATTCTGCAGCACAGGAATAACAAGCTGGCACTCAGTTGAAGGACCCTGGTCCCCTGTATCACCCACTGAGTGGTTCCCAAGGTGCACCACAGGCTGTGGAAATGTTTCTAGAAATTACTCAGGGTCCTGCTGTGAAGCAGCCACCTCTAAACATACTGCAGCACTCACTGAATGGCTTCCAACAATGTGAGAGCTTCATTTGTGAGGCTCCTAAGGAAATTGCATCCAGTTGTCATTGCAAAAGAGGGAATTTAAGGCATGCACAATGTAATTATTCCCACTGGGAACTGCCAAAAACAACAAGGGTGGCACCCCACTGCTGTGGAGGAGGAGGGGAGAAGCTGAAGGAGATCTCCTGCTGCGTGTGGYCAGGACTGTGATGTCCCATCTCCTCTGAGCACTGCCCATCCCAACAGCCCCTCAGGCTCTCCCAGGGCCACAGGAGGGCACCAGCTGGGCTGGAGGCAAAGGCAAGCCCCGCCAAGAAGCCACAAGCTGTTGGGCTGCCTCGTGTGACAGCGGGGACCTGCACTCTGCTAGAAAGAGATGCCTCGGGACAAGGCCACCAGCAAACAGCTCAGAAAGTCAAAATTCCATTTACAACTTGTTATCAGCAAATCACCTAGATCCGAGTAGGCATTCAGGTGCTGAGTTCTCGATTTAACAGGAAATTGGATGTCTAGGCGTTTTTGAGGCTCTGTATGTAAAATGAGAATAACAGCACCTCCGATTTYCAGAAAGGTGTTGGCAGAAGCCCTGCCTGGTGAGGTGGGCAGCACTGGCACACACAGAGGGCACTGCTCTCCTTCCCCAGGAGCTCCCAGCCAGGACTAGGCTGGGGACAGAAGCTCTGTGACACACCAGAGTGTGTGTCACTCTGCCACCCAGAGCCCTTCCTGTGAGTGCTCACAAGCCATGGACTCAGCAGCTCGCTGCTTTTGCACAGGTCCCCATGCAATGGGCCAAAGACAGCCATCGCTGCGYTGTCAGGCTGCAAGGGACAGGCAAAGCACACATCTGCAAGCTGTCCCAAGCTTCCCCACCACCCTCTGGGCTCTGCAAAACATCTTCAGTTGTCACCAGAGTTTGAAAAGGCCCGGGGAGCAACACCTGGATCAAATCTAGGCTTCATTAATCTGTAAAATGTCCTTTTTTCTCTACCCAAGCTCTTCTCCTCCCAGCATACAAAGCAAAACACAGCAAAGAGCTCTGGGGGAGGCTGGGCCTGGAAGRGGCTCAAAAGAACCTAATCTCATTCTTGTGTGTATGTTTTTGCTTTGTAAAGACTTTTGTACATGTTTTTGCTCCGAGTGTGAGCAGCACAAGGGAGCAGTCGAGCTGCAGGTGACAGAGCAGCCACAGCAGAGGGACATCAGGGACRTACTGCCCACCCACGGGGCATCCTGGCAAAGGTGGCATCGCCTCACTGTCCCCACAGTGCCACTGGCATTCGCAAGGCTATTCCTAGGGCTGGCCCTGCCAGTGTGTAAGACAACCTGGCCACTGTTGTTGAGGACAGCTATGTCCCATCTGCTCTCCCGTGAGGGGGACAGCTCAGGGGAAACCACTGGAGGGGTCTGGATGTCATGGGAGGGGTCTGGATGTCACGGGAGGGACACCGTCCTGCCAGCTGCCCGAATGCGGGGAGCGTCCCACAAACAATCGGTTGTACAGCGAAATGGCCAAAGCCCACACCAGTTCATCCCCAGCATCAGCTCTAGATTGCAGTAGCTGTTTTGATCCRTGTGATAAATAACACCAGTGCTTTGCTGAAAGTACATTTGCAGGGGTTTAACAGCAATTAAATGCATATGTACCTCTTGCATGGGAGCTCAGCTTCACTGAAGATGGTTTCAATAATCAAGTGGTATTTTGTTTACATGCTGTAATTATGATATTAAATCTATACCTAAAYCTCACTGAAGGCAGCAATTTTTTTAATGTGTGGCAGCTTTTACAATGGATGGCAGGATGCAGAGTTAAAAGRGGACAAGATGAATGTGGGGTGAGCCCTCATAAGATTACCCAACACCACAAACACAGCTGAGTGGGGTTCCTGCCATCCAGCAAGATGGGCTCAGCTTCCAGATCTCCAGCTAAAAGCTACAAGATGGCTAGCTGGAATTCCTGAAAGATGGGCACTGGCAGGAGACTTGTTTGGGATGCTTTGTCTCCCAACAGGGTCACAMGATGGATGAAGTATTTATCCTAATAGCTGTGGCTGTAGGATTCACACAGCTAGWGCTCACACTCAGCATGAAGATTACGCTCCCCTCAAGGGATAGAATGTAGGATCCCAAATCTTAGCCCTTTAAATTTGTCCAGGCCTGCCAGGTAGGGCTCAGAGTTGCAGGCTCAGGGGAATTTACTACTTGGAGTAAAATTTTCTGGAGAACCAGAACCATAAATCAAA
The DNA here is from genome assembly GCF_030028575.1 of Malurus melanocephalus. Classification (NCBI taxonomy): domain Eukaryota; kingdom Metazoa; phylum Chordata; class Aves; order Passeriformes; family Maluridae; genus Malurus; species Malurus melanocephalus. Next base: position 6,350,866 of record NW_026623237.1, read on the forward strand.
CACAAGGTACTCCATAGCAGCTCTGGCTCAAAAGCCTTCAGCTCTTTCCCTCTCTGGATTCGTATCTCCCTCCTTGTGACTCTCTTCTCRGCCTGCACTGTAAGCTTTTGGAGGAAGGTGCTGTGTTGATACCGAATGCTTGACCCAGAGATTTTGCCTAACCAGCCAYAGCCAGTGGCCCAGTGAGGACATATCCAGCACATTTAGCCCAGCAAAAAATCAGTAAGATGTGGTGAGGAGAAGTATTTGAGATCTTGTATTTTCTCTCAGTAGTGAATGTAGAGCCCTCACAGCCCTGCCCCCATCCATGGCAAAGTCAGACCATGATGGTGTGAACAAATCTCCATCTGCCCACTGGAACTGAGAGAAAGAGCTCAGAGCAGGCAGGAAAGGTGAAATCAAGTTGTGTTTTCACGAATTTCATCTCTCCACCTCACAGCCCTCGCTTTTGCCTGCCACCTCCCGCCATCAGCTACACTGCAGAGAGGAGTGACTGGAGACTGCCTGCTTGGGATGTCCTCCTGCAGCCTCAGCCCAGGGCTTTGGTGGGGAAGATCAGTATTTGCAGTGTAAGAGAGGGCAGAAGCTCTGGGCAAAGCCCCTGCATGGGCCCCGGCAGTGTAGGTGCATTCTGTGCCTGCTCACAGCACTGTCACAGCCAGCTCCTGCTCAGACCCTGCCAGGGACGTGCCAGCCTCGCCTTGTCACCGAGCTGGACACCACAGCCCAGGCCCTCTGCGCTGCGTTACACAGCCAGCTGAGCAGCATCCAAATGGCTGCTCTTCTCTTTAAAATCTGTGGCCACAAAGGGGAGTTAATTTCTTTGTCATGTGTTGAGTTGATGACTTTCCTCCAAGCYGAGGAGCTGTGGGAAGAGAAACAGTCGGGGGCTGAGATTAAACGGTACCTCCAGTGCTAAAAGCGAAGCAGTTTTGCCTGTAGTGAGTTTTCCTTTCCAAAAGCCTTGCCTGGATAATCTCAGTTTCTACCTAAGAGATAGCAGAGCTGTCAGGACGTACTGCATGTGGCCACACAGGAAAACACAGACGTGACCCCTTGGCTCTTAGGAACAAATGCAGGGGGAGGGGAGAAAAGAACTAGCAGGGGAAAGAAGGCAACAAAACCCRAATTCATACAGCAAACAAATGTAAGAGCTTCTATTTTTACTCAGTAATCTACATGCCTGGCCCCCTTCCTATTTCTTCCATTTTTAATCTACAACAAATATCTGTGAACTGTGSCGAGACAATAAATCTGGGGCCCTTTGAAGACCTTGGGCGGCAGTGCAACAACAATATTCTTTGTAAGCTAAACATTTTAGAGATTCATTTTCCCTTTGATGTGCAGCATGGTAYGCTCAGTCCATGCCTGTGCACACCCCGAGGCACATGCAGGTCCCGCTGAACCCACAGCACTGGACATGACAGAGGTCATGGCTGTAACACGCAACACGCACCCGCTCAGGGATGCACATGTGAGCAAAGCTCTTGAGGTGAAAGGACACYGCCAGAGATGGGACCACTCCAACACCGGCAAACTGCAGAATTTCAGGTCACAGCTAAGGCAGAATTAATTGTTCAATGGTAGGGGCAGGAAGTGGTTATAAACAACAGTTTGTTTATTTTTAAAGCACAGTGAGAGAAAAGGAAAGGAACTTTATGGCATCTCCCTTGTACCCGCAGGAGCCTCAGCAGGGTCACGTCCATGAGATCTGCTGTGCAGCCTTCAGCCCCTGAACTGGCAGGGTAAGCGAGGGCAATAACTATTTGTCATCCTTTGTGAGATCCTGCTCTGGACACTTCGCCTGTGGGTTTCACAGACAGTTGTTGACAGTGGGAAAAAAGATGAGGTGCTGATCACTTCACCACTCTCATGGCTGTATAGCTGAGTACACCATGGCCTCCCACAGCCATTGAGCTGAAAGGATGCAGAGCATTTATGAGCTGCACATTACTCACCAGAGCATCACMCACTTAATTCCCAAACACAGCTCCCTTGAGTCAGCAAATTTGCTGTAGATTAGCGAGCAAACGGGATCTCTAAGCGCAGCAATTTGGTCAAGAAATAAAAAAAAAAAGCCACAGCTCAAAGAAAGAGAGTGAAATCTGCTGTGAAGTGCGTGGCCCAGGTATTTCTTGGTCGTGGCAATGTGCAGGTCCTATTTCATCAGCTCAGTCTCCAGGAGTCAATACTCACAGAGCTCTGTCACAGTAGGCAAGGGAGATTGATCCTACTGAGCCAGAAAACAGGGGGTCATGTCTGGAGACACCCACAGACTCTGGGTGTCTCTGGCCTCTTCTCCACAGACTCTCAAGCAAGGGCCAACCTGGATCAAACCTGTTGGACTCACATGAGGTAACAGGATCATGGCAGGAATGAGGAGGCCCATGAGCGTGTCACCTGTGCTGCAAACAGCTCAGCTGCAGCAATGTGTGTGCTGGAGATGTTAAACCCTGGCCAACAGACAGAAGGCTGCTGCCTTTCTCATGGCATTCTTACTCATTCTCTGGATAATCCGGYTTCTTGCTACCCTGCCATTGTGCAAGTGTCGATTCCGACTCCAAAATACCAGCTTCTACTGCTTTTTGGGCTCATTCCTGACACCTATGCCCAAAATGGCTGGGTTGTCACCAGGAGGTTTCCCCGCACTCAGAGCTGCACCGGGCACGCACAGCTCTGGGGGCCAGAAGAGCGGGACAATCGCTGCAGCGCATTGAATCAAAAGCATCCTCCAGCCCCTGCCCTGCAGAAACCAAAGGGAGGACAAAACCCAATCGTTTGACACAAATTAATTTCCTGCAAAGCYTTCAGAGTGAGTTCAAAGCACACGCGAGCGCACACACGCAGAGCCCAGCCCCTGAAATCCGAGGCAGTGCAAGCGGCAGAGCGCCAGCCCGACACGGAGGGAACGCTCCATCCCCACGGGAATCACTGTGCTGTCCCTCTGCTCTGACCCTCCCTCCACCATCAACCCCTCCAGAATCATTTTCCAGGCTCATTTTAGCCATCTTAGAAGGGCTTGTTCTCCAGCKGCTTCTCAGGTCCCTCTCACACTAGGTCTCCTGGCCATGAGGATTGTCAAAGCCGAGCTTCAGGCAGTTCTCCCAACCAATATCAGAAGGTCCTTCTTAAAATGTGAGATTTTTAAAGGATCAGAGTCTTTGGTTTGCTTTCTTGCCATGAAGGCTGTGTGCAAGCTTTCCTGTCCCCTCAGGAGCCCTGTTGCCATTGCTGTGAGGACACAAGAGATGAGAGCCCCTGTGAGCACAGCACTCCAGGAGCTGGAGCTCCCAGAGTATTTAAAGAGCAGACCCCAAGGAAACGGGGGTGAGTTTGTCTCAGGTGTCTCAAGGACTGGTTGTGCAGTGCCTGGGAGCAATTAACAATTAATTAATTAATTAATTAATTGATAAACTATTCTGCTTTCAAGCAGTTCACACCGAGAGTGAGTATGGGGCTAAGCACTGGCTACATGCTCTGCGGAGAGCAGAATTTAGGGGTCAGAGTAGGTCAGAAACGAGTGCTGGGAAAGATTACAGGAGGTTGTTTAGTCCTTCACCGGTCCCAAGAGTGCATCAGCTGTCCCAGCGCTGCTTCTGACATGTTTTTCCAACCTCTCCTTTGAGACACATCCACCAATGGATTTCCACCACTMTTATCCATTAGCAGGGGTGACCTAGGACATGTTTAAAAGCTTAGGCAGGGAACAGAGAAAGTAAACACTGCAGTGACTACTTTCCAAGATGAGAGAAGAGAAGAAAGTCAAACAGAAGTAAGGAGGTGGATGGGAAAGCTGAGAGGAGCCACAAAAACTGCCAAGATTTTGAATTTTGTCTCCTTCCACCCTCCAAGAGCCCCACAAAGCCCAATCCTCCTTCTACCACATCTGGGGGCCCAAAAGGCTTTCAGATGGTCCACAAAAGAAGAGTCAGAGCCACGTCAGCACCCCATGAGGTGACATCTGGGGTGGGATGATGCGTGAGACCATGACTGTGAATCCCCCATCCCCATCACAAGCCAGCGCTGACCCCAGGAGCGAGGTCGTGCTGGGGAAGACATGTCCCCTGCAGGTGGCACTGCCCTGTCCCACCCAAACAGCCTCTTCAGGCTGTCAGGGGCTGGTGGTGCCGTGCCCAGCCCTCCAGCAGCTCGCTTCAGTGCAAGGCTCCAAGCCTGCTCCAGCCCTGTAACAGCAGATCAGCTCCACTCGCTACAATCCAGCACCGCCACTGCTGTTGATCTTGGCGCATTATTTATCCGCCTTCCGAGCCATAAATTTCCGTCCTGGACTCCGTGACTTGCTTTATAACCACACTCTTTGYGCTGAGACGGCAAAGCCCTGGGGACAAGACCTTTGCCTCCACACTTTCTATTTAGGGCCATGCAGCTTTATGACAYTAACAGAAAGAGTAACGTCCCAGATGACTTTGCAGCCATCACAGAAGTTTTTGGAAATGCTACTTTTTTGGCTACTTAGAAGGTCACCGATAAGAGCKGGGATAAGTCTCAAGCCCAAGCTGCTACCATGTGGGGAAGAGCAGATCCTGGTAGCTCGGTTGCAAATATGACCTACAACAAAGCATAGAGTCTTTCCCCTGTTCTCCCAAATGAACCAGCATGAAATTCACCCCAAGTGTCTCATTACTTGGCCTCTGTTTCCTAAATTTAAAGCCTTTAAAGAGGTGAGTAGCCCCACCATATTATCACTGGGGGCTCATCTGGCTGTACAATCTCTGTACCAGAGATTGGGAGCTCCAGCAAGACCAGGGCTTGCACTGCACACRTTGGTGTTTGACTCTCACAGAGGCCCAGAACTCGCCAGCCTCTTGGCTTGTGTATCAGGGCCAGCATCAGTCRACTCATGCTCCAATCCCCATCCCAAAGCCAGTATTTCCCACCAGCCCTTCTTGCTCTGGACCTCTGCAAGGGCCACTTTTCATCAGGGTGAGGGAACTTGAGCAGTGCTTTCAGCTCRGAGGGGTCCCTTGAGCACACCATGGAAGGAGAGGCACATCTGGGCCGGATTACAGCAKGGTGCAGTGGCTTTTATAGCTACAGATTCCTACATGTGTTTCTGAACAGGACAKGGATGCTCATAGATCAGAATGCAGGGGTTTGATTCATAGATCACAACCACCAGGGTTGAGGGCTCTCATTTGTTCTGGGTTGTCCCCTCTTTGGAGGGCTCAGCTGTGGACATCTTGGCAGGCTGGGGTCAGCTGCAGGAGATGCTCTGGCTAATGCTTTGGCTGATGCCTTCCCTCTGGGCATGGGGAATTGCTTTCTTTTGAGAACAGAGGCCAAGAGGAGGGAATCATTTACACCACTGAGAAGTGGGTGTAACACCGCAATTTACTGGCATATTGCAGCCACAAAGGCGGTGGCTTCCCATGGATAAGGGGAGCTGTGAAGAAAACAAGGGAGGAGGCAATGAGGCTGAGTGTAAATCCACAGAGATCAATAACGTTATAGGAGATTTACGCCAGTTAGTAAACCAAAGGTTGTGGTCTGCTCTCTGCAGCACTGCGTTATCCCAGTGCCAGATTTTACACCACGGTCACTGCAAGCAGGATCTATCCCCTGAGGTTTTAGAAATAACCTCTTTCTCTCAAAACTCTTTTCTTTAGCTGTCTATGGGTTGAGAGAAAGAGATAATGATGTGTGGATGGAAAAACAACAAATAAAAGAACTAAATTAAAATTAAAACGCAGCAAGGCTCCAAAGAATTTACAGATGTCTCTCCTCTCCTTCCCCCCTGCTTCTCCGTGGTCAGCTGTAAATATTTATCTGGCAGGCTGCAGTGAAAGGCATGGCCCAAAACACTTAATCACAATTCCAGCATGGCTGCCCTCCAGAGCACCCCAAACCTGGGGGACGGTGGTTTTCTTCCACAGCATTGTTAGAGGAAGGTACTYCTGTCCTTATGCAGGCAAACAAGCACCTTCAAAAGCAATTCACAACATCTCCAGCATGGGCTGCTGGGTGCTTTGTTTGTCTTCTTCTTTGCATTTGTTTTGTTTTAAAGGGTCTGATAATCTTTTTTAACCTGAGTGGTGAAAGTGGGAAAGCCCTGTCACCCCACTGTCAGCAGCAGCCTGGTGCTGATTGCCAGGCAGAAGTGGAGTTGGCCTGGATCAGTGAGGGGGTTTGGGAAATCTTCCCCAGAATCAAAGAAATCATTCTATTTCTATAATTCACCCCAAACTGTTCCACAAGAGTTGATGAACCTGGCCCCATCTCYCCTGTCAAGGGTGGCTGTCTCTAGGGTGGAGCCTTGGCAGTTTCTATGGGTCACTCAGCAGAAATCTGGGACAAGTGGAAGCACTGCTAGAGGTTGGCAATTGTAGGGGCTTTGCTTTTGAGGATGCCCAGCAAGAAAACACTGCTGGTGCAGGGATTGCTGTGCAGCAATAGGTACCTGCAAAAACTGGGGACTGGGGACTTGCATGCCTCACTCCCTGGTTTTCACTCCTGTGGCAAGTCTGGCCTTCTGACTGATCTCCCTGCAAGGATATTGGGAAGATTTACATGTCTTCAGTTGCACTGCTCCTTCCCACACACAACCATTGCATAGTGCACCAAACCCTATATATTTGTGTTTTTCCATCTCCTGATGGCTCACTCTGCAGTTTGATAGGGAGGAGCTGAGAGGGGAGAAAGGACCATGACATACAAAGCTGTGGCTCCCACGGAACCCACTCTCAGGGCCTCCCTTTAGGTTTGCTCCAGCCCCACAGCCAGAGGCTGGAGCACATAAAGGAGCAGGCGATTTTCACTTTGTGTCCCAGCCTCCAGCCTCCTGAGCCAATGTGTGGCAGAGCCTTCCTYGGGAGAAGAAATTCAATGTCCCACCAAAAGCTTGGCTGCTGCTTCACCATAGTGATTATTGCCCCAGTTTCCAGCTGAAACACGAACATATTTTGTTTTTACAGTTCTCTGCTATTTTCTACAGGGAGTGGCACACTTTGGCCAAGAAGAGCCATGCATGACATCATATTTTCTTACTGGCCTTTGTTGCACTGCAATTGCCTCACCACTTACTGCCACTTATTGCCAAGTAGCTGTTTCACCACCTGATTATTTATCAGCCTGCCTTTATGCCTTCCTGGGCATTGAGATTCACTTCACTTTCTCCCTCCTCCTTGCCAGTGTTTCCAGTGGAAACGAAGATTTGTCAGCACATCTGCAAATGCAGATTTCCTTGAAAAGGCAAATGTCCTACGTGCTCATTTAGAGCAGGTGATCAGTAACCACACAGATAAATTGCTCTGAGGTTAATCTATTATCCTGTCAAGGGCCGTTGCAATTTTTAACAGATTCAGAGCCTAGAGAACAGTTAAAGCCCCCTCCCTGTAAATATACCATAATCTCAACTTCCTTTAATAAATAAACTTCCTTCTGTGCTGTAATTATTGTGACCTTGCCATTGCAATGCAAAGGGCACCTGAAAATGCACCCCAGCTAAATTCAAAGGTTTTCAAAACSCAGAGTAACCACAGTTCAAACTGCATAGTTTTGAATGTATTTTTTTAAGCCAGTGCTGTAAGATTTGAGGCTACCTTAGAGATTTTGAAATCTCTGGGGCTGCTCATACTGTAGCAGTGAGCTGTGTGCACTGACACCAACTGCAGCATCATCGGGGGCTGCARGATGCTCTGGGATCAGCATACCTCCCAAGGCAGGCTTTTCCCAAAGCCTGTTTGCTTTGACCAAAATGGACTGCTGTTTTTTTGTTGCATGTAGGGCACTGTACCATGAGACATTTCCAGTCTCCCTAGGGCTGCCAGTCTCTGAGCACAAGCCATTGACATCCCAGCATCAAATCCCAAAAACCCTGAAAGCGCCAGGCTCACCTTTTCCCCTTGCATTGGAATAAGCAGCGAGGCAGAGGGGACATGGGGAAAGTCTGCTTTTATGGCGAAGTGCCTATTGTCCCAGACAAGTCAGATGAAGGTGAGGGGTGGTTCTGCATCATCAGCCCTGGGGACAGCCCCAGCAGTGGGGTACTGCCTTGGTGGAGGACAGAGCAGAGCTGTGCTTTGTGTGCCCACAAGCAGGACCTGCTTGTGCCCCATAGGGCTAACCCAGCATTGAATTTATCCAGCTGCAATTCCCATCATCTGCTYTGTAGCCAGCTCTCGTGTCCAGCAGTCAGGCAYTGGGGTGGCTGTTCCTCTGTGAGCYCCAGTCCATGGGGACAGTCGGTCACTGCTGCCTCCGCACACTGAGACTGACCACGGCCGGGCAGGGAGGGCAGGCACCCACACAAATATTTTCTACACTGCAGCTGCTGCCAGGCTGCCACAGCTGGCTTTTCCCACGGCCCCTTCACCTCCCCATCAGTGCCAGGGTGAGATGCCAGCCTGGCCCAGCTGCTGGCCAGCTCTCAGAGGCTGGGGAAGTGCAAGGGGCTGCCCAAGCCCAGCTGGAGCTTCTCTGACCCACACATCAAGCACCATGCCATTTTTGGCAATGCACTTTGTCCTCCTGTTTTGTGAGCCCAGAGTTAATAAACCCACCAAGCRAAGAACCTCTTCTTCCTCTTGGGCATCACCAGTCCTACCTTTGGCTGTGGGCACTTCTTTGCTGCACATGGGGCTCTGCTGCCACTCTTCTCTTGGCTCATCAAAGAGGAAAAATAGAAAGAGAAATCCAACAGAACTTTTGTGTTTGTTTTTCTTTTTGGGGAACTGATTACACAGTGGGAACAGCAGTTTGTCATCCTGGCCAATGCCACTCTCCTGCCCTCCCCTATTTTGCCCCAGAATCATCAAAGTGGCTGGTCCAGGTAAATCCCTGAGAAGCAGGAGGCTCACGTTGCCTGCRGGCACCATGGGGATCTGGAAAACAGCTCCACGTGTTCCACCATCTYCAAGGAACATCCTGAGTTCAGGGTCACATCCCCATCTGCCTGGCATTGGTCTCAGGGTCTTTCTGCTGTTCACAGATGCAGGGACAAGTCTGTGCTGGCAGCTGTGGTGGAACACCCTGGACACAGCATGGAAGAGAAATGCAACCTTCCCTCTGTCCCCACCATGAGGGGAGTCCCAGCCACGGCTGCGCATCCCCCACAGCCTGGCCCAGCCAAGCTCATGGCGTGAAAGGATGATCTGAGCGACACCCTGTGTGTTTCCATCCCTCCTCTTCCTGTCACAARGCCAGGGAGCCCAAATTATTTACCTGACACAGAGGGAGGCAACAAAGTGATTCAGAGATGAAGAAACTTCATTTCTCAGAGGGAAGAAAAATACTGTTCGTTTGCAGTACGTAAATAGTTTGGCAGTGCCAGCAGCAAGATAGAGTGTGCTGCTCTCCTGGGTGACATAGGAATGTCAAGGCCAAGCCACCAGTGAACTCTGCAGAGATGGCACAGCCATCAGGCAGAGGCAGTGCTGACATCTCCAAAGCCTGATGGGAGCTTCCACCCTGTACAAGTCTTAGAAGATTGATTTCTGGGTGGCTGTTGTAAGGAAAGGGCTAAAACTTTGCCAGGCAGCTGCAAGATGCCGTGGGAAGGTGAGATGAGACCCAGCCCGTGGAACCCTCGTGAGTGGGGCTGCAGAGATGTGGGGGGACTCTCAGGTCTCACCTGCACACCCTGGACAGAGCTGCAGTCCTGGTTCCCACAGCCAAGCCCAGCACTGGGCAAAGCCCCTCACCTGCCCCAGCTCYGCTGAAGAGCAGCTGCAGCACCCTCTGGTTCATGGATAAAGCTCCTGGAAGGAGCAATGGGAACAATGACACCTCTCTCAACATCCTGTTCATGGTGCTTAGGCAGCACTGCCTACGGGCTGAGRCACAAGGAGATTGGATTCCCACAAGTTAGAGAAAACATTCTTCTTTGCACTGGTGCTTTAGATGATCCCAGTCACCTGGGATCAATCCTGGTGGTGAACCACTCTGCAGGATCCACCTCAAACACCCCGGTAGTGCAGACACTTCTGCCACCTGCTTCCCTTTACATTTCAGCCGCAGCTGAAAGTCTGCATGCAACCAACCATTTCTCTAAGGACCTAAACTATTTGCTTACTCTGTTCTGCATTTCAGCTCCACAGGGAGGATCTTTCCTCTGTGCAGTGCCAGTGGGGTTCAAAAATAGCCAGAAAATTCAGTATTTGTGTGTGYACAAGTAAAATCCTATTTACCTTAAATATTGTGCTGTCTCCCAGGGGCAATCACAAGGCTACAGTTTTTAGAGCTCCACAGTAATGAAAGCCCCAGAAATACCACTGGAGATGGAAAGGTCAGGTGATTTAATAGGAACCATACGTGCTGCTCTGAGTTTTCTGAGTAATCCAGCTTCTGCATGTCCTCGCTGCATTACAGACATGATGCATCGTCTCCCTTTGCCTTGGCTTCATTACAGGGAAGGAATCTCTCCCGAGACCCTAATTGCTTCAAATGCTCTCTGTTCTATTTATGTTTGATTTTACCCAGTGGTTTCAAGCAATACTGATCCTGAATGACTGTTGATCTAGGGCTGTACCCTGGCTGACATCTGCTTTGAAGGAGTWGTGTGCCGGTCTGTTTGAGTAACATTACACAGGGCAGAGACGACCCTGCTCTTCAATTAGAGGCTTTATAATGATCCAGTCAATACAATGTTTTTCCTCACAGAAAGAGCCATGTGACCACTATGGTTTTCAGATCTGCAGACTCATTTCCAGGCTAATGTGTGTTTTTCCCCTATCTTTGTGTTGGGTCCTGGCTTCAGCTGCTCCCTGCCTCAGTTTCCCTCAGGAACTGCCTGCAGCAGGCCCCACTGCTGGCAGCCCTGGCATCCAGAGGGCAGCAGAGAGGGGGAGGAACATTTGTTCCCTCCTCGGTGCACACACTCCCGCTTCACGCCCGGTAGAACGGTGCCTCCCCTCTGCTGCCRCAAGGACAGAGACACGGCTCAGTGTGTGCTGGTGGAGGGGCAGCAGGAGCATGGAAAGCAGACAGATGGCTACACAGCCAGCCTGGTTATTACCGGAATAAATGGGGTAAATCACAGGCTAAGCAGTTGCTCTCCCTGCRGTAGAAGAGGATCTGACACCGTGATTGAAAATTAGCAGCATCTCAGAGGCAATCACGGCTGGGACGCTCGCTGTGCTGGGAAGCCCCGCTCAACYGGGTGTTGAACTTGGATTGTGTTATTACTGCACCTTCAACCACAAGAACAAAATGTTTGGGATGTGCTAATGACACCAGGAGAAACAGAGGCATTTTGATTTGGTGGTAATTGTAGTGATTATTTGCTTCCAGGGAAGACACAAATACAATATAATGGGTCTGATTATTTATCAGCATTCAACACCAGAAAGCAAACAAAGCTGGTAAATAGCAGAGGGCTTATTTTGGGGAACTGTTTAAAGCCAAGAAAGGACAAAACATGTCTCTTCAAATCAGGGCCTGYGGAGGCTCTGTGGTGAAGTTCTGAAAAAGGCTTTTAGGATTCCCGAGAGCTGTATATGATTGAGATTTGGCCCTGATGTGTTTGGCTTGGTGGCACTGCCAAGGCCAGGTTTGCTGAGCAGCCTGCCCTTGGGCAAGACCCTCACCAAGATATTGCCAAATGTCACCCACTGGCAATAAAACCACTCAGGGTGTAACACTGGCAACCCATTTTGAGAAAACCTGGCAAAGATACTTCCATGAGTGTGACAAACAGGAGAGCTGTGGGCACACCAGGACAGGTCTCACACCAGCAATACTCCTGTCCCYCAGTGGGCAGCAAAGGCCTGTGACACTCAGTGATGTAGCCTGCCAGCTCCCAGGCCACTCTAGACCAAGGACAGATGCTGACCAGCCTGCCTTAGAGTGTCTGCAGGACATGCCAGGGCAAGGTGGGCATTGCTCCTAGGGAACCCTTTCGGAGAAAGACACTTTCCTCCCATTGCAGATGGCAACCGCTGTCCTTTCAAGGGGTTTTTGTTGTCCCCATTCGCCTCYGCACTTGGGACCCAGCTCCTGTGGCACTTTCAGCTCCTCCACTCACCCAGCCACAGAGCTGCTGCGCTTTGATGGTGTCAGATAGGAGCACGCAATCAGTGCTGGTCAGCCCACCGACAGAGCCAGCTCTTATTACAGCAGGCATTGATGTGAGCAGCCACAAAAGCAAACAGCTCTTTGGGCTCCTCGTGTGTCCGGAGCTGCGTGCACATCCTGCCCCRGGTTAACTGAAAACATGTGGTCAGGTCCTGCCAGGCTGGCGTGCAGCTACAGCCAGAGCGAGCTCCCAAAGCATCCACAACTTCTGTTTCCTCACCCCTTTGCTTGAAACAAGCCCGCTGAAATCTAGCTCAGGAAATGGTGAGATACCAACATGATTAATGTTCTCGGCATCACTGATGTTYCTTCTGCAGAGCCTTGCTGCTTCAGCTGCATCCCTTGGGCTTGCTGGGTTGAGGTTTACCACGTCAGGGTTACCAGTCCATGGAGGATGCTTGCCCTCGCTTTCCTAACGTTCCTAAATTTCAAAGAATAATTACATGCATAATATACCCATCATAAGACTGCAGCAGTGGTCAAACCAAACTCACTTTGCTCCTATGACACATGAAAACTGGCCTGCCACCCAGTGCAGACCTCACACRCTTCAGAAACCTGAGCCTGGCCTATGCCTCTGTGACCAACCTCTGCAGCAACCATGGATGATTCAGGCTCAGCTGGCTGTGCCAAGGGATATGATGGATGCCAGAGAGCCCTGATAACCCAGAGCTCTCCCAGCAGGCCCCAGCACCCATACTGAGGGCAGAGGGAATCTGTAAGATGCCCATTTGCCATGCACAGAGATCAGCGAGCAGCCCAGATTGCAAGCACTCCCTGAGTGGCAGCTCAGAATGGGGTCACCCCTGGCCTCACCATCAGACACAGGTGGCCCAAGTGACCACTGAGAAGGCCTCCACATGGAGAAATTCTTGGAAGTGTAAAGACAATGAAGATGCATACAAGGCAGCGCTGGCATAGCCGGGTTGGTTGCTGGTGCCTGTGCCAGTTTGGAACTACTTGCCCACCTTGAACCCTGGCCAGAGCAGACCCTGCCACTGAGGAGAGGACAGCACCGACCCCAGAAAATGTCACCACCCTCCTCAACCACAGGTGGCACTTGCGCATGTAGCTTCCTAAGGAGTATTTTTCTATTTTCTTCTTTCTCTCTTTTCAAGTCTGTAGCTGTGTAAATACCGAGCAGCCAYAGCATCCTGTGGCACAGGGTTTCCCAGATCTGCCTTTGCTTGTTTTCTTTGAACCTGCCACCTGCTACTTTTATTTGACATCCCTGAAGTTCTTGTCTGAGAAGCAACAGAATACAATCACACTCTAATTTGTATTGAGGTYGCTTTGTCTTGAGTCAGTGGTGTCCAGGTGCCTGCTTCTTTTTAATTCAACGGTGAAAGCTCCCAAGTGCCTCAAGGGCACAGATCGAGGCATTTGCAATGTTTTCTTCACTTTTCCAATCATTACTGGCGTGATGCACTGCAAAAGTCTGCCAGTTATTACCACTAATGGATGAGACTGCAGAAAAAGGAAAGAAATACTCACCACCCTTGTCCTGGCATATATAACTGAGGTGTAAGCCATCCGTGCATCCCTGCCTGCAGAYCCCTGTGAACTCACGCCCCATTCAYGCCCCTCCTCWGCACARGSTCTCCTGCCCATGYTSCAGATGCACATCCAYCACCACCCATCCTTTCAGAGCCACCCTTGCATGCATGCATGCCCCTTCACCTTCATCCTCCAAGACATCCTTCTGCTTAAAATACAACTAATATGCTGTAAATACAAATGCCACGGGCACATAAATGCCACTGTCAATGCACTCTGTGTCTATACACCCACACTGTATCAGCACATACCCCATTCAATCCTGACTTGATACACACCCTTGAGTGCATTCTTCCACCCCACACCTTGCCACAACATGCTGCACAGCTTCAGGAAGAGCAAGGGAAAGCCCAGAGGTGTTTGAAAGAAACTGTCTGTCCCACTGGAAATTCTGCTTCTCAGTTTTTCCTGTGCCAAGTCACATCGCAGTGACCTCCATCGAGCCTGGGATGAGAACACTGGTCCCAGCAGCGCTGCTGATTTTGYCTATTTTCCTAGTCAATCCCATAGGTAGGCAGATGGGTCAACACTCAGCACACAGCTGGATACAGGGTGGTGGGTGGGTTTTCCAAGCACCACGGTGTTTTGCAGCACAGAGGTGGTGAGTGTGCCACAGATGGGCTTCACRTGGAGCCCTGACCGTCAAAGACTGACCCAGGTGAGCAAAGGGCACCCTGCTTATTGGGGACCCTGAGAGACAGATTTCTGCACAGATGAAACACACAGAGACATAAACAGATGCATCACACGTGTGCAGGCATGTACATACACATATAYAAGAAAATGTTTGGACAATACAAGGAGATGATCCTGTGTGCTGGCTGCAAAGGGAATCACCAAGGCTCAGGGTACACATATAACAGCCCACTTTGCCACTGCTGTGATCTTGGTTCCTCTCTGTTATTTTTAAAAGGCACAGCATTAACCTAATTAATTTACTTTAATTGAAGAACAGTATTAGCTTAAATAGTTCTGCTTAAATTGTAGAGAAGCCGCAGCCAAGCTCTTCAAACAGCCGCTTGTCCCYGGTCACCCTCCTGCAGATGGTTAACACAGCTGAGCTGCACTCTGGCACAACGGCCCTGCTCTTCCTTCCGAAGGGAAACACCTGCATGTCCCCAAGCAAGATGGCTCAGGACAGAGAAGGGTCTCAGCTTAGGAGTCACAGGCTCTCCCACTGAGACAGAACCCAAATCTGGTGGGAAGCAGAACACTGGAGCCAGGAGTCCCAGCMAGGCAGTGGTTCTGAGGGATGCACACCAAGCTGACCGTGCTCACCAAGTGCTTTTCTCAGACCTCAGCTGGCATCCCTGCCTTCTCTGGCAGAGGAGAGAGTGCACGAGCTGCTTTGGAAGTCACAGAGGTGAAGAGTCCTGCACTGAGGGATGCCACAGGCAGCAACTGGGGGCACTGGCTACAGCAAGGAGTAATGCTCCAATGACCACAGCTTAGCTCTTGGCTCCCTGGTTTCCACTCATAGCTCCTGCAGTGGGCTTTGGGAAACCATTCCCACATGCCAAGGTCTGGCRTCCAGAGGAGGCCAACATCCTCACTCTCTTTGATCAGTTCCATTGGTAGCTACAGGGTTGACAAGTACCCTGTAAGTTCATTAATACCACTAACCTGCTTTCTTTCAGCAGCAGAGTTACTGCCATATCCCAGCTTCTCATCATGTTTCACCACAAAAACTGCCCTGTTTTGTCCTTAAACCAGAGACGATGGGAGGGCATTACTGAACCAAATCCAAACACATACTGGGGATCCAAACAACAGCCCYGGGGGCAGCAGCAGCAGCTCCATCYCCAGCTCCCCCTGGTCAAGGGGCTGGCTGTGTGCTGCCAAGCTCTGTGCCAGCTTCCCACTCTCCAGCAGCTGTACCTGGCTTCGGAGAGCTAGGTGCCCATACCTCCAGCCTAGGGGACACAAGGTCAATGCATCCCCCCCCATGAACATACAAAATAGGCTTCTAGCAAGCTTGGCCCAGCAGGAGCCTACAGCTGATCAGGGTTTGTGCTGTCATAGCCACCACCATGGTTTTGAACAGCATCTGAGGCTCCAAAGGTGGGTGTGCTGAGTGACCGGGCTGTGCTGGAAGAAGGACCCCAGAGAGGGGCATTCTGTAAGGGAGGCACAAGGGCAAAGGGCTTGGAGCAGCCAGCARGTCACCCTACAACCCTTGCAAAATTGGCCAAGGCCAACTAACAAGCTGCAGCTGACAGAGAAGGGAGGATTTCAAGATAAGAGAGATGGCAAGAAGCCTAGAGAAGATCAGAGCTTGGAGAGAAGAATGAAAAAGGCCTTCTGGGAATGAATCTAAGTAGGACTGTGAAGGGAATTTATGTAAATATCTCTCTGGAGGYCTTGGAAAAGGGGACATAGGTAACAGCCTTGTGAGATGCTGGTAAAGATAGGGAGTTAGGAGCGGGGGAGAGASAGGAATTAGCTCAARYAGATAGCAAAGGGTGGGGAATGCAYAATGCAAGTACCCGAGATGGAGTTTTTAGAGCAAGATCTAAAGGAAGGGGTAAACTAAAGCCAAACTATGGAGCAGGAGGAAAAAGTGCTCTGGCTGTAAACAAAACAGCTGTGGAGAATCTTGGGATACAGATGCAAGACTTCCTGATGTCAAAATTAGGACCATTTGGGTAGTTACCCACCCTGCAGTTTTGGGGGGCTGGAGACCTCCAGTCAGGTCACATTCAACCCCCAAGGAACAGGCAAGTCACTCAAAAGCCAAATCACCATCTTGGTGAGGGACAATGTACCATACCTAATGTACCATACCTCCAATGGAGCAGCTGCACCTGCAAAGAACCTGGCATTCATTTTGGAAAAGCTYTTTCATTTTCAAAGCCATTCACTTCCAAACACAGCCTCCTTGAACTGCAGAGTGCTTGGGACTGGCTGCACTGTATCACAGCTCTCTCTACTCCATCCCCTCCTATACCCCTGCCCTCAAACAGTCAGAAGATGACAAACACGAGACCCACCAGAGGTGTGACTATAGCAGCTGTTACACTTTATTTCATTGTGGATTTTTTTTTTTTTAATTATTTTTCCTTCTGATTGAAAAGACAGAAAAAAAGTTACAAAAGTAGTAAAAGGCAACAATATCGGCAGGACATCCCTGTTCCCTGCTCCCACCCRGGGCAAGGCAGCCTGCCCCACCTGTGGGCTGGCAGGAACACACCCCAGCACCTCGACAGCTCTTGCTGAGCAAAGCCTGAGGCTGCAGGGCCATGCAGGGGCTGCCACCCCAGCCCTTTGCACAAGGAATGTGCCTCCTAGATGGGTACCAGGCTATGGCTGTCCCCTCTCCTGAGCACAGGGATTTGGTCCAAAGGAGCAACGCTTCCTGTCTGCACTGGTCAGCTTGAGCTGRCAGCAGTTTAAAAGCTGAGGTGTGCCATCAAAACAAGATAAGCAGAATTTCTACAGGGGCAGGAGGAATCAGCAGAGGAATTAGGCTCTCTTGGGAAAAGGGCCTTGCAGGGAACCATGGTTGTCTGCCAGAGGTCCCTCATCAGTTAACACAAGTGACCTCTTGGAGGTGGTGCTGGTGCAGGGGGTGGCCCAGCWGTTACAGTTTGGAGCCAAAAAGCAGGCAGAGCTGGGACAGAYCAGGACTGACATCCCCTCACCACCCCGCCCTGCCTGAATGACAGGAGTTAGGGAGAGGAACATGGGGTGTGGGATTCAGGTCCTCAAGCCTACAGCCTCTGGACTTTCCCCAAGGGTCTCAGCAAAGAGCCCAGCCCAGTTCATTGAGTGGCCTCCTACCAGCAGCTGGACTGACCATKGGTCTCAACCACAGAGCAGCATTGAAGACCTCCACACTGAAGATTTTAAAAACCAAAAATTATTTTTGTGTTATTCACAGTTGCTCCTCTTGATCTGGACAAACAGCAAACTACTGCTTCCCCTTGCACTCAGATACAGAGTTATGGTAGGGAATACCTTCATGAAGAGGTTACTACTCTCTCCACCAGGCACAGCAAGAGGAAAGGCCTCATTTCTCTGCCTCAACAGGAGACGTGGGAATTTGTTCTATTACCTCCTGTCTTGTGGCACAAAACACACACATGCCTTGGGGAGAGATCCCAGTCAAACACCAGTGGTAGCAAGGCCTAGCAYGGTTCTAACAGCCTCAGAACTGTCTATGGAGAAATAACCCCCAACCTTCACCCAAACTCCCATTTCTTCCACCAACAGCCACAAAATCGACTGCTTCCCATTCCTTGCCTCATCTGGGAATACTGTTCCACTGATACCAGAAGAGTCTACCTGAATTTAACAGCTAGAATAAACAAGGGAAGTGGAAAGCTTGCTGGAGATATTAAATTGGGTTGAGTTTGGTGGTACCAGTTACCCCYACCATCATGTAGTGGGACAGTACTATGGAGAAGTGTTACACACMCCAGAACACAGACTGCCTCAGCAGAGATGAGACCCACGAGCATACAGTCACCCCCAAATGAATTTTAGACTTTCATTCTAAACCCTGATCTACATATGGATGTCTCACATCTCCCATTTCAATCTCTTTTTGGACAGTAACACGGAACTCCCAGCAGATCATCTGGAATGCACAGTTAGCTGTGCCAGTTATCCATCCACACACCTTCCTGTCCKAGGGTTTTCCACTTAAGAGAGCTTGATGTGAATGCAATTATAACAAATCTCTGAGAGGGATCTTCTTTTTTCACAAGCAGCTCTGTATAGACTATTTCATCAATCCTGAGGTCACTTCTGAGTGGAAGAAGTGTCAGGTCTATAGCAAAACACTGTAGACCCAGGTATCCTCGGGAAATTGAATGGAGTTGGTTTCACACCTTGATCACTCATCATAATAACTCCTGCACGCCTCATGGATTTCCTCAATTACCACCATCCTCATGTCTGACACTGCCTTGGTGGCAGTTCTTGCAGTTTGTGAACCTGACTGGTTTACTTTGCCCTGAAAGACAAAACTCACTCCCTCTGCCACTGCTCAGATACATCAGTGGCATGAGAACAGGTGCTGCTGCTGCTGCAAAGCCATTTGCTTCCTCCTGCCCGAGTGGCTGCACTGCAAAGATGTGTCATTGGCCCCTTCTTCTCCCACCCCTCCCCTTGGCTATCACCACCTCCCTTCTCCCTGCCAGGCAGGACATTGGTTGATAGTTCCTGAGGTTTTTTTTGGAGAAACTCCTTCAGTAGGCACACGACGGTTCTTCCACTGGAGCTATCGGGCTCAGCGGCTTCAAGGTGCTGAGGGAACGGAAGGCAAAAGTGGAGGGATCGTACATAAAGTGGGGCGGCGGGCGGCCTCCGTTGATGCTCTGCAGARGAATAAGAAGAGTTCATAAAAATTAAGTCAATGCTCATATAAACTGCAAACAGTGAAGTTCTTGCCTTGAGAACTTTGTCACACCCATCTCTGATACAATTATCCCTCCTTGAATGAGTGGTCACACTTGCACTTGCAGCAAATGGCACTAAACATAAGCAGTGGAAGCACTTTGCTCASGTCCTTGCTCCTACCCTGCAAGAAAAAAAGCAGGCACACCCCCCTCCTCCAGGACTGAGGTCCCTAGGATGCACAGGACTTGGACCCACGGTACCTGTAGCCTCTAAGTGAAATAGGATATCCATTATGCATTTAGAATACCAGAGTCAGAATAGCATCGCTACCAAAAGGCATCACATGGAAAAGCMAAATTCACTTGGCCTTGAAGTAAGATCTAATCACTTTTAGAGCACGGAGACAAACCAAGTCATCTCTGAAGACTCATTCTTCAGCCCCATTTTTCAACAACTCTCCAATAAGAATTTGCAAACCACCCTTCCTTAAAGTCCCAGGAATGCTAAAACTCTCCAGGGTTTTTGTTCCAGACCTCACAGGAACTTTCCAGTATCTGAAGGGCATCTCCAGGGAAGCCAAAGAGGGACTCTTCCTCAGCAATYGTATTGACAGGACAAGGAGTTATGGGTACAAATTGAAAGAGGTGAAATTTAGTCTYGATATTAGGATGAAATTCTTTACTGTGAGGGTGGTGAGACACYRGRACAGGWTGCCCAAGGAGGCTGTGGAAGCCCCATCCCTGGCAGTGTTYAAATCCASGCTGGAYAAGGCMTTGAGCAGYCTGGTCTAAAGGGAGGTGTCCCTGCYCATGGCAGGSRRTRTTGGGACTGGATGATCTTTAAKGTCCTCTCCAACCCTTAACATTCTGTCTGATTCAGACTGGGCTCTGGTGTTACATGACTCCCTGTTTGYTTTCTAAGCCTTTCTTAACTAGAASCATGGTTTCCTTGGCTCAGCCTGCACTGTGGGACTGTTCCCCATAGAATTAGGCTTTTTAGGAACAACAACCAATGCTACTGTCTCAAAGAAAGCAAAAGTTTATTTTAGCACTTCAAAATCAGGTCTATCAGACAGCTGCAACYACATGGCAGCACAGCAAGGTGATGTTTTAATGACTCCACCTCTACTCTGCCTGGGTTTTGTCATTATAGGACCAGCACACACACAAATATTCTCAAAAAGCTGCTCAAATGGTTTGTCTCACCCAAGCAGACAAAGCAAGTTAGAGTGAGCTAAGGAAGTGCCCAAGCCAGGCCCTGGGTGCTGCAGTAACTGCAGTAGGACCTGGAAGCCTCTGTCTCCAGGCTCTTGGTCACAGCTCAGCCTCTAGGGACAGCAGCCTTCATGTCAGGGAAGACCTCTAAGAGCCAGTGTGGGCAGCGTGTTCCTGCCTAGTTGGTATCCCTTCTGCAAATTAAGATGGGCACTTGAGAATGGAAAATGCCAACATGGTGCTTGGCATCAGCTGTGCCTGGAGCTTGAGCCAGCGAATCATGCCCTGCTACATCCCCTGACACCTTGGCCAGCAGCACAAGAAACAAGAGAGGCAGATTTAAGGGCCTTTACTCAATAGCCACCTGCTGTGGGGTTATATATGGTGTATGCTCTGGCAGGCCTCAGAGCTGCAGGGTAACGTAGCAACCCCTATTCAAAGCTAAGGGGCAGAATAAATCAGCACATTTGTCCTTCTACAGARCAGAGAAGGTCCCCTGCCAGTGCCAAGAGGGAATGGGAACAAAGAATCTGGCAGTCCCCTCCATTTTGAAATGCCAGACAGGATTAGGGAAGGCAGCTGAATCAGTTCATTTTTGGCAGATGAGAGATGAACAGGCTGGGGAAAGATGGGTCCAAACAACAGACAAAAGTCATTTACAGAACTCACCAGGCTTTGAGTGGGAAGGTGCCCTGTGTTTTCTCCCTGGGCCTTCTTCTGGGGCCAATGTGTGGGGCAGAGAGCCTTCCCAGGAAGAGAAGAGAGCACTGCCAGGAAGAYGGGCACAGAAGGAGGGCTGAGCTGAAGGCCAGAAGACCTTCTGTGTGAGAAGACGCAGGAGGATGCAGAGATTCACAGGTGGCCAGGCAGCTGCAAGTGAGACTCAAAATGCACCCCAAATCCTGCCTCTTCATCATGGCAGCCCCAAGATGACCATTGGCTCTCAGTAACAGCAGACAAGGGCAGAGTGAGAAGGGGCCTGTGCTCAGCTGCAGGCAGTAACAGGAGAGGCAGTAACCTGAGTATCCTCATTCATAGCAACACCCTGAACTACCTAACCCCGAGCAATACAGGACCCCCATGACTGAGAGGGAAGCTCCTCTGCTACGGACCTTGCTGGAGCTAAAAAACCTCCAAATCCGTCAGCTTTCTTCTTGCAGAGGAGCATTTTTAGACTGGAGCTCATATCCAGCTCTAGGGATGACCAGGTCTGATCTGGCTTAGTCCAAGACACCATTTGGGATCACAGCATGTGGTGGTCTGGTCCTGATGAGCAGCACAAGGCAAAGCCCTGTAGATGTATTTCCAGAAAGAAAGCAGCTAGAGCCAGCTGCCAGAGAGGGGAACAYGTTCCTGCCACCCTATCGCTTGGGCCAGCTGCCACCCTGTAGTCTGGGCAAGCGTCCAGCCAGCCTGCCCTTCTCCTTGGGCACACCATGCCTGGGACTTTGCTTCGACTAGGGAGTCAACAACTAGAGTTGTTGCTGCAGCAGGTCCYCAGGGAGTTTGCCATAAACCTGCCTGACAGCCCCCGGTGAGCAACCCCAGGCCAGCTCCTGCAGAGGCTCCTCAGAGCGCAAACAATACGCACTTGACATTAAAGGCTCATGTGTTCACTCTAATGGCATTCGGACAGCTGGGTACCGCGCACAGAACGGAGCCTAATATGGGCCCTGTGCTAATGGGAATCATTAACCAGAGCCCTCAATTTGCTAAGCAATGTATTTACACAGCTGGAGAACAGTCCAAGTCAGGCTCACTCAGCTGCCGGCAGGAGAGCACACGGGCTGACACGCACACGCTGGCACACACACGTGCTCATGTGCACACACTCACCTGCCCCCACATGCCTCAGGCTCTCCCCAGTACACATGTGCTTCCCTGGTCACTTGGCCATGTCCCTCTGTGCACATGCAGACCTCCACCTGACTGGGAATCACAAGGAGAGTGTTCCACTCACACAAATCTTGCTTGCTCGTAAAGTAACTGAAGCCATGTGGGGCCGAAAGTTTGCAGCATCCAGGGGATGGTCCAAAGCACCACAGCTCATCACCTGCTCATACAACTGCTCAGAACCTGAAGGCACCCACACTGCCCCAYTGCACACCTTRTTTGAGTTAGATGAGCTCCTAAGASAGGTAAACWTATCTTACACTCGTTTCAAGCAATTATGGACAGACCACCTTAGTCAAGGATGCCTCTTCACCCATGTCCATGTGCCTACACGTACACTCTTGCCAACATGCACTGTTCTCACCAACAGCATTGTCACCTTCATATACAGGGGGCAAATAACCAACCAGGTTTGAAATATATCTGAAGTGCATCAACAAAGAAGCACACTTAAAAGATAGTGAGTTGAGGGAGGTGCCTCAAAGAAGGTCAGTAAGATTAAATACCACAGAAGAAATGCAGGATTTCAATTATATTAGCAACTCTCAGAAAACAGAGAAATGCACTTCTGTTTCATGAACTCATGTGCAACAAGTACATAGGAAGAAGATATACATGTAAAGCTACATTTATTAATATGAAGCCACATTAGTCCTAGAAACTAGTCTCTTACATCTATGAAGTCTAGGAAAGCATGCCAAATACAGATTATAATATAATTTTGGTCTCTCACAGAATCACAGTTTTGCTCATTGGACAAAGCGAAAGTGAGCATAGGTCCAAGTGAGTTTTCAGCTGTGAGAATGACAATCCCCACAGAAGGGGGGAAATGCAGTTACCCAATACAACAATGTCTTCGAAGGGAGCGGTGTGCTAGAAGTGATGGAAAATTAAGATGACTCTTTGGTCCTCTTTCTTAGGAAAAAGCATCCTGGCTGGATTCAAAATCAGATTAGCTTGTGCACTTTGCCAACCCATTCCTACTCAAGGCCAATCCAGCACTGGAGTCCCTCCTTTCCTACTCTTGGGCCCCACTGGCTGGGAAACCCTGCTGAGCTCTGTTTAAAGGACGCTGCCTTCCAGTGGTGGGTGAATGATCCCTTCACAATCCGTAGACTCATTTTGTTAAGTCCTTTGGGATGAAAGGCACCACGTAATTGCAAGTTGTAAAGGTGCATCTGATTCCCACCACCACCCTGTGTAGAAAGGAATAAATCCCCAGAAGAGGCTTGGCAAGGACAAATGCCACATGAGATGCTGCCTGTTTGTGAGACAGCCTCCTCACCCACGACTGGGGAGAGCCAGAAATAGCACCCATACTCAGGCAGGGCACAAAGAGTGAAAGCTGTCAGACTCCCTAGTGGAACATTTACAGGTACACTGATTTAATTCCACTCTGTCCTCTTTCCTCTCATCCCTGCTAAGAGTTAGAAAATARATTTCTTCACACTTCAGCTTTGAGGTGTGAAGCATCAGCTGCGAGAAAGGGAACCCACATGTCTGCTCCTAATCACATCTGTAATTCCAAACATGGCCACCTCCCATCATCTCTGCCTCAGTTTCTCCAATGCATAATACACACATGTCCTGGTTTCCATTGGGATAAAATTAATTTTCTTCCTAGTAGCTGGTGTATCCTGTGGTTTAGATTTAGGATGAGAATAATGGTGGCAGCAATAACGAAAAATATCAATCCGTTAAGCAGTATTAAGTTAAGAACTTCTCAACTTCTCGTGCCCTGACAGCGACAAGGCTTGGAAGGGCATGAGTGGCAGGGAAGCAAAGAGGCAGGACTTCTGACCCAAACTGGACAAAGGACTATTCCATACCATATGATGGCACAGGCTGATGTTTTGCCTTCTCAAGTAACCATGATTGAGCCCTGCTTTCCTGGAGACGGCTGAAYGCCTGCCTGCCCATGGGAAGCAGTGAATGAATTCCCTGTTCCGTCTTGCCCGCATGCACAGTTTTTGCTTTCCCTATTCAACCCATCTTTATCTCGCCCCACAAGCCTTCTCACATTTACACTCCCAATTCCCTACCCCATCCCACAGGGGTAGCAGGCTAGTAACTTCATCATGGGGTTAAGCCACAACAGTACACCACAGCCAGGCAGCCAGGATGAACTAATTAACTTCTAGGTGTTTCARCCTTCTGATGAGAAGTGATTTCTTTTCAATTACAGTCTTGCTTCAGGCAGTTTTCAAGAAATAGTCGCTGGCAAGCAGGACCAGCTCCTCCAGTGGAACAACAATTYACATTTAACTGCTTATTCATTAACTCCGATAGGGCCTCTGACAATTTATTCCAGCCACAGACCTGGAGCAGCTCAGACAGTAATTTTTCAAAGGCAAACTCCTTTCCTCCCTGAAAGTCTGTCCTYCACTCCCAGGTTCATTTGGAATTTTATTTCAAGGAATAGTTARAAGATATACCATGACAGAACTACATTTTATGACTACTTTTTTCCCTTCTCTTCCAACAAAAAGTCATCTCCAAATATTGTTCTGACAACAAACMCCAAACTTTGCAGTTAGCACTGTTTTCTTATGTTTTTGATTACCCTCCCCTAAAAGGCTGCAAGACCTGTCTTCCCCCACCAACATAAGGCTGCCTAACASCYTCCTCCTTCTATACCACCACTCCAAAGAGCAGTTCAACTGTTTATAAACACATCACTATTCCTCTTGAAAAGRTTAAAAAAATTCTTAAAAAATATGAACATTTGCAAATGCGTGTGCAGAGCTGTCAGGTGGCAACTACCAGACGTACATTGGTGCCACCAGACAGACAACACAGAACCTTTTTGAAAGGTACTTCAAAGGACGTAGCAGATGCTTGTTGGTCACTTGCCCAGAAGCAGAAATAGCCAGTTTCAGCTATGGGTCCTTGCTGGCACCAGCATGGTAAGCCTTTCTTCTCCCCTCTCTCACACATCTTTAGATAAGTCTTTGAGAAAGCTGAACTGCAAGCTTTGATTCTGCCTGCCTGACAACCTGAAGAGGCTGAATGTATAAAAGGGACAGATGGGTCATTCAGAGGGGCAGGCTGTCGCTGCACCCTGGCCAAGTTGGGGAACTCACCACTGCAGGATCCCAGTGAAGATCATGCTCTGAAGGCAAAACAAATCTCTTAAGGAGAAATGAATGAACCCACATTTCCCTACTAGTGAGCTGTGTCTTTTTTTTTTCCTTCTGATAAGAAATTGCCTTAGAAACACCTCCAGCAGCAGGTGTTTCCTGCATACTGCAGCAGCTCCTGCAAATATTACAGGGTCTGCATGTGCCTGAGCAGGAGATTAAGGTAGGCACAAGAGTAGCTCCGAACACACACAGACACTGGCAAGGTACAATCTCGCCCTAAATCTCTCAAAATCATCTGGTAAACAAAATGGAGAAGGCCCTCTGCGAGTTGGGAGCATGAATATCCTTTTGGGTATCCCATGTTCCTCCCAACCCAGCCACTCAATGACCTGTTGAAGACAATAGCAGTTTTAGTCAGTACACAAGTGACACTACCCTTATCCTCTCCTTCCTCTCTACCCTCTTCATTCCAGCCCTTGCTGTGTAGCAGGAACACCCTCCTCTCAGAGATCACACCAGCTGCCTCAAGTCCTCCTCCCTTGGGGCCAGGAACTCCRGGTACCATGCTTCCCACAGAACTGGCACGTGGAGCATACCTGGGCGTGTGCAGCTTCCAGTTTGCATAAGGCCAGGGCAAGCAGATCCCCTCTGGCCAGGCAGGCTGGCACAGAGCAGCATGCTGCTTTCAACTCCAAGGGTACACAAATTAAACCTGCAAAGTGAGGATTAATTAGCCTGGCAGGAGCGGGCTGCAAGCACATGCTGACATGGTGCGCTTGCCTCTGGACAAACCGCCCCAGCTGTGGAAGCCAAGCGCAGGAAGTGGGTGTATTATGGGAGAGGTACGTGGGAAAAAGAGGATTGCAGCTCTAGGGACTGGGAGAGGCAATGGGAGCCAGGTTCCCACAGCCACACGAACAAAAGGGAACAGGGAACAACTGCAGTGGGTCTGGATGCAGTGAGTAGAGGATGTGCCTCATCAGCCATCTTGAGGCTGACAGAMCACAGTGGCTCCTGTGACCCTGTGCCATCCCCTACATCTCTCTGTGTTCCACCGCCCAGGTGTGACCCACAAGTCACTAAATCTGACCCTCTTTCTGTGAAATACGCTTTGCCCCTTTCCAGTCCCTTGAATCACAGTGCCACTAGCCACAGTCACCACTGATACACGAGGCCGTCCCAGGAGCAATTGGGCTGCACTTCCTTTCTACCGCTCCCCACCTCCGCCTATTCTTAAACCAGACCCACAGCCCACATCAGACCACAAAGCAAGAAAATAGGAAGTCAGTCTCCTCACTCACCCGCCACCTGCTACTTTGATGATCCTGTGCAGATTACAGGGCTCTTGGTTATTCCACAAAGTCAGTTCTGTGGGCATCTGAATGATTCAACAGGTGCAAGGGCACACATGGCAGGAATTTATAAAAAGCAGGAAACAAGGACAAAGTTCTTGTCCTTAAGGAAACAGAAAGGACATGACAGTCCCACTTCTACTTGCTACGGGCAGGCTAAAGGCTGGTTAACCTTTGCCATGAAATACAGTAATAGCCAGATATGTGGAATCTTTTTTAACAGATGGAGGCATTCCCACCTTGGCTACACTGGATCCTTCCCCACAATGAAGAAACTCTGGACAAAGTCTTTTGTCAGGAATTATTTAGGACAAAGGCTGAGGTTCTCCAAGATCAGCTATCATCTTCAGCAGGCCATTCAGTGGCTGGGTTGGGAGGAGCATGGGATACCCAAAGGGATATTCATGCTCCCACATGGCAGAGGGCCTTCTCCATTTTGTTTAGCAGAARCATGCCCATCAGCTGGAGACAAGAGATCACCTGGGGAACTGTAACACCAGAATTTTCATGAGGGACGTCAAACCAGCAAGTAATCCAAGGTTGTGACTGGCCAGGGAGGTGAATCTCTCTTGTTGATTCTAGGGTCACCTTTAGGTTTAGAGACTGTCATATACTAAAAGCCACAAGGAACACTGAGGAAACTTAGCAAGCTGCAGTTTGGGATTGCTGCTGCCCGAGAAGCCACAGCTGTTTATACTCATGATATGGCATCAGTAAGGACACATCTCCAGGAACATGGCTTGAAGTTCTCCTCACCCTGTTTCTCCTCAGGAGAGTCACACTCTGTGCTGGTTTCTCCATGTAACTCCCTCTGGAAYTGCAATAGGTATTTATCTGCATATTTATATGCATTGCAACCTAAATGCTTGCACAGCTCCTCGGGAGCCTGTGATGGAAGGGGCAACATCTGTGTTTATTTTAATACACATATATATATATCTACACACACATATATATGCATAAACACACAGAACCTTCTGATATTTTAGAAATCTTTACTTCATGCTGTGCAGGCAGAACCAGAGGTTCGTACCAATACTGCTCTGTCCCCTGGTATGCCATGCATTTGTGAATAGCTCAGGCATCTTCCCAGAAGGCTCTGGCCWGCACATGTCCTGCTCAGTTCCAAGCTGAAAAGGTTCCTTGTTTTAGGAGAAGAAAAGCCAGCATGTTTCTGCAGTGGCCTTTTAGGATGCAGAGTAAGAGATAAGAGACAGGAAAGTCATTCGAGGGATCTGGCCCCTGTCCAAGCAGAGGGCGTTCTCAACATGGATAAGATCAGGGCAAGAGCACAAGAGGTTTATGTTCCAATTTTAAATTCTTATTTTTACATAGCAGAAAACATCTCTCTGATCAGCCAGGTTATCAGATTGGCCTTGAAATCCTTCCTTCCTGCCAGCCCCAACAAGATCTCTTGAGATGCAACTGGTAAGGCCCTGGGTGTCTTCTACCCACCTATTGCTGTTAAGATACGCTCAGATCCACTAATCCCATTCAGAGACTGCATGTAAWAGTTTGTGAAGCAAGAACAAAAGTAGGAATGACAGACTTTGAACACTCATCCCCGGACAGCTTAGAGAATGAAGACTTGTGGTATTATAGACACTCTGGAAAAAAGGTCTCTGCATTCAGAGCTGGCCAATGCGTGAGCACAGGGTCACACAGTCACCCTCCTTCCAATGGCATGGAACATCTCCATTGGAACACCCACCTCTCCAAACAAACATACACTGAATGCTAAAATTCCCACGCATGTGTGTTCCTCTCCCACTTCCAGGGCCTTTCTTCCAGTTAGACATGATGTTGGCTGACACTCTGGGGCACCAGTGACCAGGTCTGCACACTCACACTGTCGGCCTGATGTGCAACACCCACACAGGCCAGCACCTGCTGCTCCCCTTGCAGTGACATGTGCTTTGCTACATGTACCTATTATGTACAAATGCATATTTCATATATATGCTGTCACCTCCAATTTACCTCTGCTCACCTGCCCACAGGGGCTGATTCTTCTGTTCCATTATTCTTTACTGTGTGGGAACAGAAGCAAGATTTTTTTTCTTTTTAGCATTATTTGCTCTTTACTGTAGGCTGCCACCTCTCACAGCTGCTATTCCTAAAAACATTGCAAACTGACTAAGCTGCTCCACATTAGGAAAGGTTAATAATCTCTCTTCCATAATCCTTCTAGGCTCTTAGACTAGTCATATCACTGTGCCATCGTATCACTTAAGAACCGCTGAGTGAGTGGAAAGGTTGCAGCTGATCACCACCTGAGCTGGCCCATGGGAAACTTAAGTACGGGAAACAACAGCAAGGTGACACCTTAGTGTTAAAACAGCAGCAAAACCCAGCCCAGTTCACCTGCTTAAGAAAGACTMCCAAGGACCACAAACATTTCCAAAGGCTGCAGCTGTGTTTCCACGCCAGAGGGCAAAGACACCATCCCTCTGTCTCACCTTCCCATGGCAGATTTCCAGCAGAAGAGGGAGGAAGGCATAGCTGTGATGATGCATGAGGGCACACCTTTCACCCTSACAAACCAGCAAAGCCCCAGGATGTCAAGGCAACCAAAGCATCAGTCAGGAGGAGGGTATTTTCAAATGCAGGCATCTCACAACCACATGAAACACTGATCTCAGCACAAACAGGATGAAAATGCTCTGATAGTATTAAAAKGTCACTGTCATCATTGTCATCACACAAGACTGAATAAGCACAATTCTTTCTCCTTCAAATTATTCAGCAGCAGGAGAACTGAAGGGAGAAAGCAAGGATCCTTACTTCAACCCCCTGGCATAAGCCATTAGACATCCTGCTCCCCAGACCAGCTCTGCTCTTCAGATCAGTTCACTCAGTGCATCTTCATCCAGCTGTTCGCTGCTTGGATATCTGTGACCATCTCAGCTCAGAAAGAGACTCTGCCTGAGTTGAAACAGGAACCCTTATGCATCAGTGCTTACAGTGACACAAGCAAACTGGTTCACATGGTGATGTTTCCTGTTCAGACACGCAGACAGCTGCCTGGTTCCTCCTGTAACAGCTCATCAGCCCATCTCTGTGAGATGTGTCTGCATTTCTTCCACCTTCACCAAAACAGACAGGTTCCAACACTGAACCTGTGCCACCAGRCCCTCAACAACAGAGTGCCAAGCTTCTCACCTCACCTCCTGCTATCACTCTGCAAAAGGCCCCACTCAGCAGGGCCTGACAACAGCCCTTCTAACAGAACTCAGGTCCCTAGTGTGCTCTGACTCCATTACCAAATGTTGGACAATACCCAGAAATCACAGAAGGGTTGAGGCTGGCAGGCACTTCTAGAGACAGCTGAGTTCAAACCCCCTCCTCTGAGCAGGGTCAGCAGGAGCTTGCTGCCCAGGACTGCATCCTGGCATGCTGTGACTCTCTCCAAGGACAGAGATTCCACAATTTCTCCGGGCAACCTGAATATCTTGCGTTTCCACTTGTGCCCATTACCTCTTGTTCTGCTGCTGGGCAACACTGAGAAGGAATACTGTGCCAAGCATGTTGTGCTGGCTGGATTGAGGCTTCCCTTTACATGATGAGAGCACTTTCAGAAATATTGACCTCTCTCAGCTGCTTCCAGAGCTTGGGCACCTCAGCAAAGAGTTCTGCCAGGGATCTGTCGCCTCCTTTGTCAGGTAGGTACACAAAAGTGGGCATTCACAATCACTTGAAAAATGAAAGCAAAAATGCACCTTTACTTAACAGCTCTGCTACCACAACAGACCAGCAAGAGGCTGTGAACTATCATATGCTATTATCATGGAAGCCATGAGTGCCTCAGGTGGAGAGGCAYTGTCCCAGCTTGGCAAGGCTGGCCAGAGAAGAGTGGATTTTGTGCCATCTGTCAGAAACGTGTGCTCTCAGTTTCTGCTGTGTATTTAGTGCAAGCTGACATGGGCTTAAGGAGCAAAGGGATAATTCGCCTTTCAGATTCTCCAGGGGCACAGTAATAAGCCACAATAATGAGCTTAAGGTGTCAGGAAACCACCCCACTGAGGGATCACTGAAACCCAAAGGACTGGAGAACCACCACCAAGCACCACTGAAAATAGCTGGTGTCCAAGGACAGACAAGCAGGAAAAAAAAAAAAACAAAACAAAACAGTGAAAGAGCACAGGGCAGGCATAACAGAAGGTGATAAACAAGATGTGCTAAAACATTGCAGCAGGATTAGAGAGCTGGTAGGTCTGAAGGACAGGCACAGTTGGGGAGAGCTCGTGGGGTACAGGACGACAGAGCTATACTGAAAACAATCCAGGGAGAAGCACATGAGAGTACATAAGAGATCAGGATTAATTGTGCAGTCAGAAGTACTGGGGCTGCTGGAAGACAGGACTGAAGAATCCTGGCACAAAGCAAATGAGAAGTCAGAAAAATATCACCCACCTCTGCACAAGGCTCTAGCCAGCTCTACCTGCTCCTCCTCCTCTAAGAAACCATATTCATTTCCAGAGCAGTGAAGGGCAAGGGCACCCAACAGCATGCTTACCAACTGCAGCACTTCTGGGTACACACAGGCATCGCTCCTAATGCCTGCTGGGCAAGGTATAAACCCTGAAAGGATTCTGGTCTGTCCTTCATCTCTATTGCAAGGCTATAAAAATACTGCAGTGAAAATAGCAGTTTTRTCACAAAGGATATTTGTTTTCTTCACCCTAACCTGTTTCTGCCTGTGTATCACAAACATGGRGGATCATATGGGGCTCAGTGCACTGAGGTACACCTGCTTTGGTGGCAATGTGCAAGGTCACAAACAAACAATCACAGAATGTTTTGGGTCAGAAGGGAYCTTCAAGATCATCTAGTTCTAAGCCCCYTGCCATGACAGAGATACCTTCCACCAAACAGAGTTGCTCATCCCTTGAACACTTCCAGGGATGGGGCAGCCACAACTTTCTGGGCAACATGTTCCACTGCATCCATCACTTGCACTGTAAAGAATTTCTTCCTAAAATCTAATCTAAATCTGTTGTCCTTCAGCTGAAAGCCACTACCCCTTGTTCTATCACTACACACCCTTGTGAACAGRCCCTCTCCAGCTCACCTGTAGCCTCCTTTAGGTACAGGAAGAGGCTATAAGGTTTCCTAGGAGCTATATCTTCCCCAGTGGGAGCAGCCCCTGCTTTCTCAGCCTATCTTCATAGGGAAGGTGCTTCAATTCTCTTAAAAACTTCATGGCCCTCCTCTGGCCTTGCTCCGTATCTTTCTCATGCTGGGGACTCCAGAGCTGGATAAAGAACTCCACGTGGGATCTCACCAAGAGCAGAGTACAAGGGGAGAATCACCTCCCTCAACCTAYTTGTCACATTTCTTTTTGATTCAGCCCAGGATACATCTCCCACAACAYCATACAGCACTGACCAAAAGAAGACAAAGGACCTACGAAGGAGCAGGTGTTGGCTGATGATTCAGGGAACGGGCTGCTAAAGAAAAAACTCTGAGGTGCAGGCAGCAGCAAAAACAACAAGGATGAGACTTGAGCATACCTGATAGACATAGAAGCTGTCAAGCATGAGAGATGCTCAGGACACTGCAGCATCATCCCAGCTAAAAAGCCATCCAAGCAAAGCAGCTCTCACCTGTCATCACCCAGTCCCTTATCCCATATGGTTCTGCAAACACCAGGGCACCAGGAAGATATAGTCCCTTTTCCACCAGCACCTCTCACCCCTACCAAACATCACTTAGTCAAGAAAAAAATGAAACCCTACAGGACACCCATGCTGTAGGACCTCATAGCATGGGATGTAGACTTTTACTCCAAGGAAGTTTTGAAACTACAGTCTCCAAAATGGAAAAGACAATGCATTATCAGCACCTAGCCTAAATTGCAACTACATTCTGTACTCCACACTAGAAACTTCTGTTAAGCAGCTGATCAAGCCACAGGAAATCTCCAGAAAACATCTTCTGGACACAGATGTTCAGTGAGAACCACCACATTAAGTATATGTGGAAAGATGAAGGAACTGCACCAGAAAAGGGCAACTTACACGAATTTTAATTACTCTAGTCTTCGCTCCACAATTCTTCTTGAGCAGCATCTTCTGAAAGAGAAGTAGAATCCAGGGATTAGTAGAAATAGCATGAAGGAACAGAAAGAGGGATATTGCAGGGAGTATCTTTTCCTCAACATTTCATTAAAACAAGATGGATAGATGATTGAGTGAGATATGAAAGATTAAGAACGACCAGAGGTSGCCAGCAAATAATCAAGCTAATCTGAGACCGTCTCATTGCAGCCTGTACTGAGTGGCTGTGGCTGATACCAGGGGTCTGAAAGAAAATACAAGAAATTTCACAAGGAAAGAGATGCAACAACTGGCTAAAAGGAAGTTTCTTCTTAATTTCTGTCAATTAGTGGTTAGATTTTGTCCTGAAGCAGGTGAATTTATCCTCCTTTATGAAGGAAAAAATAGTCTACTTTATGTAAATGTGAATGTTCCCATAATTTAACAGATATTTGCATTATGCTTATTTATT